>NW_028270153.1:6135530-6450925 GCF_037043375.1 Chiloscyllium plagiosum
CCCCCGTTCTCCCTCCCCCCCCACCACACTCCCCCGTTCTCCCTCCCCCCCCACCACACTCCCCCACACTCCCCCCCCCCCCCAACCACACTCCCCCGTTCTCCCTCCCCCCCCCACCACACTCCCCCACACTCTCCCCCCCCCCCCAACCACACTCCCCCGTTCTCCCTCCCACCCCACCACACTCCCCCCCCAACCACACTCCCCCACACTCCCCCCCCCCCAACCACACTCCCCAGTTCTCCCTCCCCCCCACCACACTCCCCCCCCACCACACTCCCCCCCCCACCACACTCCCCCGTTCTCCCTCCCCCCCACCAGACTCCCCCGTTCTCCCTCCCCCCCCACCACACTCCCCCGTTCTCCCTCCCCCCCACCACACTCCCCCGTTCTCCCTCCCCCCCCACCACACTCCCCCGTTCTCCCTCCCCCCCCCACCACACTCCCCCACACTCCCCCCCCAACCACACTCCCCCGTTCTCCCTCCCCCCCCCACCACACTCCCCCACACTCCCCCCCCCCCCCCAACCACACTCCCCCGTTCTCCCTCCCACCCCACCACACTCCCCCCCCCAACCACACTCCCCCACACTCCCCCCCCCCAACCACACTCCCCAGTTCTCCCTCCCCCCCACCACACTCCCCCCCCACCACACTCCCCCGTTCTCCCTCCCCCCCCACCACACTCCCCCGTTCTCCCTCCCCCCCCACCACACTCCCCCGTTCTCCCTCCCCCCCCACCACACTCCCCCGTTCTCCCCCCCCACCACACTCCCCCGTTCTCCCCCCCCCACCACACTCCCCCGTTCTCCCCCCCCACCACACTCCCCCGTTCTCCCCCTCCACCACACTCCCCCGTTCTCCCCCCCCACCACACTCCCCCGTTCTCCCCCCCCACCACACTCCCCCGTTCTCCCCCCCACCACACTCCCCCGTTCTCCCCCCCACCACACTCCCCCGTTCTCCCTCCCCCCCCACCACACTCCCCCACACTCCCCCCCCCAACCACACTCCCCCGTTCTCCCTCCCACCCCACCACACTCCCCCCCCCAACCACACTCCCCCGTTCTCCCTCCCACCCCACCACACTCCCCCCCCAACCACACTCCCCCACACTCCCCCCCCCCCCAACCACACTCCCCCGTTCTCCCTCCCACCCCACCACACTCCCCCCCCCAACCACACTCCCCCACACTCCCCCCCCCCAACCACACTCCCCCGTTCTCCCTCCCCCCCACCACACTCCCCCCCCCACCACACTCCCCCGTTCTCCCTCCCACCCCACCACACTCCCCCACACTCCCCCCCCACCACACTCCCCCGTTCTCCCTCCCCCCCCACCACACTCCCCCGTCCTCCCCCCCCACCACACTCCCCCGTTCTCCCCCCCCACCACACTCCCCCGTTCTCCCCCCCCACCACACTCCCCCGTTCTCCCCCCCCACCACACTCCCCCGTTCTCCCCCCCCACCACACTCCCCCGTTCTCCCCCCCCACCACACTCCCCCGTTCTCCCCCCCCACCACACTCCCCCGTTCTCCCCCCCCACCACACTCCCCCGTTCTCCCCCCCCCACCACACTCCCCCGTTCTCCCCCCCACCACACTCCCCCGTTCTCCCCCCCCACCACACTCCCCCGTTCTCCCCCCCCACCACACTCCCCCGTTCTCCCCCCCCACCACACTCCCCCGTTCTCCCCCCCCACCACACTCCCCCGTTCTCCCCCCCCACCACACTCCCCCGTTCTCCCCCCCCACCACACTCCCCCGTTCTCCCCCCCCCACCACACTCCCCCGTTCTCCCTCCCCCCCCCCACACTCCCCCGTTCTCCCTCCCCCCCCCACCACACTCCCCCGTTCTCCCTCCCCCCCCACCACACTCCCCCGTTCTCCCTCCCCCCCCCACCACACTCCCCCGTTCTCCCTCCCCCCCCACCACACTCCCCCCCCCACCACACTCCCCCGTTCTCCCTCCCCCCCCACCACACTCCCCCCCCACCACACTCCCCCGTTCTCCCTCCCCCCCACCACACTCCCCCGTTCTCCCCCCCCACCACACTCCCCCGTTCTCCCCCCCCACCACACTCCCCCGTTCTCCCTCCCCCCCCACCACACTCCCCCGTTCTCCCTCCCCCCCCACCACACTCCCCCGTTCTCCCCCCCCACCACACTCCCCCGTTCTCCCCCCCCACCACACTCCCCCGTTCTCCCTCCCCCCCACCACACTCCCCCGTTCTCCCTCCCACCCCACCACACTCCCCCCCCACCACACTCCCCCGTTTTCCCTCCCCCCCCACCACACTCCCCCGTTCTCCCTCCCACCCCACCACACTCCCCCCCCACCACACTCCCCCGTTTTCCCTCCCCCCCCACCACACTCCCCCGTTCTCCCTCCCACCCCACCACACTCCCCCCCCACCACACTCCCCCGTTTTCCCTCCCCCCCCACCACACTCCCCCGTTCTCCCTCCCACCCCACCACACTCCCCCGTTCTCCCTCCCACCCCACCACACTCCCCCCCCCCCCCAACCACACTCCCCCACACTCCCCCCCCCCCAACCACACTCCCCCGTTCTCCCTCCCCCCCACCACACTCCCCCCCCCACCACACTCCCCCGTTCTCCCTCCCCCCCCACCACACTCCCCCGTTCTCCCTCCCCCCCCACCACACTCCCCCGTTCTCCCCCCCCCACCACACTCCCCCGTTCTCCCCCCCACCACACTCCCCCGTTCTCCCCCCCCACCACACTCCCCCGTTCTCCCCCCCCACCACACTCCCCCGTTCTCCCTCCCCCCCCACCACACTCCCCCGTTCTCCCTCCCCCCCCCACCACACTCCCCCGTTCTCCCTCCCCCCCCCACCACACTCCCCCGTTCTCCCTCCCCCCCCACCACACTCCCCCCCCCACCACACTCCCCCGTTCTCCCTCCCCCCCCACCACACTCCCCCCCCCACCACACTCCCCCCCCACCACACTCCCCCGTTCTCCCTCCCCCCCCACCACACTCCCCCGTTCTCCCCCCCCACCACACTCCCCCGTTCTCCCTCCCCCCCACCACACTCCCCCGTTCTCCCCCCCCACCACACTCCCCCGTTCTCCCTCCCCCCCCACCACGCTCCCCCGTTCTCCCTCCCCCCCCACCACGCTCCCCCGTTCTCTCTCCCTCCCCACCACGCTCCCCCGTTCTCTCTCCCTCCCCACCACGCTCCCCCGTTCTCTCTCCCACCCCACCACGCTCCCCCGTTCTCTCTCCCTCCCCACCACACTCCCCCGTTCTCCCTCCCCCCCCCACCACACTCCCCCGTTCTCCCCCCCCACCACACTCCCCCGTTCTCCCCCCCCACCACACTTCCCCGTTCTCCCTCCCCCCCCACCACACTCCCCCGTTCTCCCTCCCCCCCACCACACTCCCCCGTTCTCCCCCCCCACCACACTCCCCCGTTCTCCCTCCCCCCCACCACACTCCCCCGTTCTCCCTCCCCCCCACCACACTCACCCCCCCACCACACTCCCCCGTTCTCCCTCCACCCCCACCACACTCCCCCGTTCTCCCTCCCCCCCCACCACACTCCCCCCCCACCACACTCCCCCGTTCTCCCTCCCCCCCACCACACTCCCCCGTTCTCCCTCCCCCCCACCACACTCCCCCCCCACCACACTCCCCCGTTCTCCCTCCCCCCCCACCACACTCCCCCCCCAGCACACTCCCCCGTTCTCGCTCCCCCCGCACCACACTCCCCCCCACCTCCCTCCCCCGTTCTCCCTCCCCCCCACCACACTCCCCCCACACCACACTCCCCCCCCCACCTCCCTCCCCCCCCACCACACTCCCCCCCCACCACACTCCCCCCCCCACCACACTCCCCCGTCCTCCCCCCCACCACGCTCCCCCGTTCTCCCTCCCCCCCCACCACGCTCCCCCGTTCTCCCTCCCCCCCCACCACGCTCCCCCGTTCTCCCTCCCCCCCCACCACGCTCCCCCGTTCTCCCTCCCCCCCCACCACGCTCCCCCGTTCTCCCTCCCCCCCCACCACGCTCCCCCGTTCTCCCTCCCTCCCCACCACGCTCCCCCGTTCTCTCTCCCTCCCCACCACGCTCCCCCGTTCTCTCTCCCTCCCCACCACGCTCCCCCGTTCTCTCTCCCACCCCACCACGCTCCCCCGTTCTCTCTCCCTCCCCACCACACTCCCCCGTTCTCCCTCCCCCCCCACCACACTCCCCCGTTCTCCCCCCCCACCACACTTCCCCGTTCTTCCTCCCCCCCCACCACACTCCCCCGTTCTCCCTCCCCCCCACCACACTCCCCCGTTCTCCCCCCCCACCACACTCCCCCGTTCTCCCCCCCCACCACACTCCCCCGTTCTCCCTCCCCCACCACCACACTCCCCCGTTCTCCCTCCCCCACCACCACACTCCCCCGTTCTCCCTCCCCCCCCACCACACTCCCCCGTTCTCCCTCCCCCCCACCACACTCCCCCGTTCTCCCTCCCCCCACCACACTCCCCCCCCACCACACTCCCCCGTTCTCCCTCCACCCCCACCACACTCCCCCGTTCTCCCTCCCCCCCACCACACTCCCCCCCCACCACACTCCCCCGTTCTCCCTCCCCCCCACCACACTCCCCCGTTCTCCCTCCCCCCCACCACACTCCCCCCCCACCACACTCCCCCGTTCTCCCTCCCCCCTCACCACACTCCCCCCCCACCACACTCCCCCGTTCTCCCTCCCCCCGCACCACACTCCCCCCCACCTCCCTCCCCCGTTCTCCCTCCCCCCCACCACACTCCCCCCACACCACACTCCCCCCCCCACCACACTCCCCCCCCACCACACTCCCCCCCCACCACACTCCCCCCCCACCACACTCCCCCGTCCTCCCCCCCACCACGCTCCCCCGTTCTCCCTCCCCCCCCACCACGCTCCCCCGTTCTCCCTCCCCCCCCACCACGCTCCCCCGTTCTCCCTCCCCCCCCACCACGCTCCCCCGTTCTCCCTCCCCCCCCACCACGCTCCCCCGTTCTCCCTCCCCCCCCACCACGCTCCCCCGTTCTCTCTCCCTCCCCACCACGCTCCCCCGTTCTCCCTCCCCCCCCACCACACTCCCCCGTTCTCCCCCCCCACCACACTTCCCCGTTCTCCCTCCCCCCCCCCACACTCCCCCGTTCTCCCTCCCCCCCACCACACTCCCCCGTTCTCCCCCCCCACCACACTCCCCCGTTCTCCCCCCCCACCACACTCCCCCGTTCTCCCTCCCCCCCACCACACTCCCCCGTTCTCCCTCCCCCCCACCACACTCCCCCGTTCTCCCTCCCCCCCACCACACTCCCCCGTTCTCCCTCCCACCCCACCACACTCCCCCCCCACCACACTCAAGCGTTTTCCCTCCCCCCCCACCACACTCCCCCGTTCTCCCTCCCACCCCACCACACTCCCCCCCCACCACACTCCCCCGTTTTCCCTCCCCCCCCCCACACTCCCCCCCCCCACCACACTCCCCCGTTTTCCCTCCCCCCCCACCACACTCCCCCGTTCTCCCTCCCACCCCACCACACTCCCCCCCCACCACACTCCCCCGTTTTCCCTCCCCCCCCACCACACTCGCACCCCCACCACACTCCCCCGTTCTCCCTCCCCCCCCACCACACTCCCCCGTTCTCCCTCCCCCCACCACACTCCCCCCCCACCACACTCCCCCGTTCTCACTCCCCCCCCACCACACTCCCCCGTTCTCCCTCCCCCCCCACCACACTCCCCCGTTCTCCCTCCCACCCCACCACACTCCCCCCCCACCACACTCCCCCGTTTTCCCTCCCCCCCCACCACACTCGCCCCCCCACCACACTCCCCCGTTCTCCCTCCCCCCCCACCACACTCCCCCGTTCTCACTCCCCCCCCACCACACTCCCCCGTTCTCCCTCCCCCCCCACCACACTCCCCCGTTCTCCCTCCCACCCCACCACACTCCCCCCCCCCACCACACTCCCCCCCCCCCCCCCACCACACTCCCCACCCCCACCACACCACACTCCCCACCCCCACCACACCACACTCCCCACCCCCACCACACCACACTCCCCCCCCCCCCCACACCACACTCCCCCCCCCCCCCACACCACACTCCCCCCCCCCCCCCCACACCACACTCCCCCCCCCCCCACCACACCACACTCCCCCCCCCCCCACCACACTCCCCTCCCCCCCCCACCACACTCCCCTCCCCCCCCCACCACACTCTCCCCCCCCCCCCACCACACTCCCCCCCCCACCACACTCCCCCCCCCCAACCACACTCTCCCCCCCCCCCAACCACACTCTCCCCCCCCCCCAACCACACTCTCCCCCCCCCCCAACCACACTCTCCCCCCCCCCACCACACTCTCCCCCCCCCCCCCAACCACACTCCCCCCCCCCACCACACTCCCCCCCCCCAACCACACCACCCCCCCCCCCCACCACACCCCCCCCCCCCACCACACTCCCCCCCCCCCCAACCACACTCCCCCCCCCCCCCCACCACACTCCCCCCCCCCCCACCACACTCCCCCCCCCCCCCCACCACACTCCCCCCCCCCCCACCACACTCCCCCCCCCCCAACCACACTCCCCCCCCCCCCCAACCACACTCCCCCCCCCCCCCAACCACACTCCCCCCCCCCCCAACCACACTCCCCCCCCCACCACACTTCCCCCCCCCCACCACACTCCCCCCCCCAACACACTCCCCCCCCCCACCACACTCCCCTCCCCCCCCCACCACACTCCCCCCCCCCACCACACTCCCCCCCCCCACCACACTCCCCCCCCCACCACACTCCCCCCCCCCCCACCACACTCCCCCCCCCCCACCACACTCCCCCCCCCCCACCACACTCCCCTCCCCCCCCCCCACCACACTCCCCTCCCCCCCCCCCACCACACTCCCCCCCCCCACCACACTCCCCTCCCCCCCCCACCACACTCCCCCCCCCCCACCACACTCCCCCCCCCCCACCACACTCCCCTCCCCCCCCACCACACTCCCCTCCCCCCCCCCACCACACTCCCCCCCCCCCACCACACTCCCCCCCCCCACCACACTCCCCCCCCCCACCACACTCCCCCCCCCCACCACACTCCCCCCCCCCCACCACACTCCCCCCCCCCACCACACTCCCCCCCTCCCACCACACTCCCCCCCTCCCACCACACTCCCCCCCCCACCACACTCCCCCGTTCTCCCTCCCCCCCCACCACACTCCCCCCCCACCACACTCCCCCGTTCTCCCTCCCCCCCCACCACACTCCCCCCCCACCACACTCCCCCGTTCTCCCTCCCCCCCCAACACACTCCCCCCCCACCACACTCCCCCGTTCTCACTCCCCCCCCCCCACCACACTCCCCCGTTCTCCCTCCCCCCCCACCACACTCCCCCGTTCTCCCTCCCCCCCCACCACACTCCCCCGTTCTCCCGCCCCCCCCAACCACACTCCCCCGTTCTCCCTCCCCCCCACCACACTCCCCCGTTCTCCCTCCCCCCCACCACACTCCCCCCCCCTCCCTCCCCCCCACCACATTCCCCCCCCACCACACTCCCCCGTTCTCCCTCCCCCCCCACCACACTCCCCCCCCCACCACACTCCCCCGTTCTCCCTCCCCCCCACCACACTCCCCCCCCACCACACTCCCCCGTTCTCCCTCCCCCCCACCACACTCCCCCCCACCACACTCCCCCGTTCTCCCTCCCCCCCACCACACTTCCCCCCCCACCACACTCCCCCGTTCTCCCTCCCCCCCACCACACTCCCCCCCCACCACACTCCCCCGTTCTCCCTCCCCCCCACCACACTCCCCCCCCACCACACTCCCCCGTTCTCCCTCCCCCCCACCACACTCCCCCCCCCACCACACTCCCCCGTTCTCCCTCCCCCCCACCACACTCCCCCCCCACCACACTCCCCCGTTCTCCCTCCCCCCCCCACCACACTCCCCCCCCACCACACTCCCCCCCCACCACACTCCCCCGTTCTGCCTCCCCCCCCAACACACTCCCCCCCCACCACACTCCCCCGTTCTCCCTCCCCCCCACCACACTCCCCCCCCCCACCACACTCCCCCGTTCTCCCTCCCCCCCCACCACACTCCCCCGTTCTCCCTCCCCCCCCACCACACTCCCCCGTTCTCCCTCCCCCCCACCACACTCCCCCGTTCTCCCTCCCCCCCCACCACACTCCCCCGTTCTCCCGCCCCCCCAACCACACTCCCCCGTTCTCCCGCCCCCCCAACCACACTCCCCCGTTCTCTCTCCCCCACCACCACACTCCCCCGTTCTCCCTCCCCCCCCACCACACTCCCCCGTTCTCCCTCCCCCCCCACCACACTCCCCCGTTCTCCCTCCCCCCCACCACACTCCCCCGTTCTCCCTCCCCCCCACCACACTCCCCCCCCACCACACTCCCCCGTTCTCCCTCCACCCCCACCACACTCCCCCGTTCTCCCTCCCCCCCCACCACACTCCCCCCCCACCACACTCCCCCCCCCACCACACTCCCCCGTTCTGCCTCCCCCCCCAACACACTCCCCCCCCACCACACTCCCCCGTTCTCCCTCCCCCCCACCACACTCCCCCCCCCCCCACCACACTCCCCCGTTCTCCCTCCCCCCCCACCACACTCCCCCGTTCTCCCTCCCCCCCCACCACACTCCCCCGTTCTCCCGCCCCCCCCAACCACACTCCCCCGTTCTCCCGCCCCCCCCAACCACACTCCCCCGTTCTCCCTCCCCCACCACCACACTCCCCCGTTCTCCCTCCCCCACCACCACACTCCCCCGTTCTCCCTCCCCCCCACCACACTCCCCCCCCACCACACTCCCCCGTTCTCCCTCCCCCCCCACCACACTCCCCCCCCACCACACTCCCCCGTTCTCCCTCCCCCCGCACCACACTCCCCCCCCCACCACACTCCCCCCCCCCCACCACACTCCCCCCCCCCCCACCACACTCCCCCCCCACCACACTCCCCCCCCCCCCCACCACACTCCCCCCCCACCACACTCCCCCCCCCCCCCCCCACCACACTCCCCCCCCACCACACTCCCCCCCCCCACCACACTCCCCCCCCACCACACTCCCCCCCCACCACACTCCCCCCCCACCACACTCACCCCCCCACCACACTCACCCCCCCCACCACACTCACCCCCCCACCACACTCACCCCCCCACCACACTCACCCCCCCACCACACTCACCCCCCCACCACACTCACCCCCCCCACCACACTCACCCCCCCCACCACACTCCCCCCCCCCCCCCACCACACTCCCCCCCCCCCCCCACCACACTCACCCCCCCCCCCCCACCACACTCACCCCCCCACCACACTCACCCCCCCACCACACTCACCCCCCCACCACACTCACCCCCCCACCACACTCCCGCCCCCCCCACCACACTCCCCCCCCCCACCACACTCCCCCCCCCCACCACACTCGCCCCCCACCACACTCCCCCCCACCACACTCGCCCCCCACCACACTCGCCCCCCACCACACTCCCCCCCACCACACTCCCCCGTCCTCCCCCCCCCCACCACGCTCCCCCGTTCTCCCTCCCCCCCCACCACGCTCCCCCGTCCTCCCCCCCACCACGCTCCCCCGTTCTCCCTCCCCCCCCACCACGCTCCCCCGTTCTCCCTCCCCCCCCACCACGCTCCCCCGTTCTCCCTCCCCCCCCACCACGCTCCCCCGTTCTCCCTCCCCCCCCACCACGCTCCCCCGTTCTCCCTCCCCCCCCACCACGCTCCCCCGTTCTCCCTCCCCCCCCACCACGCTCCCCCGTTCTCCCTCCCCCCCCACCACGCTCCCCCGTTCTCCCTCCCCCCCCACCACGCTCCCCCGTTCTCCCTCCCCCCCCACCACGCTCCCCCGTTCTCCCTCCCCCCCCACCACGCTCCCCCGTTCTCCCTCCCCCCCCACCACGCTCCCCCGTTCTCCCTCCCCCCCCACCACGCTCCCCCGTTCTCCCTCCCCCCCCACCACGCTCCCCCGTTCTCTCTCCCCCCCCACCACGCTCCCCCGTTCTCTCTCCCCCCCCCACCACGCACCCCCGTTCTCTCTCCCTCCCCACCACGCTCCCCCGTTCTCTCTCCCCCCCCACCACGCTCCCCCGTTCTCCCCCCCCCACCACACTCCCCCGTTCTCCCTCCCCCCCCACCACACTCCCCCCCCCACCACACTCCCCCGTTCTCCCTCCCCCCGCACCACACTCCCCGCCCACCACACTCCCCCCCCACCACACTCCCCCCCACCTCCCTCCCCCGTTCTCCCTCCCCCCCCACCACACTCCCCCCCCCACCACACTCCCCCCCCCACCACACTCCCCCGTTCTCCCTCCCCCCCCACCACACTCCCCCCCCACCACACTCCCCCCCCCCCCCACCACACTCCCCCCCCCCCCACCACACTCCCCCCCCCCCACCACACTCCCCCCCCCCCACCACACTCCCCCCCCCCACCACACTCACCCCCCACCACACTCCCCCCCCACACCACACTCACCCCCCACCACACTCCCCCCCCACACCACACTCACCCCCCACCACACTCCCCCCCCACACCACACTCACCCCCCACCACACTCCCCCCCCACACCACAGTCCCCCCCCACCACACTCCCCCCCACCACACTCCCCCGTCCTCCCCCCCCACCACGCTCCCCCGTTCTCTCTCCCTCCCCACCACACTCCCCCCCCCACCACACTCCCCCGTTCTCCCTCCCCCCCCACCACACTCCCCCCCCACCACACTCCCCCGTTCTCCCTCCCCCCGCACCACACTCCCCCCCACCTCCCTCCCCCGTTCTCCCTCCCCCCCCACCACACTCCCCCACCCCACCACACTCCCCCCCCCCACCACACTCCCCCCCCCCCCACCACACTCCCCCCCCACCACACTCCCCCCCCACCACACTCCCCCCCCCCACCACACTCCCCCCCCCCACCACACTCCCCCCCCACCACACTCACCCCCCCCACCACACTCTCCCCCCCCACCACACTCCCCCCCCACCACACTCCCCCCCCCCACCACACTCCCCCCCCACCACACTCCCCCCCCCCACCACACTCCCCCCCCCCCACCACACTCCCCCCCCCACCACACTCACCCCCCCCCACCACACTCACCCCCCCCACCACACTCCCCCCCCCACCACACTCCCCCCCCCACCACCACACTCCCCCCCCCACCACACTCCGCCCCCCACCACCACACTCCGCCCCCCACCACACTCTCCGCCCCCCACCACACTCCCCCCCCCCCCCACCACACTCCGCCCCCCACCACACTCCCCCCCCCCCCCCACCACACTCCGCCCCCCACCACACTCCCCCCCCCCCCACCACACTCCGCCCCCCACCACACTCCCCCCCCCCCCACCACACTCCCCCCCACCACGCTCCCCCGTTCTCCCTCCCCCCCCACCACGCTCCCCCGTTCTCCCTCCCCCCCCACCACGCTCCCCCGTTCTCCCTCCCCCCCCACCACGCTCCCCCGTTCTCCCTCCCCCCCCACCACGCTCCCCCGTTCTCCCTCCCCCCCCACCACGCTCCCCCGTTCTCCCTCCCCCCCCACCACGCTCCCCCGTTCTCCCTCCCCCCCCACCACGCTCCCCCGTTCTCCCTCCCCCCCCACCACGCTCCCCCGTTCTCCCTCCCCCCCCACCACGCTCCCCCGTTCTCCCTCCCCCCCCACCACGCTCCCCCGTTCTCCCTCCCCCCCCACCACGCTCCCCCGTTCTCCCTCCCCCCCCACCACGCTCCCCCGTTCTCCCTCCCCCCCCACCACGCTCCCCCGTTCTCCCTCCCCCCCCACCACGCTCCCCCGTTCTCCCTCCCCCCCCACCACGCTCCCCCGTTCTCCCTCCCCCCCCACCACGCTCCCCCGTTCTCCCTCCCCCCCCACCACGCTCCCCCGTTCTCCCTCCCCCCCCACCACGCTCCCCCGTTCTCCCTCCCCCCCCACCACGCTCCCCCGTTCTCCCTCCCCCCCCACCACGCTCCCCCGTTCTCCCTCCCCCCCCACCACGCTCCCCCGTTCTCCCTCCCCCCCCACCACGCTCCCCCGTTCTCCCTCCCCCCCCACCACGCTCCCCCGTTCTCCCTCCCCCCCCACCACGCTCCCCCGTTCTCCCTCCCCCCCCACCACGCTCCCCCGTTCTCCCTCCCCCCCCACCACGCTCCCCCGTTCTCCCTCCCCCCCCACCACGCTCCCCCGTTCTCCCTCCCCCCCCACCACGCTCCCCCGTTCTCCCTCCCCCCCCACCACGCTCCCCCGTTCTCCCTCCCCCCCCACCACGCTCCCCCGTTCTCCCTCCCCCCCCACCACGCTCCCCCGTTCTCCCTCCCCCCCCACCACGCTCCCCCGTTCTCCCTCCCCCCCCACCACGCTCCCCCGTTCTCCCTCCCCCCCCACCACGCTCCCCCGTTCTCCCTCCCCCCCCACCACGCTCCCCCGTTCTCCCTCCCCCCCCACCACGCTCCCCCGTTCTCCCTCCCCCCCCACCACGCTCCCCCGTTCTCCCTCCCCCCCCACCACGCTCCCCCGTTCTCCCTCCCCCCCCACCACGCTCCCCCGTTCTCTCTCCCCCCCCACCACGCTCCCCCGTTCTCTCTCCCTCCCCACCACGCTCCCCCGTTCTCTCTCCCTCCCCACCACGCTCCCCCGTTCTCTCTCCCTCCCCACAACGCTCCCCCGTTCTCTCTCCCTCCCCACCACGCTCCCCCGTTCTCTCTCCCTCCCCACCACGCTCCCCCGTTCTCTCTCCCTCCCCACCACGCTCCCCCGTTCTCTCTCCCCCCCCACCACGCTCCCCCGTTCTCCCCCCCCACCACGCTCCCCCGTTCTCCCTCCCCCCCAACCACGCTCCCCCGTTCTCCCTCCCCCCCACCACACTCCCCCCCCCACCACGCTCCCCCGTTCTCCCTCCCCCCCCACCACACTCCCCCCCCACCACACTCCCCCGTTCTCACTCCCCCCCCACCACACTCCCCCGTTCTCTCTCCCCCCCCACCACGCTCCCCCGTTCTCCCTCCCCCCCAACCACGCTCCCCCGTTCTCCCTCCCCCCCACCACACTCCCCCCCCCACCACGCTCCCCCGTTCTCCCTCCCCCCCCACCACACTCCCCCCCCACCACACTCCCCCGTTCTCACTCCCCCCCCACCACACTCCCCCCCCACCACACTCCCCCGTTCTCACTCCCCCCCCACCACACTCCCCCCCCACCACACTCCCCCGTTCTCCCTCCCCCCCCACCACACTCCCGCCCCACCACACTCCCCCGTTCTCCCTCCCCCACCACCACACTCCCGCCCCACCACACTCCCCCCCCCCCACCACACTCCCCCCCCACCACACTCCCCCCCCCACCACACTCCCCCCCCCCCCACCACACTCCCCCCCCCCCACCACACTCCCCCCCCCCCCACCACACTCCCCCACCCCCCACCACACTCCCCCCCCCCCACCACACTCCCCCCCCCCCCACCACACTCCCCCCCCCCCCACCACACTCCCCCCCCCCCACCACACTTCCCCCCCCACCACCACACTCCCCCCCCCCACCACACTCCCCCGTTCTCCCTCCCCCCCCACCACACTCCCCCCCCCACCACACTCCCCCGTTCTCCCTCCCCCCCCACCACACTCCCGCCCCACCACACTCCCCCGTTCTCCCTCCCCCCAACCACACTCCCCCGTTCTCACTCCCCCCCCCACCCCCCCTCCCCCGTTCCCCCCCCTCCCCCCCCCACCGTTCCCCCCCCTCCCCCCCCCACCCCCCCCTCCCCCCCCCACCCCCCCCTCCCCCCCCCCCTCCCCCCTCCCCCGTTCCCCCCCCTCCCCCCCCCACCGTTCCCCCCCACCCCCCCCCCACCCCCCCCTCCCCCCCCCCCTCCCCCCTCCCCCGTTCCCCCCCCTCCCCCCCCCACCGTTCCCCCCCACCCCCCCCCCCCACCCCCCCCTCCCCCCCCCACCCCCCTCCCCCCCCCACCCCCCCCTCCCCCCCCCACCCCCCTCCCCCCCCCACCCCCCCCCACCCCCCCCTCCCCCGTTCCCCCCCCTCCCCCCCCCACCCCCCCCTCCCCCGTTCCCCCACCCCCCCCTCCCCCGTTCCCCCCCCTCCCCCCCCCCACCCCCCCCTCCCCCGTTCCCCCACCCCCCCCTCCCCCGTTCCCCCCCCTCCCCCCCCCTCCCCCCCCCCCCACCCCCCCGTTCCCCCCCCTCCCCCCCCCCCACCCCCCCGTTCCCCCCCCTCCCCCCCCCCCGTTCCCCCCTCCCCCGTTCCCCCCCCTCCCCCCTTCCCCCCCCCACCCCCCCTCCCCCCCCCTCCCCCCTTCCCCCCCCCACCCCCCCTCCCCCCCCCTCCCCCCTTCCCCCCCCCACCCCCCCTCCCCCCCCTCCCCCCTTCCCCCCCCCACCCCCCCTCCCCCCCCCTCCCCCGTTCCCCCCCCCACCCCCCCCTCCCCCGTTCCCCCCCCTCCCCCCCCTCCCCCCCCTCCCCCGTTCCCCCCCCCACCCCCCCCTCCCCCGTTCCCCCCCCACCCCCCCCTCCCCCGTTCCCCCCCCTCCCCCCCCTCCCCCGTTCCCCCCCTCCCCCCCCCACCCCCCCCTCCCCCGTTCCCCCCCCTCCCCCCCCCACCCCCCCCTCCCCCGTTCCCCCCCTCCCCCCCCCAGCCCCCCTCCCCCGTTCCCCCCCTCCCCCCCCCAGCCCCCCTCCCCCGTTCCCCCCCCTCCCCCGTTCCCACCCCCCCCTCCCCCGTTCCCCCCTCCCCCCCCCCACCCCCCCCTCCCCCCCCCACCCCCCCCTCCCCCGTTCCCACCCCCCCCTCCCCCGTTCCCCCCCTCCCCCCCCCAGCCCCCCTCCCCCGTTCCCACCCCCCCCTCCCCCGTTCCCCCCCCTCCCCCGTTCCCACCCCCCCCTCCCCCGTTCCCCCCCCTCCCCCGTTCCCACCCCCCCCTCCCCCGTTCCCACCCCCCCCTCCCCCGTTCCCACCCCCCCGTTCCCCCCCCACCCCCCCCTCCCCCGTTCCCACCCCCCCGTTCCCCCCTCCCCCGTTCCCACCCCCCCGTTCCCCCCCACCCCCCCGTTCCCCCCCCACCCCCCCCTCCCCCGTTCCCACCCCCCCGTTCCCCCCCCACCCCCCCCTCCCCCGTTCCCACCCCCCCGTTCCCCCCCCACCCCCCCGTTCCCCCGTTCCCACCCCCCCGTTCCCCCCCGTTCCCCCGTTCCCACCCCCCCGTTCCCCCCCCCTCCCCCGTTCCCACCCCCCCGTTCCCCCCCCCTCCCCCGTTCCCCCCCGTTCCCCCGTTCCCCCTCCCCCGTTCCCCCCCGTTCCCCCGTTCCCACCCCCCCGTTCCCCCCCCCCTCCCCCGTTCCCACCCGTTCCCCCGTTCCCACCCCCCCGTTCCCCCCCCCTCCCCCGTTCCCACCCCCCCCGTTCCCCCCCCTCCCCCGTTCCCACCCCCCCGTTCCCCCCCCCCCCCCGTTCCCCCCCCTCCCCCGTTCCCACCCCCCCGTTCCCCCCCCCTCCCCCGTTCCCACCCCCCCGTTCCCCCCCCAACCCCCCCCTCCCCCGTTCCCGTTCCCACCCCCCACCCCCCCTCTCCCCCCCGTTCCCGTTCCCACCCCCCCACCCCCCCTCTCCCCCCCCCACCCCCACCCGTTCCCCCCCCCACCCCCGTTCCCCCCCCCACCCCCCCTCCCCCCCCCACCCCCCCTCCCCCCTCCCACCCCCCCCTCCCCCCCCCACCCCCGTTCCCCCCCCCACCCCCCCTCCCCCCTCCCACCCCCCCCTCCCCCCCCCACCCCCCCTCCCCCCTCCCACCCCCCCCTCCCCCGTTCCCCTCCCACCCCCCCCTCCCCCGTTCCCACCCCCCCTCCCCCGTTCCCCCCCACCCCCTCCCCCGTTCCCCTCCCACCCACCCCCTCCCCCGTTCCCCTCCCACCCACCCCCTCCCCCGTTCCCCTCCCACCCACCCCCCCCGTTCCCCTCCCCCCCTCCCCCGTTCCCCTCCCCCCCACCCCCTCCCCCGTTCCCCTCCCACCCACCCCCCCCGTTCCCCTCCCCCCCACCCCCTCCCGTTCCCCCGTTCCCCTCCCCCCCACCCCCTCCCCCTCCCCCGTTCCCCTCCCACCCCAGCCCCCCCTCCCCCCCTCCCCCGTTCCCACCCCCCCCTCCCCCCCTCCCCCGTTCCCACCCCCCCTCCCCCGTTCCCCCCCCCCTCCCCCATTCCCCTCCCCCCCACCCCCTCCCCCGTTCCCCTCCCACCCACCCCCCCCCGTTCCCCTCCCCCCCACCCCCACCCCCTCCCCCGTTCCCCTCCCACCCCCCCCTCCCCCGTTCCCCTCCCACCCCCCCCTCCCCCGTTTCCCCCCACCCCCTCCCCCGTTCCCCTCCCACCCACCCCCCCCGTTCCCCTCCCCCCCACCCCCTCCCGTTCCCCCGTTCCCCTCCCACCCCACCCCCTCCCCCTCCCCCGTTCCCCTCCCACCCCACCCCCTCCCCCTCCCCCGTTCCCCTCCCACCCCACCCCCTCCCCCTCCCCCCCCCGTTCCCACCCCCCCCTCCCCCGTTCCCCTCCCCCCCACCCCCTCCCCCGTTCCCCTCCCACCCACCCCCCCCCGTTCCCCTCCCCCCCACCCCCACCCCCTCCCCCGTTCCCCTCCCACCCACCCCCCCCCCGTTCCCCTCCCACCCACCCCACTCCCCCGTTCCCACCCCCTCCCCCGTTCCCCTCCCACCCACCCCACTCCCCCGTTCCCCCCCCCCCCCCGTGCGGGTACCTGTCTGGGTGAGGCCGCTGATGGCCTGGCTGTACCGCTCCGCCGCCTGCCCGAACTGGCCGTGCTGGAACAGCTCGTTACCGGCGCTTTTCAACTGGAGCGCCGCGGCGCCGGAGGCCGGGCCCCGGGAGCGGCCCGTCATCGGGGCTGGGGCCGGGGGAGAGGGAGAGGTCGGGGCCTGAGGCTGGGGCCGGGGTAGAGGCCTGGGGCTGAGCGGGTTGTGCCGGGGCCTGGGGCTGAGTCTGGGGCCGGGGTCTGGGTCTGGGTCCGGGGCCGGGGCCGGGGCCGGGGCCGGGTCCTGAGGCTGAGGTCTGGGTCCGGGTCCGGGGTGGAGCGGGTTGGTCCGGTGCCGGTGCCGGGGCCGGGTGCGGGCAGCGTCCCAGCAGTGAGCTGTTTAACCCGGGGACGGAGGGTGGAGAATGTGCCGCTTCACCGCCCAATCCCTGACAATGGGGAGAGTCCGTGTCAACATGTCACGCTGCAACTCACTCACTCCTCCCAGCCACTGGGGGCGCCTTAATGCTGCTCAGACTCCTCAGCTTTGACATTGCTGTAGCGCCTTTCCCAACCCTCAGCTGGAAAAGCTCAGCAGGTCTGGCAGCATCTGTGGAGAGAAACCAGAGTAAAGGTTTTAGGTTGAGTGACCTGGGGAAGGGGCACTCGACTGGGCATTCCTAATGAAGGGCTTATGCCGAAACATTGACTCTCCTGCTCCTCGGATGCTGCCTGACCTGCTGTGCTTTACCAGCAACACTCTCTCAACTCTGATCTCCAGCATCTGCACTCCTCATTTTCTCCTTCTCCACTGGAAACGTTAACTCCGCTTTCTCTGCCAGACCTGCTGAGCCTTTTCAGCAGTTTCCTGCTAAAAGTTGCGAAAGGTGCTATCGAAATGTTAAGGCTGAGAAGCCATAGAGATGTACAGCACGGACACAGACCCTCCTGTCCAACCCGTCCATGCTGACCAGATATCCGAACCCAATCTCGTCCCACCTGCCAGCACCCGGCCCATATCCCTCCAAACCCTTCCTATTCATATACCCATCCAAATGCCTTTTAAATGTTGCAGTTGTACCAGCCTCCACCACTTCCTCTGGCAGCTCATTCCATACACGTACCACCCTCTGAGTGAAAAAGTTGCCCCTCAAGTCTCTTTTATATCTTTCCCCTCTCACCCTAAACCTATGCCCTCTAGTTCTGGATTCCCCGATCCCAGAGAAAAGACTTTGTCTATATATCCCATCCATGCCCCTCATGATTTTAGAAACCTCTATGTGGTCAACCCTCAACCTCCAATGCTGGAGGGAAAACAGCCCCAGCCTATTACAAGCAGTATTAACTTCTATTTTTGTTTCTGATTTATTGCGTTCACAGTTCTTTCAGTTTTTAGTTCAGTTGGCTCAATGGCTGGGTCACAATGCAGAGTAACACCAACAGCTGAGGTTCCCAAGAAGGACTCTCCTTAATTTCTTCCCCTCACCTGAGGCGTGGTGACCCTCTGATTAAACCACTATCAATCATCTCTCTCTGATATCACTGAGCCTTTACACCCTTTGGTTGTGTAGTCACTGTTTATAATATAGGAACTGCAGCAGTCAGTTTAGGCACAGCATGCTCCCATAAACAGTGATGTGATCATAAATTTAATACTCTCTGCCGCAGTGATGTTGGTTAAAATCAGAAATTGGCTAAAATTGCTGTGAGACCTCTCCTACTCACCTTTAAAATTGTACAACTAGAGTAATTTGCATCCATCTCAGAGGATTTCAGTTGGAAGACAACACCTCTGATGTATAGTTGCCCCTCAGGGCTGTGCTGAGAGGTTCATATTAGATTACGTACAGTGTGGAAACAGGCCCCAACCAGAACACACAGACCCTCCGAAGAGCAACTCACCCAGACCCATTTCCCCTCTGACTAATGCACCTAACACTACGGGAAATTTAGCGTGGCCAATTCACCTGCCCTGCACATCTTTGGACTGTGGGAGGAAACCAGAGCACCTAGAGGAAATCCACGCAGACACGGGGAGAATGTGCAAACTCCACACAGTCACCCAAGTTGGTAACCGAACCTGGGATTCTGGTGCTGTGAGGCAGCAGTGCGAACCACTGAGCCACCGTGCCATCCCATATTGTGTTGAACTGCTTGGGGTGGGGCAAAAGCCATAACTACCAAGGCTGATACTTCTCAACGATATTTCTGTCGTCCTTTGATAGCAAAAAAAAGACCCAAATGAGGTAATCTCAGATGACCATAAGACCATAAGACATAGGAGTGGAAGTAAGGCCATTCGGCCCATCGAGTCCACTCCGCCATTCAATCATGGCTGATGCGCATTTCAGCTCCACTTACCAGCGTTCTCCCCGTAGCCCTTAATTCCTCTAGACAACAAGAATCTATCAATCTCGGCCTTGAAGACATTTAGCGTCCCGGCTTCCACTACACTCCGTGGCAATGAATTCCACAGGCCCACCACTCTCTGGCTGAAGAAATGTCTCCGCATTTCTGTTCTGAAATGACCCCCTCTAATTCTAAGGCTGTGTCCACGGGTCCTAGTCTCCTCGTTTAACTGAAACAATTTCCTAGCATCCACCTTTTCCAAGCCATGTATTATTTTGTACGTCTCTATTAAGTCTCCCCTTAATCTTCTAAACTCCAACAAATACAATCCCAGTATCCTCAGCCGTTCCTCATATGTTAGACCTGTCATTCCAGGGATCATCCGTGTGAATCTCCGCTGGACACGTTCCAGTGCCAGTATGTCCTTCCTGAGGTGTGGGGACCAAAACTGGACACAGTACTCCAAATGGGGCCTAACCAGAGCTTTATAAAGTCTTAGTAGTACATCTCTGCTTTTATATTCCAACCCTCTTGAGATAAGAGACAACATTGCATTCGCTTTCTTAATCACGGACTCAACCTGCATGTTTACCTTTAGAGAATCCTCGACTAGCACTCCCAGATCCCTTTGTGCTTTGGCTTTATTAATTTTCTCACCATTTAGAAAGTAGTCTATGCTTTTATTCTTTTTGCCAAAGTGCAAGACCTCGCACTTGCTCACGTTAAATTCCATCAGCCATTTCCTGGACCACTCTCCCAACCTGTCTAGATCCTTCTGTAGCCTCCCCACTTCCTCAGAACTACCTGCCTGTCCACCTAACTTCGTATCATCGGCAAACTTCGCTAGAATGCCCCCGGTTCCCTCATCCAAATCATTAATATATAATGCGAACAGCTGTGGCCCCAGCACCGAACCCTGCGGGACACCGCTCGTCACCGGCTGCCATTCTGAAAAAGAACCTTTTATCCCAACTCTCTGCCTTCTGTTAGACAGCCAATCCTCAATCCATCCCAGCAGCTCACCTCGAACACCATGGGCCCTCACCTTGCTCAGCAGCCTCCCGTGTGGCACCTTATCAAAGGCCTTTTGAAAGTCTAGATAGACCACATCCACTGGGTTTCCCTGGTCTAACCTACTTGTCACCTCTTCAAAAAATTCCAACAGGTTTGACTGACCAAATGTTCAGTCAAAAAGGTAGATTTAAAAAGTGTATTAAGAGAGGTAAGTTACAGAACTATAGGGACTTTAGAGCCCAGGAAAATTCAGGTCCAGCTGCCAATTTCTTTTTATATTGTAGAATTGTGGAGTGAGTAAAACTGGGGGTAATCAAGAAATGAGAATTAGAGGAACGTAGATATCTTAAAAACTTGAAGAGGTGGAGGAGATTACAATGCAAGGAACTGTGAAGGCATGGAGGGATTTGAAAGTAAAGATATTGCACATGAATATCAGAGGTCCATGTGGCATTTTAAAAATAATTAGAAGGAGCTTTGTTGGGAATCCACAATTTTAATCACTCCACCATTGAAGGCAATGTCTTCAGCTGCCTGGGCCCTAAATTCAAGAGTTTCTCCCTACACCTCTCCTTCATTCTTTAAAACACTCCTTAAAATCTAGGCTTTGACAAAGGGTCAGTTAGACTCGAAACGTCAGCTCTTTTTTCTCCTTACAGATGCTGCCAGACCTACTGAGATTTTCCAGCATTTTCTCTTTTGGTTTCAGACTCCAGCATCCGCAGTAATTTGCTTTTATTCTGACAAAATCTCTGTCCTGGCTGCTACTCCATTATAGGAACAGGGTAGGTAAGGAGAAACCTTTCCCCTTGGTGGAGGGTACAACATTAAGGTAAAGAACAGAAGGTTTAGAGGAGATTTCAGGAAATGTTTTTTTCTCCCAAAGGGTAAAGAGGATAGGAAACTCACTGCTGGAAATGGTGATAGAAACAGGATCTGTCAAGGCATGTAAGAAATATTTAGGTGAATACAGGATACTTGAAAGGCTATAGCATACAAGGGTACAGGCCAAGTTCTAGAAAATGTGATTTTGTGAAAAAAAATAGAATTGGGATAGATAAATGCTCGATGATCAGCACTGACTCAATAGGATAAAGGCCCTCCTTCTGTGTTCTACAAATGCTATGAAAACAACACATGTTAGAGATCACAGTGGTAAGAGTGTGTTACTGGAAAAGCACAGCAGGTCATGCAGCATCCGAAGAACAGGAGAATCAACGTTTCAGGTAGGAGCCCAGGCTGGATGACTCTTCATCAGAGCTGACGTGAAATGTGGAGGGAGCAGCATTTACGCAATAGTGGGGGAGGTGAGTGCTGGGGAGAAAGGATGTTGATAGTTCAGATTAAGGGATTGGAATGTGAGAACGGTAGAACAATGTTGTGTCTAACCATCAAACTGGAAAGAAAAAGACAGTCCCACTGGAGTGGGGGAGGAGGGGAGAGAGGACACGGTGACAGAGAATGTAACAAAGAAAGCTATTGAAAGGGAAGAAATGGGTTCACAATCTGAAGATATTGAACTCAGTATTAAATCCAAAACATTGCAAAGTGCCGATTCTGAAGAGGAGATTTTGCACTGTGATTCACTGGAATATTGCAGTGTTCTGAGGACAGACAAGTGAGCATGTGAGCAGGGTGATGTGTTGAAATGACCAGCTATGGGAATGTTGAGGTCATGCTTGTGCACAGACTGGAAGTGTTCTGCAAAGCAGTCACCCAGAGTTTGGTTTCCCCAAAGCAGAGTAGGCCACATTGGGTGCAGCAAATGTCATAAACCAGATTGAAGGAGGTACAGGTGAAATGCTGCTTCATCTGGAAAGACTATTTAGGCCCTTGGATGGTGAGCAGGAAGGAGGTGAAGGAGCAGGGTTGCACCTTCTGCGGTTACATGGGAAGGTGCTGTGGGAAGGAGGGGTTGTGCTAGTGGTCATCACAAATGCTATGACTCTTTACACAATGTATTTCAAACAGAAGCCATGGAAGGGTGAGCAATGCACTATATTCTTTCTGGTAATGTCAACATTTTATAGCCCATCACTGAAAGCTGTTTAGAAGGTGAGGCAAGTTACCTCCTTGAGCCATAGTGCTGCTGTAGCAGTTCCTGTATTTTCATCCAGAGACATTTCCAAATCAGGATAGAGGGAAACTAGCAGGTGGTAGTGTGTCCAAGTATCTGCTGCCCGTGTCCCATCTAGTTGATGGAGTCTGTAGATTTGGAAGGTACTGTCAAAGACGTGTTACTGATTTGCTGTGGTGCACACTGCTGAGGCTGGTAATTGGTGGCACAGAGATTGTCAGTCATGAGGGCTCTTTTGTCCTGGATGATGTTGAATGTAATCTGGCATCCAGTCCTTGCACTCACCTGAACACTTGCAACTTTAACCTCTTTATGCCAGTTCAACCTTCAGCCAAGTGCATCCTAAGCTCTGGAATATCCCTCAAGACCATTCTACCTCCTGTCTTGTTTTAAAACTATTTGTTAAACATGTTGACCAAACTCTGGCCCTGCTAATAGTGTCTTTTTTGACTTTCCTGTGAAGGACCTTGTGATGCATTCCCATGTCATAAGTGCTGCAGCAAAAATAGAAATTACTGGAAAAGCCCAGGTGATCTGGCAGCACCTGTGGAGAGGAATCAGGGTTAACATTTCGGGTCAATGATTTGGAAAAGCCGCTGTTGGACTGGGATGTACAAAGTTAAAAATCACACAACACCAGGTTATTGTCCAACAGGTTTAATTGGAAGCACTAGCTCCCGGAGCGCTGCTCCTACAACCACCTGATGAAGGAGCGTCGCTCCAAAAGCTAGTGCTTCCAATTAAACCTGTTGGACTATAACCTGGTGTTGTGTGATTTTAAATTTCGGGTTGAGTGACCCTTCCTCAAAACCCTTGAGTTAATCCAAAACGTTTACTCTGCTTTCTTTCCACAGATGCTACCAGACCTGCTGAGCTTTTCCAGCAATTTCTAATTCTGTCTCTGATTTAGAGCATCCACAGTTCTTCCAGTTTTTATTTATAAGTCCTGCATATGTGCTAGTTGTGTAAATTTCTCATCCTTACACCCTAACTCAACCCCTCCACCACTGTGATTTGATCCGATTTATTATTGTAATGTACCAATATACAGTAAGAAGTGCTGTTTTGCGTGCTGTACAGACAAATCATACCTTATAAGTACATCAGGGTAATAGAACAGAATGCAGAACATAGTGTTGTAGCTGCAGAAAAGGTGCAGAGAAAGATCAACTCTAATGCAGTGGGCGAAAAGCTGTTCTTAAGAAGTGATGATCCTCATTCCCACAACCAACCTGTGAATTACAATGTCCCTCAATTGGAACTCAAACCCTAAGTGTTTACTTTTTTAAAGAAATGGCAAAAAGAAAAACAAAAAATCCATGTCAATTTCTTGTCAATTATCAAGCCAGATTTATTTCCAAAAAAGAACACAGGAGTAAGATTTAAGACTTAACATAAATACATAAATAATGTAACATAAATAATGACAGGTTTCTGTTTGGCTGGGGTTCAGATCTCCTGGTATTTGTGCTCGCCAATTAATCGAGAGAGCAACGTAAAATTCTGGAATTAGATCCTATCACGTGGAATGATCTTGCCTGGAGCGATGTGGACAGGTTGTTTCCTCTACAGGGAAAATCGAGAATGAGTCACTGTTTAAAAATAAGGAGGTGCCCATTTAAAACAGTGGAATATTTTTTCTGATTGCTGAGAGTTGGAACCTTCTCTTGAAAAGGTGGTGGGAGCAGTGTTTAAGTGTGTCTAAAGTCGACGTGGGACAGACCCTTGATAAATTTGGGGGGTGAAACGTTGTAAGGGAGGATGGGAATGTGGATTTGTGGTTCCAATCGTGATCTTAATAAATGGCAGAGCAGGGGATGAATGGCCTCCTTGTCCTTATTAAGTTTTGAAGCTAATAAGGCTTGTGTAATCTGGGCAAGCCCTTTACTGAAAACCCTTTCACTGGGCTGCTGAAGGGGATGCCACATTTCTCTTCGGTGCCGTCAAAGAGCATCAAGTTAATGGGTCGCGAGGGGTGACCGGCGCTGCCTAAATGCAGTTTAACACGAGCTGCAAGGCCAAGCCTCACGAGTGAGCTGCTTTTTTAAGTTTCGACAATGTACAACCGGAGTAAAGAGTGAGCGCACTCTCCCCTCCCAACCGGAGGCAGGCTTGAAAGGAAATCGAAAGAGAAAGAAATTTGCTCTGATTTCGTTTCCTGTGTTAAGGAGAGACTCCTCCCTCTCTCTCCCTCCTCGATTGTGAACTTTCTCATTATTTGCACTTTGCTGTGTGATTGCCAGGTCCGTATCCATCTGGAGAGAAGCCTGTGGGAGGGGGAACCCAGGGGGGTGTTTGGACGATGTGGGGAGATGAAGACTACGATTCCACTTGGGCAGAGAGCGAAGAGGAAGGGGAAGGGGACCCCGAGTCAGCAGCGACCTCCCCGAAACCTCAGCAGAAACCAGCGGTACCACCCTGGAACCTGGTAAGATCAACGCTGGCCTGGGGTGGGGAATTGTTGTTGTCAGAGACGGAGGGGGAGTTCTGTCGGATGTGGCTGCTTTAGCCTGGCTGACAGTCGCCAGCAATTCTCAGCCTTTGCAATTCTGGCTGTTCCCAAAGGGGATTTGGACCCTGTTGTAACAGTCACATTCAGAATGCCGCAAGGCAGACATCAAACTGTGTATATTTATATCCGAATTCTGAAGTTTAGCAGCTGAACATCACAAGGCTTTGTGTGTGTGTGTGTGTGTGGCTGCAGTTTACCATGTTAAGCAGCAGATGCCACCATGTTTGTACAGACACTGGAGTTCTTCCTTTTAGTCAGGGACCCAGGAGTGGGAGTTTCCAACCAGCCACGCTGCACAGATGTGCCTCCTGAAATCCCCTGTATCACAATCAAAGGTGTCCAGGAATACTTGTGATAGGCATGCACCTCTCTCACATTGTCCCTTACCCACCCAAATACACCAAAGGCTCAAGGATGGCTTGCCCCTACCCCTGTTTGACAGATTCTGGACTAGCTGCTAGGTCCTGTGAGCAATCCATTCAGAGTCACCCATGCATCTAGATGGGTATATGAATAGGAAGGGTTTAGAGGGATATGGGCCAAGTGCTGGCAAGTGGGACTAGATCAGGTTGGGATATCTGGTCAGCATGGACAGTGCTGTACAGTTCTCCGATTATTAAGCTGGAGAGGGTTCAGAAGAGATGTTGCTGGGAATGGAGGGTTTGAGTTATAAGGAGAGGCTGGATAGGCATGGGGGGGGAGGGGTTTCTTCACTGGAGTGTGTGAGGTTGAGGGGTGACCGTATTGAGGTTTACAAAATTATGAGGGGTATAGATAAGGTGAATGGCAGGTGTCTTTTCTCTAGAGTGGGGGATTTCAAGGCAAGGGGGTGTATATTTAAGATGAGGAGAGGTATTTTAAAAAGACGTGAAGGGCAAATTTTTTTTATAGAATGGTTTGTGTGTGGAATTGGTGGATGTGAATACAGTTACAATGTTTAAAGATATTTAGATAAGTACACAAATAAGAAATGTTTGGAGGGATATGGGCCAAGCGCAAGCAGGTGGGACTAGTTTAGTTTGGGATTATGGTTGGCATAGACTGGTTGGACCAAAGGGTCTGTTTCTGTGCTGTATGACTCTGACTCTGTGTTGCCGTTGGTCTGGAGTCACATGTAGGCCAGCCAAGCTAAGGTCAATAAATTTCCTTCCCTCATTGACATTAGTGATCCAGATGGGTTTTTTGAAGTTCTAAAGAAGGGTCACTGAACCCAAAATATTAACTCTGCTTTCTCTCTCTCTCTATCTGTACTAAGGCTGCCAGACCTGCTGAGATTTCCCTGCAATTTCCATTTTTGTTTCTGATTTCCAGCATCCGCATTTTTAAAAAATTTTTTTAGAAAGTAGTGTTCATTATTCGACTAGCTCTTCATCCCAGTTTTTTTTGTTATTGAATTGAAATGTTACCATCTGCCGTCCTGGCATTTGAACTCTCGTCCCTAGAACAATAAATGAGGGGTCTGGACCAAGAACAAAGAACGAAGAAAATTTACAGCCCAGGAACAGGCCCTTCGGCCCTCCAAGCCTGAGCCAATCCAAATCCACTGTCTGAACCTATCGCCCAATTCCTAAGCATCTGTATCCCTCTGCTCCCACCTCCTCATGCAACTGTCCAGACGCATCTTAAATGAATCTACCGGGCCTGCCTCTAGCACCTCTGCTGGCAACGCGTTCCAGACACCCACCCTCTGTGCAAAGTACTTGCCGCGTGTATCCCCCTTAAACTTCTCACCTCTCCCCTTGAACGCCTGACCTCTCATTAATCCCTCACCCTAGGAAAAAGCTTATCTCTATCCACCCTGTCTATGTACCCTTGATGAGTTTGTAGACCTCAATCAGGTCCCCCCTCAATCTCCTTTTTTCTAACGAAGTTATTTAAAGTTCCCTGGCATTGAAAGTCTGCCACTTGCCTGTAAAGTGTTCCTGCTATCTTCCTGCAAATATAAAACTCCAAAGTGGGGTTGAGAAAACAGAAATTGCTGGAGAAACTGAGCAGGTCTGTCGAGAGTCAAACATCACTCAACACCAGGTTATAGGGCCTGTTAAGACTATAATCTGGTGTCGAGTGATTTTTGATTTTGTCCAGCCCAGCCCAACACTGGCAACTCCACGTTTGTGGAGAGAGAAACCGTAGTTAATGTTTTGGGTCCCGTGACCCTTCTACAGAACTCTGCTTGCTTTGAGAATCGGATGTAAGCTGAATATAAATAACATGCCTTACCTGGCAGCACGGATCTGAGTGATTAGCGTCTCCTTGCTAAGTGAGTTGGCTTGGGAAGTGACGCTGCTGTTTGAGTGCATTTTTTGCCTCTTGATTTGAGAATCTTGCGAATAGGTGCTGAGAAAGATCACCTCTAATATGAGAGGTCCATTCGTAACTGATAACAGTGGGTGAGAAAGCTGTTCTTAAATCTATTGGTACATGTTATAAAACTTTTGTATCTTCTGCCTGATGGAAGAGAGTATAACCAGGGTGGGAGAGGTCTTTGATGTTGGGTGCTTTCCCGAGGCAGTGGGAAGTGTAGATGGAGTCAATGGATGGAAGATTAGCTTGCATGATGGACTGGGCTGTGTTCACAATTCTCGGTAATTTCTTACAGTCTTGGGCAGAGCTGTTGCAATATCAAGTTGTGATGCTTATAAGCTGCTTTGTAAGGTACATCTGTAAAAATTATTGAGACTTTTTTTTTGCTTATTTCCCTTCCTTTGTAAAAGGCTTAAGTTTCTGTAAAATAACTGATCCTGTTCCTGATGAGGTGTGAGGAAGAGGAGGCCATTCAGCCCCTCACCCTTCAGCCTGTAACATAAGAGCAGGAGGAGATATTCAGCCCCTTGAGCCAGTTACAAATTTTACCTGTTGGTTCCAGACAACAATGATTCGGGTGAATGGCATGGCTAGATTTGAAAGTTGCTGTCTGAGAATGTGGTGGAGCAGTATTCAATTCCCCTTTCAAAAGGAAATTGGATAGGCAGCTGAAGAAAAGGTTTGCACAGCAGTGGAAAAGAAAGATAGAGTTGGACAAGCTGAATTGCTCTTGCAGAGAGCTAGCACAGCCTAGATGGGCTGAAACCCCTTCTCCACGGATTCCACAGGAGGGGGTGAGGGGCATCAGGCTCCATACATGTCACAAAGTAAGAGAATCAATTTTTTTAAAAAAATTAGAATATTTTGGGATGTTGACATTGCTGACAAGTCTGACCTTTATTGAACATTCCTAGCTTCCATGTGAATGTGAACGTGTGGTTTTGGGAGCTGTTTGGTAGAACTGGCATTGCTGAGGCAATTAGGAGTTGACTATGTTGCTGTAGGATGGGAGTCACGTATACACAAAGTACATAACAAAACTTGGTTTCCTTCCCTAAAGGGCATTTCGAGAGTTTGACCAATTAGTGAGCTCCATGGTTACTTTATTTTTACAGTAATACCAAGTGTTGCTGTAGATTTTTCTTCAGCTGAATTAAAATTCTTCATCTGCCACCGTAGAAAATAAACTCTTTCTCAGGTTTCTGAATTTCTTTAGGCATCCCTCCATCTTCAGAAGATGATCGGTACGCAGTGCACAATCCATTTCAGACTTGGCGCATCACTTCCTGATGCCTGAAGACGCAAATCCTTGAGAGACTGACACACCTGAAGCTACTGAGTGACATTGCAGGTTGTTGTTGTTTTTGATGTTGGCATCTGTTTCCTAGTCACTGCAGCCATTGGTCATTGTGGTGGTGAATGCCAGCCCTCAGGAGATGTCACCATTTTCATCTGTTGCCAGCGAGTGACTCCCAGCTGTGAGAGCTGGTGACTAGGGTCTTGTCTCACACTCACACATTCTTTAAAGTGGAGCTCTGATTGCCTGGTACCGGAGGGCTCTGGGTATGTGACCATCTTCCATCCTGATGATGAGCCAACAAAGCTGCCCTCTGTTTGAGGACAAAGAAAACGTGGGATTCCTATCACGAGAAGGGCTGTTTTAACCATCATTGTGTACGTCAGGATATAGCCAGAATGCAGCACGGACAGTGAAATCAGGAAGTGATTTGAGCTGCTCATCTTGAAAAGCATGTTGTCCATTAATGTGCTGAGAATGCACATAACCCATCAGGTTGCTCCCTGGGGTCAGCTTGATGTTTTGTGAGTTGATCAAAGGCAGTGGTTGCTTTTCCTGTAAGTGTATCAAGATCTTGATCAGGGGGTTGTCTCCCACTGCCAATCCATATGCAGAAGGCTGTCAGGGATGCCCATACAACATATTGTCCCATGTCCACAGTTTATTAAGCTTGCTGCTGATGCTCAAGGGGAGTAAGATACCAATGTAACATGCTGTCCCTGAGTCTTTGTATCTGAGTGTTCATGTGATGATTAGTTAGGTTAGGTTAGAGGAGTACTCTGATCAGGATGTGATATGTTTTTGATTTCACTTTTGGTCTTGATAGATCATGTCATGCGCAAGTTTTTTTTTTGCAAAAGCAATGTCTGACTTATTATTTTGATAACTCCATCTAACCTTCGTGAGCCACAGGAACAGAAAGCAGCCATTCAGCCCCTCATGCATAGTCCTAACAGTAAGCCAGTCAGCTCCTTGAGACTGCTAAGTAGAACATGAGGTCATTCAACCCCTCACGCTTCTTAAATAATGAAAAGGAAGAAACCATTCAGCCACTTGGAACTCATTGACCTACATTTACTCTGCAATGAGTAATGCTTTCCTACTGAACCTACAGGTGGATGTCTCATGCAGTTAAACAATGTGTACCAAAAATTTCTAGAACTTTTCAAAAGACATCAACGTTGAATTCACTTTGCATGCTGCAAGTGTAGTATGTTCTGTGTAAGTGACTAAGGAATTCTACTTTTTTGGCATTTATTCTGTGAATCCTGTGTCTGTCACAGTTAGAATTGTACTCAAATCCATGTTAGTTCTATACAATATCCAGACAAGTCACACTTCAGCAATTATTCTCTGCCTTTGTTGTTATTTGTCGTTGTACGTCAAAACATGGAGGTAGAATTTCTTTGAGATTGAGCCGTGTAAACAGAATTTCCCCTTGAGTTTCAACAGCAAAGCAAGAGGAAATTATCCCGATTTCCATTTGTTTCCTGGGCATCATTAACTCCTGCTGTATTTGGTTTACTGTAAATGTTTGCTTTAAATATTTTAGCAAGCAACATTTCAAGAAAAGAATACTTAAATCTCTTGTTCAACACCATATTTTTGTTCAGTCTTGTCCCAAGTAGGAAATGATGTAAGGGAGCTTCCTGAAGACAGCTCTGAAGTAACTGCAAATGTCGCCATTTGACTTATGTCCAGCTTGCACTTTGCATGAGTCTGTGAACAAGGCCAAAGATATTTGACAACTTGTACTTTTTGTTCATTCCTACTCTTCCTCTTACTGTCTGTCCATTTACTATCCCTCAGATTTATTTTCTTCGGTGGTTGTGGGTGCTAATCTACATTTTTTCAAATTGGATCCAGGTGAGTTTTTCTCTTCCTCTCCCTTTTTCAAGAGCAGGTAAACTAGAGGTCACCGCAGAATAAGTAATCACCCATTTAAGACAAATGAGAAGGTTTAGTTTCTCAGAGGATCATCAGTATTTGCTGCTGTCTACCTCCCAAAGGTGGAGGAAGCAGAATCCATGAGTATTTTTAAGCAGAAGTGGATAGATCTCTGATAAGCTCCCACCATTGTTGCCGTTTGTCATTAGCTGATGGCTGGTTTGCAATGCAGAGTGACACCAGTAATATTGGTTCGATTCCCACATTGGCTGAGGTTCCATGAAGGATACTCCTTCTCATCCTCTCCCCTCGCCTCAGTTGTGGTGACTCTCATGTTAAGCCACGGCCAGTTGTCTCTCTCTCTCTCTAGTGAGAGAGCAGCCCTCTCGGACTTTACCTTGCTCAGACGCTACCTGGACTTTTCTCTATCACATGCTCTATCGCATCTTTCTTGATCTTGGAACTTCCCAAAATACTTCACAGCCAATCAAATACTCCTTGAAGCATTGTTACTATTACAACTTGCACACAGCAAGTGTCACAAGCAGACATGTGATCCTTAAGAGAGTACATTTTTTTTCTTAATGGCTGAGGAATTAATATTTACCAGGGATAACTACTCTCTTCTTCAAAATTGTGCTATTGGATCTTTTACACACCTGAGCAAGCAGGCAGTATTTAAATTCTTGTGGTAAAGATGGTGTCTCTGACAGTGTCGTTCTTTCAGTATTCACTGTATTGTCAGCTTAGATTCTGTTCTCTATTTCCTGAAGTGGGAGTTGAACCCTCAGTCTTCTGACTGATATCACCCTGAGAGCTAGTGGGAATTGCTGTCTGGGCTCCGACATGAGGAATGGCTAGACTGATATACGAGAGTTCGGCACATTCAATCTGACCCCAAAAGAGAGAGTAGAGTGAAAACAGGTCTATGATTCAGCTTTGGCATTTTCTAATCTTTATTAATGGCCTTAACAAGGGAATCAAGTGTAAGGAATGTGGTGATGTGGTGGATAAAGTCACTGCATTGGAATCCAGATCTCTGGGTTGTTCGGAGGACATGGATTCGTGTCCCACCGGTAGATTAATGCAATAAAAAGCTAGTCGGGTGTTAACCAGGTAACTGTCAGTTATTGTAAAAACCCATCTGCTTCACTTATATTGTTTAGGAAGAGCATGTGACTCCTGACAACAACGTGGCCGCCTTTAACTGCCCTCTAGGCCTAGCCGGCGATGCCAACATCCTGTGAATGAATGATTACAGGTGTACGTGTTTACTAATGACTATCTAGAAAACCAAAGAATAGCCAGTGCTAGAAATCAGAAACAAAAACAGAAATTGCTGGAAAAACTCAGCAGGTCTGTCAGCATCTGTGGAGAGAAATCACTTAATGATTTGAGGTCAGTGACCCTTCTTCAGACACGAATGATATCAAGCTGAGTTTAAAAAGTTAACTGTGAGGAATATGCAGTGGGGTAGAAGCAGATTAAACTCTGTTTGCCATCTTCTTGCCCACTCGGTTAATGTCCGGGGATGTGAAATTATGCATTTTGGTGAAACAAAGATTGGCTGTATTGCTTTGGGGATGAAGGGATCCTTTTGGCAGCAGGGATTGAGCAGCTTTCTCTGAATGTTAATGAAGAAAGCTAATGGAATGTCGGCCTTTTTTATCTAGAGCACAAGAATGCAGAAGTTATACTGCAACTATACAAAACCTTGGTGATATGCCATTCGAGTACAGTGAACAAATGTGGGCACCACTCCTTAGGGTATATTGGCTTTGGAGAAAGCATAATGTAGGTTTACAGGTTATGCGGAGACCTTACACAAATCATGCCTGTTTTCTGCAGAATGTAGCAGATTGATATGATCTGATGGTAGTCTTCAGGATATTAGACAGGATAGATAAAGTTCAATTATTTCCGGTGGTTGGGGATTCTAGAACTAGGGGACATAGTCTGAGACTGAGGGCCTGACCGTTCAGAGATGTTAGGAAGCACTTCTACACACACACAGGGTGAGAGAGGCTTGGAATTCTCTTCCACAAACAGCAGCAGATGACCGATCAGTTAATTTTAAATTTGAGACAGAGGAATTTTCGTTAAGCCAAGCTATGAAGGGATATGGGCCAAACTTAGATATGTGGAGTTAGACCACAGATCAGCCATGATCTCATTGATGCTGGAACAGGCTCAGGGCTGAATGGCCTATTGCTGTTCCTATAGAAGAATGAGAGGTGATTTCATTTGAAGCATATACGATTGTTTGAGTGTTGAGGGTAGATGGTGACAGGCTGTTTCCTTTCTAGCAGGAAAGTCCAGAATTGTTCTGATATTCTCAGGATAAAGCCTCAACCTGTTTAAGGTTGTAAGGAGAAAACCTCTCACTTGGACGTTGATTAATCTACCATTCTCTACCTAAGAGGAGGCTTCTGGATGGTCAGTTTTTTTTTAATGGACGTTCAAGACTGAGTGTGATAGATTTTCAGGTGCTAAAGGAATTCACATAGCATACAAAAGAAATCTCTTTTTGTAGCACATTCTCATGATCTCAAAATTGCCAAAGCACTGCCATCCAGTGGAGAATTGTTTTATTCATTCATGGGTTGTAGGCATTGCTGCTGGGTCAGCATCCAATGCTCGCTCCTAAATGTCAGTGAGAAGGTAGTGGTGAGCGGCTCTCTTGAACCACTGTGATCCCTTGGGCTATTGTTACATCCACAGTGTTGTTATGGTAGGAGTTGTGAAGTCTGCCACTGTTATAATATAGGAAATGTGATTTCCCAGATTCCACAAATATGATTATAGCTTGATAATCTTTGTGATACTAATTGTGGGTGAAATGTTGAAGTTTGGTACTATGGAAAGGTTACAGCACAGGGGGATCCCTTTGTTCATGCCAGGTCTCTGCAAGAGCATCCTGAGGAATCTCGCTCCCCAGCACTTTCTCAGCAACCCTGCGCATTTTGTCTGCTCAGACATTTAACCAAATCCTTTTGAAGTCTCAGGCAGTGCACTCCAGATTGGAATCACTTGCTGTCATTTTCTCTTTTTGCCATCTTTTTACCAAATCTTTAAATTGGTGATCTCTGATTCTCTTGCCTAGCTGCTTCTTGATTTTCAGCACCTCTGTCAAGTCTCTGTTCTACCTTTTCTTCTCCAACCCCAGCTTTTCCAAACAGTCTAAGTAACTGAAGTTACATTGGTCAGAGCTCCCCTGTTCTTAATGGGTAAAGCCACGGATGTTTTACACATCTGAGACAACAGATGCTGATTTGGTTTAACCCCCCAAGGACTGTGCAGCAGACTGAGTGTTGGTCAATGCTTGTTAAATAAAAACGTGTGTATATGTGTAAATCTTATTTACCCCAAGTTCCACCAGTATCATTGTGTCGTCATACTCATTGGCAGTTTGTCAGGAAACACTGGGCTAAAGTATGTCTCTGTTACTTTTTACAGAGGACCCGGCAAGAGACTGGCCCAAGATCTGAGAAGCGAAACTATTTGAAATATGTAGGTAACTTGCTACATGTTGTGTATATCTTTTTTTAGATTCATTCATAGGATGTGGGTGCTGTGGCAATGCCAGCATTTTGGTTTTCATCCCTAGTTATCCTAGTAAGGTGGTGGTGAGCTGCCTTCTTGACAGACTGCAGTCCTTGATGTAGGTACACCCAACACTAAGGGAAGGTGTTCCAGAGTTTTGACCCAGTGACACTGAAAGAACATGATGATGATGGTGTGTGGAAGGGGAAACCTACAGGTGATGATCTGATGTGTCTCCTGTTCTTTTTCTCCTTATGTGCTCAAGGTCATCAGTTTAATAAGTGATTCTTGTCTCTACACGGAGCTAATATGTAACCATGGAAATAAGTTGTAAAAGTGCTAAATCTTTTTCACCAGACAAGATTCTGGGTTCCTTTGGTCAAATGTTTGTGTGCATGCACGGGAGTTGTACAGATCATAACAATGGTGTACAGCTCAGTCTTTATAACAAGAACAAAAGTTTTATACCATTTTTACAGAGAAGCTTCTGATCAACTATTGCTACAGATGATGATTTCCAATCAAAGTTTACACATTTACCCACCCAGATCTCAATGCAACTGTGTTTGAATAGTTCTGGAAAAGCACAGCCGGTCAGGCAGCATCCGAGGAGCAGGAGAGTCGATGTTTTGAGCATAAGCTCTTCACAACCATTACTGTTGAAGAGTCTATGCCTGAAACATTGATTCTCCTGCTCGTCGGATGCTGCCTGACCTGCTGTGCTTGCCCAGCACCACACCTTTTGACTCTGATCTCCAACATCTGCAGTCCTCATTTTCTCTCTGTGTTTGAATAGTTACCATTCCAAGTTAGTACGTGATGCAGTTGGATAATATAGATGTTATATGTTCATGTCTACCTGCAGTACATGCTTGAGATTACAGCAAAACCTATACTGTTTATTCCCTTTCTCCATATCCCCCCTCACAAAGTTTATTTTGAAAAATGAAAAAACAAATTGAGAAGAAGGGGAAAGTTAGATGCAGAAAACCTTTTTCTCTCCTTTGACTTACTGCCTAGTCTCAAACCACAGGTTACCTGTTGCATGGCCCATGTTTAATCCTCAAGTTTAGGTTCTGCTCTTGGCCTGGTGGTTCACTATTGAACTCCTGTGACTGAATCTCTTATTTGAGCAGCAAACGTGTTATGGAAATTGTTAGTATTGAGTGTTTGTTTATTTCAGGACTCAGCACATCGCTGGCGAAATTGGAGGGCAGCAAAGGACCTACAGCGCTATCGACATGGTTACCCTGTAAGTCAGAGAAAGCATTGTGTATTATCAATCCTTCGTGTCTCTTGATGTGTCTTTAAACACATTTGAACGAACCAGCTAGGCTGACATTCATTTGCAGCATTGAGCAGTTTCCTGCATTCAGTTGCAACATAACAAGGCTTGGCCTTTATTTCATTTTGCTTTGAATTACGTCACAGGAATGGGCCATTTGGCCCAACTGGCACCCGACGGCGCTCCACCCACCCCACAATCTGTCTTTCACTGGAGCCTTTCTGAGATAATAGTTCAAGCACTGTATACTCTTACTGAAGTCAGGCCCCTTCTGTGAGTAAATGGGGTCCAGGCCAATTGGGGAGTCCCAGTTACAAGTCCTGAACCAAAAGAAAACAGGTGTTCAACATTCTCATTGAGATACATTGGCCAGCTTCTCTTTAAGGTTCTGAGTTGATCACAGTACAAATATCAAAGCTTTTAGTCGTTTTAGACTTCTTAATTGTGTAAACAAATGCACAGACAGTGAACATGTTCTTCAAAGAAACAGCAGGTTATTACATGGTAATACAGATGCCAATCAAAGGAAGTTTTCTCTTCCCCTCTGCCACTGTGTAAACATTGACGAATGCACTTCAAATCTCATTAGTCAATCTTGAAGCTCAGCCTGTTACTCATAATGAAGCCATCCAGTCAGTGTGTGTTGATACAGTTGCCACATGGTTTCATTATAAATGTCTTCATAAGCTCTCAGAATGACCTTTTGTAATAACCTCTTTCTCCCTGCTTATTTGTTTATTCACACAATATTAAGCAGACAAGCTTCTGACTTTGATGCTACAAATGGCTGTGGTTGACCCTTTTTAGTGTTTGTACGTTGAGTTGTTTCTCCAAAGCATCTTTACAAATTATATTTTACTGTATCAGTTTGAGGATCACTTCAAAGATTCATTGGTTCCCAATGTAGTTGATATGAACAGTTCTAATGACAAGTCACTCTGTTTCTCTCCCCATGGATCCTGCCAGACTTGCTGAGTTTTGCTAGCAGTTTTGGTTTGGTTGATTTGGGCCTTTCTAAAGGAGACGAGTCAGCAGATTTGGGGAATTTCCTGTCTCAAACTTACCCCCTGGAGAAACCAACCTGCCAATTATCTCATGGACAGTACCAGACCTGCTCAGTGTCTACACGATTTTCTTTCCGGTTTTTCGTCAGCGTTGCCAGGCTATTTTCTTTCTCCTTGGGCATCTAGGTTTGCCTTCCATGTATTTATGAATTGTCTCAAACGTTCTGTGATAGTGAATTTCTCATTCCCACCAGGTCACTGCTCAAAGAGATTCCTCCTGGACTTACTACTGGGATTCTCAATGTTTACATGGGCAGTTTTATTGTGTATTGCCAACTGTTTTCCCACTTTGATCTGGCTTCTTTTCCCAACAGGATTTAGATGATAAAGCGAAGAATAACGATAACGTTAACTTCAAGTTCTACATGAATCAGACACCTTCTCAGCCAGATGGTACGTGGTTGCCAACTGATTTTTGTTTTTCCATTTCCTTTGGGAGGTGTCCCTTCTGTAATTCAGACAGTGATTGTAGCATCTTTTATGTTCACCTGAGAGGACATGGAACCTCCATTTAACATCCCTCTGAATAGACGCACCTCTTTATGTAGTAGTCAATCAATACTTAGTTCTTCATTTGTGAGAGATATGGGTGGCCAGCATTTATTGCCCATATTTGCCCTTGAGATGGTGGTGGTGAGCTGTCTTCTTGAACCACTTGCAGTCCACCTGCTGTGTGTGGGTTGACCAACGATGCCAGTAGGGAGAGAATTCCAGGATTTTGACCTAGCGACTGTGAAGGAATGGCAATTCCATGTCGGGACGGTGAGTGGCGTGGAGGGGAAATGTTCGGTGGTGGTGGTCCCATGTATCTGCTGCCCTTGTCCTTGTAGGTGAAAGTGAATCATGGATTTAGAAGGATCTTTTATTGCATTAAGGGCATTAAATCTTGAATTTATGCTTCCACTTCTAGAAAAGAATATGAACTGTCAATGTTCAGAATCTGAGTGAGAGTCCTATTCACTGCCCATGACCAAAACCACCTTGTTTTGGAAAGAATTGTCCCTGTGGACTTGAAAGAACATCCTCTGTGGAGGAGGAATGTCAGACTAATCATTAGGGCTTTTGTAGCTGATGAGATTTCCCACCGATCACCGGGAGTTTATATTTTGATCTGTATACAGGGGTATAAGGTAGAGAAGAGATGGCACTACCCAATCTTCTGACATCCCTACACAGAAATCAAAACATGGTTTGGCTCTACACTGAGCACAATGTTTCAATCAGTTGGTTGGCTACTTTGGTTTCTCTTTTACTGCCAGGATTTCAATGGGCGATTAACTTTACTTTCTTCTTCTTCTGTTCTAGAATGGACCATTAAAGATATAATTCAGAACTGGAAAGGAAAATATCCACATTTGGAGAAGAGTCATTCGTACATCCAATGGTACTTTTCTATCTCTCTATCTGGATATTTTGACTAGAGGTTCTGTGCGTTGTTAATTTTTGAAAATTACATTTTATCTGGCATGTTTCCTGATGAAGGGCTCTTGCCCGAAACATTTTAATTCCCTGCTCTTCGGATGCTGCCTGACCTGCTGTGCTTTTCCAGCGCCACACTCTTTCTACTCTGATCTCCAGCTTCTGCAGTCCTCACTTTCTCCGTGGTATATTTTATGCAGTATGACATTGAGAAGGTAGATGATGTACCTCAGCACTCCGAGGCCTGTATGCCCTTCATTGTTTCAGGATTGCATTGAGTTAACCCTGTGTGAATAGGGAAGTTTAGGATGCATACCTTTTGTAAACGGGTATATTGAAGACTGAAAAATAAATCATGAGATATTGCAGATCTCTGGCTGAGTTGCCCATGGAAGAATGTGGACAGTTTTAGGCACCTGACTTTAGGAAGGATGTCAACGCCTTGGAGAGGGTAGAGAAGAGGTTGAGATCATGTCCAAAGGCTTTTGGCTATATGGGGAGAATAGCAATTGGCATTGTGAACAGAGACTGTTAGAGAGACTGAATGATGTGTTCCAAATTAAAGGAATTTGCTGGAGCAAGGAGGGACAAACTGTTTCCTATGGCAAATGGGTCACGTGAATTGACACCATTGGCTTAAGAACACTCGGGGGGGGGGGGGAAAGTAAGAGAAATTTCTTTACCCAAAGGGTGTTTACAGAAAACGTGATGGAGTTTGATTCCACAAAAACTTTCAGAAGACATGTATTTGAAGAGAACTAGTTTGCAGGGTTACTGGGGGGAAAGGAAGTAATGACACAAGACTAAATTGAATAGTTCTTTCAAAGAACAAGATCAGGCACATGCAGCTGAATGGCTTTGTTCTGAAGATTCTAGGGTCTATCCAGCAGACATCGCCATTTCCCACCCTCTCTTCCTCCAGTCTGATGGAGTGGGTCATTGAACCTGCAGGCCACCATTGTCACAGTCTCTTGAACTTTATTTTTATTCTTCTTTTCCTGGGATGTGAGCTAGCAGGCCCAATATTATTGTCTGTTCCCAAGTGACCTGGAGAAAGTGATGGTGAACTGTCTTTTTGAATGGCTGTGGTCCATGTGCCGTAGGGTAAAGTTGCCTTGGTCCCAGGGGGCCATAGGTCTGCTCTCTCGTTAGAAAGAGAGAGAGACAGAAGTCACACAACACCAGGTTATAGTCCAGCAGGTTTATTTGAAATCTCTCAGGCTTTTGAAGCACTGCCCCTTCATCAGATGCACTGTAAATAAACCTGTTGGACAATAACCTAATGTTGTTTCACCTTATGACTTTGTCCACCCCAACCCAACACCAGCACCTCCACTTCAATAAAGAGAGACTCCTGGTGGTGAGCTTAGCTTGAAGGTCACCATGTCTCTGGTGAGGGGTGAGGTCGAGAAGGAGTGATGATCTCAACTGGTTGTGAGAACTGTTGCAGTCAGTGTGCATTGCAAACCAGCTGTCCAGCCAACTAAGCTAACCATCACCACCACCCTTCCACATTCTTCTGGTAGTGTGGTGACGAAAACTGCACACAATAACCTGGCTGTTGTGTGGCATGAACTTAACTTCGGACTAATGATCGTTCAGTAGCACACTCGCGATGTTTCAGTCACTGTGTGGTTTACACTGTGAGTGACAGGCACTAGTTAAACTTGTTCTGACCATCTGGAGCAGTTCTCCCTTCTAACCTTTAGCCTTGTGGTTTTAGGCTGTTCCCGTTGCGTGAACCCGGAATGAATTGGCATGCCAAGGAGCTCTCAAGACAAGAAATTGAGGTTTGTATCAGAGAGGGGAATTACTCAGCAATGCCCTCTACTCGATTCAAATGAACCAAATATCCTTGAAGTGTGGGGGGGAAAGAAGTCAAACTGTACGTGTTTACAACACAAATGTTGTGAGATTTCAGGATTTAGAAGAATTTGTTTCCTGGGATCTGATTGAAGGGATGTTTTTGAAACTACTCTGATTCTAAGAAAGTCAGCATTTCCATAGCACCTTTCACGACTTTACAACATCCCAAAGTGTTTCAGCTATGCTTTGAGGTGTAGTCATGTTTGTATTCCCAGTGGGCAGTTTGCACAAGCAAAATCTCTGGAGTGGAACCTGAACTTCAGACCATCTTGTCCTATAATCCCAATGATGGTTGTGAGTAAAGAAATTAGAACTGTGTGGGGTTTTAGTGAGACAGAGCTGTACGCATCTTTGGTTTAAGAGCATTTATACTTGCAGTGGTGGCAGTACAGCAAGGGTTTACAAGGCTGGTCTCCAGGATGAAAGGGTTGTCCTAAGGTGAGAGGTTGAGTAAATTAGGTTGACACTGGGGTTTAGAAGACCCTGGTGGTCTAGAGGTTTGGATTCTGTGATTTCACCGCTGCATGAGCTGGGTTCGATTCCTGGTCAGGGAGTGAGAGTTTATGGAGCCAATGGTGCGAAACTACTGTCTGTGGGATTATGACTGAACGCCTCTAAGTTGAAATCCTGCCTAAACATAATGAAAAGGGAATGTGAGCAGGGTGTAGACCATCGTGAGACAGGTTAGTTTTACCCTACTGATGATGTGTTAATACATTGGTAATCCTGCTCCGTACGAGAGGAAGTGCAGTTTGGTGCATGTGCTTGACAGAGGCCTCCATGACCGGTGATCTCATTGAAGCATGTGAGATTCTGTTGGGGACTAACAGGGTCAACATTGAGAGGTTGCTTCTCCTTGGCTGGAGCATCTGTAATACAGTCAGTAAGCTCAGTGGAGGGCACAGCCGTGCCTGCATCAATGGGGTTGAGGTGGAGTTGGTCAAGAGCGTCAAGTTCCTGGGAGTGATGATCACCAACAACCTGTCCTGGTCCAACCACGTTGACACAATGGTCAAGAAAGCACAACGATGTTCCTACTTCCTTAGGAGGTTAAGGAAATTCAGCATGTCCACAAAGATTCTGACCGATGTTTTTCGATGCACCAGAGAAAGCAACGCATCTGGATGGATCTCAGCTTGGTATGGCAACTGCTGTTCCCAGGATCGCAAGAAACGATGGAGAGTCATGAACACAGTCAAGTCCATCACACACACCAAACTTCCAGCCATTGGCTCCATCTATACTTCCCACTGCCTCGGGAAAGCAACCAACATAATCAGATCTCTCCCACCCTGGTTATACTCTCTTCCAGCTTCTTACATTGAGAAACAGTAATAAAACTTTGAATACACCTACAAACCAGATTCAAGAGCAGCTTCATCCTCTGTGTTATCAGACATAGATTAAATTTAATTCCCTAAAGTGTGGAAACAGGCCATTTGGCCAAACAAGTCCACACCGACCCTCCAAAGACCGACCCCCCCCCCCTACCCGACATTTACACATGACTAATGCACTTAACACTATGGGCAATTTAGCATAGGCAATTCACCTGGCCTGCACATTTTTGTATTGTGGGAGGAAACTGGAGCATACTGTGGAAACCCACGCAGACACTGGGAGAATGTGCAAACTCCACACAGCCAGTTGTCCAAGGCTGGAACTGAGCCCAGGTCCCTGGCACTGTGAGGCAACAGTGCTAACCACTGAGCCACCGTGCTGCTCCCTGAATGGACCTCTCCAATAATCATTCTGATCTCTCTCTCCACACCTTCTCTGCGGCTGTTACACTATTCTGCACTCTGTTTTACTATCCTGATGCACTTTAAATGGTACAATTTGACAGCAATAAGTCAATCGACAATCAATCAATCTCAGGATAAGGGCTCACTCATTCAGAGTCAGCAGTCATGTGACACCAGGCTATAGTCCCACAGATTTGTTTGAAGTCACAAACTTTTGAAACGCTGCCCCTTCATCAGGTGAAATGGAGGGAAATGCACCTGTGCCTTCTGATTTTGTCCACCCCAGTACCACCGCCCCACTCGTTCAGGTCCGAGATGGGGATTAATTTCTTGACTCCAAAGTGAAGTGAGTCTTTGGAATTTTCTAGCTACTCTGGAAGGTTTCGGATGCTGTGTTGAGGAAGTGCCTTTTGGTCTTTCAGGGAATGGAGGGAAATGGGTTACCATGGCAAAGTGAAGTTGAGGTAGAAGGTCAGCGATTTCTTATTGAATGGTGGAACTGGCTTAATGGGCTGAGTGGTCTCCTTTTGCTTTGTTCTTTTCTTGATTCCGAGATAATAATTCAGTCCATGACCATGGCTGACATGTTAGACGCTGTGCTGTTGGAAGATTAAATTCTGGTCAGATTTAATATTCCCAATCCTGGATGATAGCTCATTCCCCTATTTGAGCAGAATTAATATAAGAATCTTGGTGATCACTCTGGCCAATTGCACAGTTGGTCAGTTCTCTAAATGATAGCTCACTGGCTACAAAAGGCCTTTGCGCAGTGAAAGTTATGTGAAGAGTTAGAACAAGGTACTAATTTTATCTTTAATTCACTTTGTGGAATAGGGCTGTCATTGGCAAGATCATCAATTATTCACCATTCCCAAATACATGTTTTGAGGGTGATGGTGAGCTGCCTACAGTCCAAATCTGTAGAAATAGCCACAAGGCTGTTAGGGAGGGGTTGGGGGCGGGAGGTCCAGCATTTTGACCCAGTGATATTGTCGATGACATTTCCAAGTGAGGATGCCGAATGACTTGGAGGGACTTGAAGGGGATGTTGGTTTACCTATATATCCAGCTTCTGTGACATTCTCGGTCACCTGGAAAATGATGTCAAAGGAGCTTTGGTGAGTTACTGCAATACATCTTGTGGGTGGTTCACACTGCTGCTCCTGTGTGTCAGTGGTGTGTGGGGTGAGTGCAGAAGGTATTAGATGGGATCAGGAACAAGTGGGCAGCTTTGTCCTGGATGTTGCCAAACTTCATGATTGTTGGGAGCTGCACTCCACCAGGAAGGGATTAGAGTGTTCAGTGTCTCTTACTTTGTTTTCTGAGATGATTTAAATGAATTTTGATTTATTTATTAACTAAATTTTAATGCAGTGTTTTTTAAAACTATTTCATTGTCAACAGTTATTCAGAAATTCTAAAGATGCAACACAGAGGCTAATTAAAGTGTACGAGATAATGCTGGATTTTTATGGCATTAAATTAGTAAATCGGAAAACTGGAGCAGTGAAACGAGCTCCTCACTGGAAAGAGCGATTCAACAACCTCAATCAGTGAGTGTCACCAGTTTTATGTTCATGTAGCACCTTTTCATCTTTTGAAATGGAGGCACTGGGTATTGCTATGATCACAGCTAATGGTAATACTAGAAAAGTCAGGTCACAGTGAAATCTAGCTTGATGAACCATAATATTAGCATTTTGCAGTTGGTTACCATGGTGGCTAGTCGCTGAATATGTTCATACGTCGCTGCCAGAATTCTTTAACAAAAAAATCCAAATTTATTACACGAAATAACAACAAAACTATAAGATCTTAATGCGTTTCCCAGCAATATCCAATTCAGGTCCTCAATCCCAATGGAATACTGTTCTGATTTAACTCTTTAATTTCAGAATTAGAATTGCAGAATTGTCATGATGTGGAAGATGACCATTCAGCCCATTGCACGTGAATCAGCTCTCTAAATGAGCATCATGACTTAGTGCTGTTCTCCTGCCCTTTTTTCACTTAAACAGAAGCAATCACCCAGTACCCAATTGAACCTGCCTCCACCACATTTCCAGGCAGTGCCTTCCACACCCTAACTACTTGCTTTGTGGGGAGGAAAAGAAAATCCTCCCATCAGATTTACTACCTTTGTAAACTGCTTTAAATCTCTGCCTTGATACTCTCGGTCCTTTTTTCTTTGAGTGGGCACAGTTTTTCCCGATCTACTCTGTCCAGAGCTCTCATGATTTGTAAACTTCAATCAAATCTATTTAGCCTTTTTCTTCAAAGGAAAATAGTCTTGGTTTCTTCAATTCATTCTAGTAACTGAAGGTTCTCATTCTTGGAACTATTTTTGTAAATTACACTCCTCCTTGCTAAAATGAATTTTCAGGTTTGATGGCCTTCTTAAGTCCTAGATCTCTTTTTTTTCCCCCCAGTCCTGACAGCTTAAAAATATCAACATAGACTCTCTAACATATATTGGACACTTCACAAATTATTGATTTGGAGTTGCTGGTGTTGGACTAGGGTGGGCAAAGTTAAAAGTCACACAATGCCAGGTTATAGTCCAACATGTTTAATTGGAAGCACTAGCTTTTGGATTGCTGCTCCTTCACAGGTGATTGTGGAGAATAAAGTTGTATGACACAGAATTTATAGCAAAGGTTTACAGTGTAATGTAACTAAAATTATATATTGAAAAAGATCTGGATTGTTTGTTAAGACTCTCATCTTTTAGAATGACCATGTTGGTTTCAGTTCTTTCATACATAAATCGCAGAACATTTAAAAGTTACATTCTCAAGTGAACTTTAACAATTGGTGTCATGTCGGCCCGGATAATGCATTGAAGGTGTGAGCTGTCCTGTGTGAGACTGTCTGTGCCCCAATGTTCAGACTGATTCTAATCTAAAACCGGATTTACAGAATCTTACATGGATTCATGCAGTATTTGAGCAAAGTAAATGTAATTATGCAAGTACAAATTCACTCCACAAACTTGTTTGTGTGTGTGTGTGGGTACAAGTCTGTGAGAGGGTGCACAGTGGTTGTTCAGCAACACTCCCTAGGACCTTACCATTAAGTGTATAAGTCCTGCTAAGATTTGCTTTCCCAAAATGCAGCACCTCACGTTTGTCTGAATTAAACTCCATCTGCCACTTCTCAGCCCATTGGCCCATCTGGTCCAGATCCTGTTGTAATCTGAGGTAACCCCCTTCACTGTCCACTACACCTCCAATTTTGCTGTCATCAGCAAACTTATTAACTGTACCTCTTATACTCGCATCCAAATCATTCATATAAATGACAAAGTAGTGGATCCTTGTGGCACTCCACTGGTCACAGGCCTTCAGTCTGAAAAACAACTCTCTACCACCACCCTCTGTCTTCTACCTTTGAGCCAGTTCTGTATCCAAATGGCTAATTCTCCCTGTATTTCTTGAGATCTAACCTTGCGAACCAGTTTCCCATGGGGAACCTTGTCAAACGCTTTACTGAAGTCCAAATAAATCATGTCTACAGCTCGGCCCTCATCAATTCTCTTTGTTACTACTTCAAAAAATTCCATCAAGTTAGTGAGATCAGATTTCCCATGCACAAAGTCATGTTAATCAGTCCTTGCCTTTCCAAATACATGTACAACCTGTCCCTCAGGATTTCCTCCAACAACTTGCCCACCACCGACGTCAGGCTCACTGGTCTATAGTTCCCTGGCTTGTCCTTACCACCCTTCTTAAATGGTGGCACCACGTTTGCCAACCTCCAATCTTCCGGCACCTCACCTGTAACTATCGATGATACAAATATCTCAGCAAGAGGCCCAGCAATCACTTCCATAGCTTCCCACAGACTTCTAGGGTACACCTGATCAGGTCCTGGGGATTTATTCACTTTTATGTGTTTCAAGACATACAACACTTCTTCCTCTGAACTATGGACATTTTTCAAGATGTCGCCATCTATTTCCCTACATTCTAGATCTTCCATGTCCTTTTCCACAGTAAACACTGATGCAAAATATTCATTTAGTATCTCCCCTATCTCCTGTGGCTTCACACAAAGGCCGCTTTGCTGATTTTCTCCCTAGTTACCTTTTTTTTTTGTCCTTAATGTATCTGTAAAATCCCTTTGGATTCTCCTTAACTCTATTTGCCAAAGCTATCTCATGTCCCCTTTTTGTCCCCTGATTTCCCTCTTAAATATACTCCTACTGCCTCTATACGATCTATCCTGTCTATACCTGACATATGCTTCCCTCTTTTTCCTAACCAAACCCTCAATTTCTTTAGTCATCCAGCATTCCCTATACCTACCAGCCTTTCCTTTCACCCTAACAGGAATATACTTTCTCTAGATTCTCGTTATCCCATTTCTGAAGGCTTCCCATTTTCCAGCCATCCCTTTACCTGCGAACATCTGCCCCCAATCAGCTTTTGAAAGTTCTTGCCTAATACCATCAAAATTAGCCTTCCTCCAATTTAGAACTTTTTTAGATCTGGCCTAACCTTTTCCATCATTATTTTAAAACTAATAGAATTATGGTCACTGGCTCCAAAGTGCTCCCCCACTGACACCTCAGTCACCTGCCCTGCCTTATTTCCCAAGAGTAGGTCAAGTTTTCTAATAGGTACATCCACATACTGAATCCGAACATTTTCTTGTACACACTGAACAATTTCCTCTCCATCTATACCCTTCACACTATGGCAGTCCCAGTCTATGTTTGGAAAGTTAAAATCCCCTACCATAACCACCCTGTTATTCTTACAGATAACTGAGATGTCCTTACATATTTGTTTCTCAATTTCCCTCTGACTATTAGGGGGTCTATAATACAATCCCAATAAGGTGATCATCCCTTATTTCTCAGTTTCACCCAAATAACTTCCCTGGACGTATTTCCGGGAATATTCTCCCTAAGTACAGCTGTAGTGCTATCCCTTATCAAAAATGCCACTCCCTCTCCTCTCTTGCCTCCCTTTCTATCCTTCCTGTAGCATTTGTATCCTGGAACATTAAGCTGCCAGTCCTGCCCATCCCTGAGCTATGTTTCTGTAACTGCTATGATATCCCATGTTCCTAACCATGCCCTGAGTTCATCTGTCTTCCCTGTTATGCCCCTTGCATTGAAATAAATACAGTTTAATTGATCAGTCCTACCTTGTTCTCTGCTTTGTCCCTGCCTGCCCTGACTGTTTGACTCGCTTCTTTTCTCAACTGTACCAGTCTCAGATTGATCTCTTTCCTCATTATCTCCCTGGGTCTCACAACCACACACCCCCACCCCCCAACCAAACTAGTTTAAATCCTCCCGAGCAGCTCTAGCAAATTTCCCTGCCAGTATATTAGTCCACTTCCAATTCAGATGCAATCTGTCCTTCTTGTATAGGTCACTTCTATCCCAAAAAAGATTCCAATGATCCAAAAATGTGAATCCTTCTCCCATACACCAGCTGCTCAGCCATGTATTCATCTGCTGTATCCTCCTATTCCTACTCGCACTAACTCGTAGCACCGGGAATAATCCAGATATTACTACTCTTGAGGATCTCCCTTTTAAATTCCTGCGGGTTTATATTCTCCCTTCAGAATCTCATCCTTTTCCCTTCCTATAACTTTGGCTCCGATGTGTACAATGATGTTTTGTTGGTCCCTCTCCCTTTGAGAACATTCTGTGCCCTCTCTGAGACATCCTTGATCCTGGCACCAGGGAGGCAACATATCATTGATTTTTCGCTGTTGGCCACAGAAACGTTTGTCTGTGTCTTGGATTAGAGAGTCCTCTAACACAATTGATCTCTTGGAAGCTGATGTACCCCTCATTGCATTAGAGCCAGTCTCAATACCAGAAACTTGGCTGTTTCTGCTTCATTCCACTGAGAATTCATCACCTCCTGCATTTTCCAAAACAGCATACTTGTTTGAAATGGGGATAGCCACAGAAAACTCCTGCACTAGCTGCCTACCTCTCTTACCTTTCCTGGAGTTAACTCATCTATGTGACTGTATCTGAGACTTCGCCCCTTCCTACAACTGCCATCCATCACATCCCCTTGCTCTTGTAAATTCCTCTTTGCCTCTGTCTCTCCAACCAATCCATTCAATCAGATTCGCAACCAACTCCATTTATTGCAGATATAATCCTCAGTAACACGTAAACTCTCCCTAAACTCCCACATCCGACAAGAAGAGCATGTCTCTCTACCAAAGACCATTTTTGCTGCTTTCAATCTGCAGATCCAGAAATTAGCACCGTCTTATTCCTCTACGAAACAGTGCTCCAGACTTAATACTTATGGTTTATATTTTTAAGTTTAACCAAGGGACATATCTCAATAAAACATATAGTCAAGAAAGAACCCACTCTACTCACTTACTGCAGACTTACTGTAAGACCACACTTAAATATTCACTTACCTGTTTCTGTGCTCTAATCTTACTCAAACAGGTTTCTCCAAGATCAGTTGTGAATTTCACTGTTAACTTTCCCAGACGCAGCCCGATGTTCAGAGATACATGAATTCAAACAGCAAAGGCAGTTCCTTCCTTCCCTCTTCCCTCCCTCTTTGTTCCCTCCCTCCCTCTTTGTTCCCTCCCTCCCTCCCTCTTTGTTCCCTCCCTCCCTCCCTCTTTGTTCCCTCCCTCCCTCCCTCTTTGTTCCCTCCCTCCCTCCCTCTTTGTTCCCTCCCTCCCTCCCTCTTTGTTCCCTCCCTCCCTCCCTCTTCCCTCCTGCACAGCCTGACCATGTGTTGCCTTTGTCTCTTCCGCTCCCTTTTAAAAGTGCTGTTGTTTTGACTGTTTTTTCTCCACAGTTCCAAAACCATGCAACACCATATGAAACAGTAATTGCTTCCCCTGGAATTGGAGGAAATCACCTCCAACATCTAAAATACCTGAAAACAAGGAGCAGCCTTTTCCAGCCAGAATTTTTCCCATCCTCCACCTTGAATTACCCAGAATCACTTTTACAAGTTGAGAAAATCATGAGTGTGGATACTGTAAATACACAAGGTCTTTTCCCTGGGGTAGGGGAGTCCCAGAACTGCAGAGCATAGATTCAGAGTGAGAGGCAAAGATAGAAAAGGGACATTTTCACACAGAGGGTGGTGCATGTATGGAATGAGTTGCTAGAGGAAATGATGGAGGCTGATACACTTACAACATTTAAAAGGCATATGGATGGGCATATGAATAGGAAGGGTTTGGCAGGATATGGGCCAAATGCTGGCTAATGGGACTAGATTAGTTTAGGATATCTGGTCAGCGTGGACGAGTTGGACAGAAGAGTCTGTTTCCGTGCTGTACATCTGTGAGTCTATGACTGTGTATATGCAGTTTTGGAGTTTTATCCCTACACTTGCTGCACCAGTGGGGCTAATGTGCTGTTCTGATCATTGGTGTCACTGCTGTGACTGCTGTCTACAGCTGCCATGTTATTGTTGATTTGCTGATCGGTTTTTCTTTCTTTTCAATTTCAGACGCTCACACAATAATCTCCGCATCACTCGGATACTGAAGTGCCTTGGAGAGATGGGCTTTGAACATTATCAGCCACCATTGGTAAAGTTTTTCCTAACAGAAACATTGGTACATAACCAGCTGCCCAACGTTAAAGACAGTGTCTTGGATTACTTTCTTTATACCATTCGAAGTAAAATTGAGAGAAGGAAGCTGATACTGTATGCCCAGAAGCATTATCGGCCAGCTGCAGACTTCATCTGGGGGCCTCCCAAAGAAATGGAACACCGGTTTAAGCATATTCGTGAGGAACTCTGGAAGGAAGAGGAGGAACCAATGAGTGAGGAAACGTCAGATGAAGACACATTGGCAAAAGCTGGAGAAAGCAGTTCCTTGCCATCAGATTCAGATGAGGGCCACAGGTCAAAGCAGAGACGTGTAATGAAAGGAACGCCTTCAGATTCTAGGGAGAAGAGCTCAACGTGTCAGAAGGACACAGACGAGACATCGGAGTATCAAGTAGAGACTGAAAAACCTGATGAGACTGTAGATCAGGAGAGGTGTAATGCTGAAGAGAAGAGCGATGGTGATGGGATATCTCCAGCCTCCGAAAATAAGTGCAATGAAAATGGTGAAAAGCAAATTGAATGTGAAGAGGTGACTGTTGTGGAAAGTATTAAAGCAGATGCTGAAGACTTGGTGCAAGATGTTGACGTACCTGAGAACGGCCAAACCAAGCATGAGCGAATGGAGGCTGATGTGGGAACACAAGAAATGGAAGGTGAAGCTACGTGCCAAATGGGAAAGGAATTGTTAGTGCATTCAGGCAAAGCAGTACTGTTTATTAATGAAACAGAAATGCCAGTTATGGAAGGCAAAGTTGTGAAGAAAAAAACAGAAGAGGGGCTTGATGAGAGAGCTGAGCCGGAGCGTGTGATCACTGAAGCAGGTAGTCTTGCAACTGAAGAAAGTAAAACTAGCAATATATCAAAGGAAGAGGTGGATGAGGTGGCTAAGCCAGAAGTGATTACCAAAGAAACTGATAAATCTCTGAAAGAAGAAACAGCAATCAGCAATACAGAACAGAAGAATATGTCAACTGAATTAGAAGGTCAAAGCAAATCTGAAAGAAATATTCCACATCCTGCAAATGATGAAAGTGAATGCACAGAAGAAATGGAAACGCAAGAAGTGGGACTGCTGGAAGCTGGAAAAGATCCTGTAGGTCTAAGTATGGAAATGGAGATGGAAGCTAGTAAATGTGCAGGAGAAGAAGATGTAGAAATGGAAGATGACCAGCAAACAACTTCATCTTAGTAAAACAGCAACTTTATTGCTTTACAAGACAAGACTAGAGAACCATTTTAGGATACGACTTTGAAGAAGAACCCCAAGCTTCCCATCAAATGCAGGATTTCAAACAAATAGGTTCTGCTACTCAGTAGCTTTAAGGATTGGGAGACAGAAATACCTCGTGTGGCTACCATAGACCTCTCTGTGCCGGATACTAAATTGTATTTAGAGGCTGGTGTGTGCATGTGAATATTTAATACTTACATTTTTAAATAAAGTGCTGATAGCAGGTAAAGTTAACTAATGTTTTGTGGTTCATTCTAGCTCTGTCCTTCCAATTTGTTTATGTAGTACCTGTAAAGGGAGTGGTATGTAAGATGTGGGTGTGTCTCTGACAATTCTGGGGGTGGAGTGAGAAAGGGAACATTAGGTAATCTCTGTTAGTTTGTTCATTTGGTTTTTAAATAGTGCCTTTAGTAGAGTTTTACAGGGATTGGAATTTCACAGTGACACATCAAGGGGTACTGGATTGGATGACCAGAAACTTGGCCAGTGGTAGGTTTAAGGGAATGTCTTGGAGGAGAGAGTGCACAAGCTTCACAGAGGAATTGTGGAGCTTGGGATAGAAGCAAATGATCGTAATCTGAAGAAACCATCCTCTTAAGAGAACAAGGTGGGAGGCCACACCACTCCTGTAATTAGGTAAAAACAAGGACTGCAGATGCTGGAAACCAGATTCTAGATTAGAGTGGTGCTGGAAAAGCACAGCAGTTCAGGCAACATCCGAGGAGCAGGAAAATCGACGTTTCGGACAAAAGCCCTTCATCAGGAATAGAGGCAGAGTGCCTGCAGGGTGGGAACTCCTGTAATTATGCTGTCCACCAGACCTCTGTAATCAGGAGCAGGAGACCTGTCTAATATATTTAAATGTATGTTGGAATGAGTACCAACAGCTGCTCTGAAGTGCCAACAAATCTTCCATCTAATGAGAATAAATGAAGCTTGTACAATGCTACTCCCAGGGCCCTAATCTCTGTTCTGCTTGCTGGGCATCTCGTGTGTTGTAGACCTATTTTGTAGAAAATCCCATCTAACTCTGAGAACCTATGAAATAGGAATAGGACAAGGTCATTCGGCCATTTTTGAGTCTGCTCTCCAATCAGTAGAATCCTGGCTGATTAAGTTACTCCGCATCAGCAAAGGTGAGAATCACACTTGGCAGAAATAGGTAAACAAGACAAACCTTGCTGGAAAACTAACATTTACTAAATGGCACTTAGATGTGAAACAGCTCTGTAGAATAACATCTGAATCTTCATTGTGTGCATCCAAAGCTCAATCTGGCTTAATTATGTCTGCCAATTCTGATTCTGAATCAAATGTAGGAAAGGTACTATTTAAGGAACAGGACTGTGAACTCCAGAAACTCCTTCCAACCTATTTTAATCTGGCCTTGTATTCAAGTGAATTTCTAGATATTTAAAGTTTTCTGTCAGACATACATTTTTAGAGTTTATTCACACATCCTGCTTTTTGAGGCTGCAATCAGGTGTTGTAGTTGGGAATGTTACCAAGGTGTTTAACTGCTCGGATTTCCAGTGGCTGCAATGGGGATTACACGTTGGGATGTTGACCTTTTCCAACTCACATTACCCCTCCACAGCCCCAATGTTCCCATGCTGCTTGTCTGATATTCATTGTGCTGTCATTTGCAATTTCTTCTGGTGAAACATTAGGGAAACTGCCACCCAGGAACTCACGTTTTGCACAAATTCCATGTTCCATCGACCTATCACTAGCTCAGGATGAACCTAATTTAAGAAACAGGATCAGAAGAAGACCATTCAACCTCTTGAACCTGTTCTGCATTTTGGTATGACCAAGGCTGATTTTCAACCCAAGCTCCAGTCTCCATCTAACTCCCCAAAGTCTTTGACTCCCAGAGAGATTAAAACTCCAAAATCAATCAATCAATTCCCCTTTTGAATATCTCCAACAATGGAGGACACAACCATCTGAGGTAAAGAATTACAAAGAATCATGACCATCTGAGTCATTTCTCCTCATCTCAGTCTGAAATGATAGTCATAGAGATGTACAGCATGGAAACAGACCCTTTGGTCCAGCTCGTCCATGCTGACCAGATATCCCAACCACTCTAGTCCCACCTGCTAGCACCTGGCCCATATTCCTCCAAACTCTTCCTATTCATATAGAACCCTTATCTTGAGACAGTGTCCGTGTGTTCTAGATCCCCCAGCTAGGGAACAAATCACTCCATGTCTGCTTTTCATGCCCCTCCAGAAACTCTCAGGCAGCACAATGGCTCAGTGGATAGCACTGCTGCCTCACAGTGCCAGGGAGCTGGGGTTGATTCCACCCTCAGGCGACTGTGCAAACTCCAAACAGATATTCTCCTCCTATCCGCATGGGTTTCCTCCCACAGCCCAAAGATGTGCAGGCTCAGTGGATTAGCCATGGGAAATGTCGGGTTACAGGAATATGCTGGGGGCTGGGTCTGGATGGGATGCTGTTTGGAGAGATGGGTGTGGACTTGATGAGCCAAATGACCTGCTTCTGCCCTGTAGGAAGTCTGTGATTTTTGGACTGAGCTGAGGAGAAATGACTCCAGTGGTCATGAATTTTCTATACTTCTTTACCTCCGGAGGTTGAGTGCTCCATTGTTGAAGATATTCAAAATGGGATTAACAGATTTTTGGAGTTTTAATATCTCAGGGAGTCGAGGACTGTGGGGTGCTGGCTGGAAACTGGAGTTTGGGTTGAATACCAGCCTTGATTATATTGAAACAAGTAGGTTCCAATAAGATCAGCCTTCAGTAGTCTTACTTCCACAGTATGGAGGCACGTTTTCCTTAGTGCATCAGCCTGTGACAACCTGTTTAAATGTTGTAATTTAATGCTCTTGTACCGATTGGCTTCTTAGGCCATTTCAGAATCATAGAGGTGTACAGCACGGAAACAGACCCTTCGGTCCAGCTCATCCACGCCGACCAGATATCCCAAACCAATCTCGCCCCACCTGCCAGCACCTGGCCCGTATCCCTCTAAACCCTTCCTATTCATATACCCATCCAGATGCCTTTTAAATGTTGCAATTGTACCAGCCTCCACCACTTCCTCTGGCAGCTCATTCCATACACTTACCACCCTCTGTGTGAAAAAGTTGCCCCTTGGGTCTCTTTTATATCTTTCCCCTCTCACCCTAAATCTATGCCCTCTAGTTCTGGATTCCCCCACCCCAGGGAAGATACTTTGTCTGTTTATTCTATCCATGCCCTTTTATAAGGATTTTATAAACCTTTATGTGGTCAACCCTCAGCCTCTGATGCTCCAGGGAAAGCAGTTAAGTACATTGCAGTAGATTTGGAGTCACATGTAGACCAGACTGGGTAAGAACAGCAGGGGATTAAACAGTAAGTGATCATTATTACATGGTAGATTATTTTAAAAGTTGAATTCAACTTCCATCATCTGCTTGCAGTGATATCTGGGCCCACAAGCCTAACACATTAGCTTGACTTTCTGGTTTCCTCATCCTGTGTCATTGTTGAGTGTGTGGTACTGGAAAAGCACAGCTGGTCAGGCAGCATCCAAGGAACAGGAGAATCGACATTTCAGGCATAAGCCCTTCATCAGGAATGAGGCTGGGGGCTGAGAGATAAATGGGAGGGGGGGAAGGTGGTTGAGAATACAATAGGTAGATGAAGGTGTGGGAGAAGGTGATAGGTCAAATAGGAGCGGATGGATGGGAAATACGATGACAAGATCGAGAGGGCGGTGCCGGGTTGGAGGCTTGGGACCGGGGTAAGGTGGGGGGAGACGAAATGAAAGAAGCTGGTGAAATCTACATTAATCCTGTGGGGCTGGAGGGTCCCAAGGCGTTCTTCCTCCAGCTATCAGGTGGTTAGGGTTTGGTGATGGAGGAGGCCCAGAAGCCATGTGTCCTTGGTGGAGTGGGAGAGGGAGTTGAAGTGTTCAGTCATGGGGCGGTGGGGTTGGTTGGTTGGTTGTCCCAGAGATGTTCTCTGAAACGATCTGCAAGTAGCTGTCCTGTCTCCCTGATGTAGAGGAGACAACATTTGGGTACAATGGATGCAGTAGATGACATTGGTGGAGGTACAGGTAAATTTCTGTGGGAGGTGGAAAGATCCCTTGGGGCCTTGGACGGAGGTGAGGGGGCAGGTATGGGCACAGGTTTTCCACTTCCTATAGTGGCAGGGGAAGGTGCGGGAGTGGGGTAAGAGCTGGGGGCATAGATCTGACAAGAGAGTCATGGAGAGAATGGTCTCTCTGGATCCTGAAAAAGGTGGGGAGGGAAATATATTCCGAGTGGTGGGCTCTGTTTGTAGGTGTCAAAAGTAGCGGAGGGTGATGTGATGTATACGGAGGTTGGTGGGGTGGAAGGTGAGGACCGGGGGGGGTTCTGTCCTTGTTGTGATTGGAGGAGTGGGGTTTAAGGGTGGAGGAGATGCACTGGAGGGCATCGTCAACCATATGGGAGGGGAAATTGCAGTCTTTGAAGAAGGAGGTCATCTGGGATTTTCTAAGGTGGAATTGGTCATCCTGGGAACAGATGCGGTGAAGGTGGAGGAATTGGGAAAAGGGATGGTGTTTTTACAACAGGCAGGGTGGGTGTCCAGGTAGCTGTGGGAGTCGGTGGGTTTGTAGTAGATGTCCGTGGTTAGTCAGTTGCTGACCATCCTGTGGTATTGCTAATTCCAATCAAATCCATCCTTGGATATGGGGACCAAGACTGCACACTGCTGCAGGCGTGGTCTTGCTAAATCCTACGTACTTGTAGCAAGAACTTTGTTATTCTTGTATCCTGTAACAAATACACCAACATGCCTTCCCAATTACTTGCTGGGCCTGTCGACTTACTATCCTCCTTGTGTGAATGTATCCAAGTGACACCTTAAAAAATATGACACCTTCAGATTCATTTTGTTTTCTTATTTTTGCTACCAAAATAAAAAGATAATACTACTGCCCGCTATACACCACTTGTCAATTTGTTTCCCACATATTTAACCTGCCTATTTCTCTTCACAGCTGCTATCCACCTCCTGAGGTTACATTTCCATCCAACTTTATATAACTGACAAACTCAGTCTCTTTGTCTAAGACATGAATGTTGATTGTAAATAACTGAGGCCCCAGCATTGAGCCTGTGATACTCCAATAGTCACAGTCTGCCAACTTGGAAAAAGCCCCATTTATCCTTATTCTGTTCCTGTCTATTAACCAATCCTCTATTCATGCAGGTACATTGCTCCCAATTCCTTGAGTCTTTACTTTTCCTATTAGCTTTTGCATGGCTTTTTGCAAATCCTAGTATACTACATCTCTTGTGGGCTGTTATGATGTAGTAAAATTGTCCTTCTCTCTGGGACAGAAGGTCTGAGTTGAGGCCCATCAGTTCCAGTGGTATGTTATAAAATGTCTGAACAGATTGTTATCTTTTTCAAAAAAAAGATTTACTACTCTGGATGCCCCTTACAAACTTTATTAGTTTATCCTCAAAAAGTCTCATACATTTGTTAAAAACCATTTTCTATCCATAAAACTGAATTGGCTTTGTTTTGTTGTACTATAACTTTCAAAGTACATCAAGACTTTCCTAATAAAAGATACCAGTTCTTTCCACAATCACCAATATCAAGCTAACTGGTTTAGTTTCCTGTTTTTTCATTTCCTCCTCTATTACATAGTTAACTTTCTTTCACTGGGAATTCTGGAATCTAGTGAGTTTTTGAATATTGAAACTGGCGCATCCAGTATCTTTGAAATTACCTCTTTTAGAATCCTCAAGTGTAGACCTTGGGATGTATTTGCTTTAGACTCTTTCCCATTACTTTCTCTTCTGCTCAGATTAATTATCTCTATTTTGTCACTCGCCCATGGTTACCTTCTACTTCTGGTATGCAATTTATGCCAGATACAGGCAACGTCACCATAATCTTACCAAACAATAAGGCTGATCTCTTATTAGCAAGAGATGATTCTGGCAAGGAGAGACCTCATCACAAGTTCAGCTGGTGTAGGAATTGAACCCCTACTGTTGGTATCACTTTAGAATCACAAACCAGCCATCCAGTCAACAGAGGTAATTGACCCTTTAGTGAGGGCTGGTATAGTTGGATTAACCAACAGTGCTCAAGGGTGAGATTTCCTTCCACTGAGGCTGCTAGTCTGACATTCCCGAAGAAGGGCTCATGCCTGAAACGTCGATTCTCCTGCTCCTTGGATGCTGCCTGACCTGCTGCGCTTTTCCAGCAACACATTTTCAGCTCTGATCTCCAGCATCTGCAGTCCTCACTTTCTCCTAGTCTGACACTCAACTTGTTAAAAGAGTCTAAATTCTTTAGTGACTGCTGCATGGCCCACCTGAAAACTTTAGCCCACTTTGGTTTTATAAAGAACAATTTGTTGAGCTGTGCACCCTAACCTGACCTTAAATTTGGATGTTTTCCACATGTTTTTCATATTTTTCTCTCCTGGTTTGATGACCTCCCATCTTTTAGTTTTCCCTTTGCCTGTAGTAGGAATGAAGCACAATTTCTGACTGTCACTCCATTCTCTTCCCTTTTGTTTGATTTCAAATTTTTCTCTATCCCATCCTTTCCACCTTATTGATGAGTTTAATAATATTGACACCTCTTTTTGTCCTTTCTACTGGTTCTGGTTGAAATGTTGCTCCATGACACAATTCTTTCCAATCCTGATAATTGATGTGAGTTGCAGAGAAATGGAACTCCTCTTTCCTACATTCCTTCAATCATATGATCTGTTTATCTCCAGGTTAATTTGCATGTAGTTCAGATATCTTAAGAGGTCATGTTCTTTACAGGAGCACCTGGTTCCTGGAGATCTCCAAACAGGACCCACTTGCCTCCCCTTCCCAATCTTATTGCTTCCAATATGGTCCTCATTACTTCTGCCACTTCAAGATGCCACTCAGCATGACATCTCCTGGGTAACAGCCTTTGTGGGAGTCCTAAACAGACAAACATGAGGTTGGAAGAACACAGCAAGTCAAGCAGCATCGGGAGGTGGAGAAGTCGATGTTTTGCGTGTAACCCTTCTTCTGGATCCTAATGAAGGGTCTCAACGTGAAATGTCTACTTCTCCACCTCCTGATGCTGCCTGGCTTGCTGTGTTCTTCCAGCCTCATGATTGTCTGCATTAGATTCCAGCATCTGCATTTTTTAAAAACTCTAACCTGTTGCTACTAGCCTCTCTTATCAAATTCCCAACAGCGACCATATCATATTTCTTCTCTTCTTTTCTCACTCGGTTGAACAGTTTCCTGCCTCCAGACAATCTAATCGTCTCTCTGAAAATGACCCAAGTTTGGAGCAAACTGTACAGATCTGACTCCCACCTGCTTTTTTATCAGTGTCTCCAAACTGCACTGCGAGTCAGAGAGATGTTGGACAGACATATCATACAGATTTTGTATTAATTGCAAAATTATTCTTTATTCAAAAGAAGTCTTCATTTTCATTTGTTGGTACTAAAGCAGTCTGTATTGGCTTTGTGTATCAAAAGAAAAAAAATTTGGAATTTGACATTTCCTGTAGGTGGCATGGTGTCTCAGTGGTTAGCACTGCTGCCTCACAGCAGCAGGAACCCAGGTTCGATTCCAGCCTTGGGTGACTGTCTGTGTGGAGTTTGCACATTCTCCCTTGTATCTGCGTGGATTCCTCCAGGTGCTTCGGTTTCCTCCCACAGTCCCAAGATGTGTAGGTTAGGGTGGATTGGCCATGGGAGATTACCCAGAGTGTTCAGAGATGTGCAGGCTAGGTGGACTATCCATGGGGAATGTAGAGTTACAGGGATTCGGTGGGGCCCTCTTTGGAGGGTCAGTATGAAATCGAAGGGCTGAATGGCCTGTTTCTACACTAGGGATTCTAACAGCAGTTGCAAAAAGTAAAGGCATTTCTTACTCGGGCAGGGGACTATGTACGTACATTGAGACAATGAGAAGGTCTGGATACTGAAAGGAGCCTGGTTATACCTCAGCAAGAGGACCTCAGGCAGTGGCCATTCCCCACTGCTCCTTGGTGGCTGCTAGCCCAAACTTCAGTGCGTCCCTCAGCACATAGTCCTGGACCTTACAATGGCAGTATATGCAAACAAAGAAACCATGTTAATGCCCGGAATCTGATCTGACTCTAAATTAGAGAGCACAGGCAGTTCACGTTGAGTTTCTCCAGCATCCTGTGGGTTTGCTTCTAGCAGTGCCCTTTATTTTCAGGCACCTGCACACACTGGACCCCCCTCTCTGTCAGCACTGAGGGTGTCCATACACCCCAGCTGCAGCAGCTCACTACCACCTCTGCAGGGCAATTAAGGAAGGGCGATAAATGCTGGCCTGGCCAGCAACAGCCAGGTGCCCCGACACAGCCTTCTCTGCGAAAAAACTCTCCACTTCACCCCCCCCCCACTTCACCCCCTCCACTTCACCCTCCCCCCACTTCACCCCCCCCCACTTCACCCCCTCCACTTCACCCTCCCCTCCACTTCACCCCCCTCCACTTCATCCCCCTCCACTTCACCCTCCCCCCACTTCACCCTCCCCTCCACTTCACCCCCCCACTTCACAACCCCCACTTCATCCCCCCTCCACTTCACCCCCCCACTTCACCCCCTCCACTTCACCCCCCCACTTCACCCCCTCCACTTCACCGCCCCACTTCACCCCCCCCACTTCACCCCCTCCACTTCACCCCCGCCTCCACTTCACCCCCTCCACTTCACCCCCCTGTCCACTTCACCCCCCCCCGTCCACTTCACCCCCTCCACTTCCCCCGCCCATCAACTTCACCCCCCCACTTCACCCCCCCACCCCCCTCCACTTCTCCCCCTCCACTTCACCTCCCCCCTCCACTTCACCCCCCCTCTTCCCTCACCTCATCCTGTTCCCAGATCCCATCCCTCTTCCTGTCTCCTGCTCCGTTCAACCCTTCCTTATGAACACCTCAGCAGGTTTGTAGCATACCCGGTCTGGGGCAGTGGCTGCACTGATAGACTTCCTCTCTGTGCTGCCCGATTCGCTGGTTCTCTCCAGCGGCTCACAGTTTGGCTTGTCCCGGCGTTAGCAGCCGGACCTCCCCCCTCCCCACCCACCACCCCCTCCTCCCCAGGAGCTGTCAATCAGAGGGGATGGGGCAGAGACCGGCTGCTCGCTGCCTCGGGAGTTACTGGTTTATCTGGATCCAGATTACTACCAGGAGCTGAGAGCAAGGGCGAGGAGGGAGCTATGGCCATGATCAGGGCCCTGGGGCTGCTGGTAATCTCCCAGCTCCTGCTAAAGGCCGGAGCCCAGGTAAGGTCCGACTGACTCAACCGGTTACATTAGGGAGCCTCTGCTGGGAAAGGGGACAACAGGGAGGGGCAGTGGAGGGGCAAATCCACTCAGGGACCGCCTGACCCCAGAGGAGATCCTTCACCTTAAACAGCCCACCTGTACCTGAATCCATCTGGATCTGTATCCACCTGGATCTGCAGGTGGACTCTGAGTAGGTTTACTTCTGGGCTTTAAGGGGCAGATCCGCCCGGGTGCTGGGGTGGGGAGGGGGGAGTGTGGGAGAGGAGATGGGTTGATGTTGATTTTCCCCCACTTTCACCCCGCTCAGGGTCCCGGAGGGGTTTGCTGTCTTGTTGGGACGGTATTAGTTTCACTGCGCTGTTTCCCCAGTCCCTGCGATGGGTGAGGACTCGGGATGGTTTTCCAGGGCAGACTGGGCGTGTGTGTGTGTGTCTCTCTCTCTTTTTGTCTTGTCTGTGTGTCTCTCTCTATGTGTGTGTCTCTGTGCCTGTCTCTCTCTCTCTGTCTCTCTGTGATTGTGTATGTGCCTGTGTATGTCTCTCTGTGACTGTATCTCTCTGTGACTGTACGTCTGTGTTTCTCTGTGACTGTGTCCCTCTGTGCCTGTGTGTCTCTCTGTCTCTGTCTCTCCTCTCTGTGACTGTATGTGTATGTGACTGTGTTTCTCTGTGTGACTGTGTCTCTGTGACTGTCTCTATGTGACTGTCCCTCTTTCTCTCTCTCTGTGACAGTGTGTGTCTCTCTCTCTGTGTCTCTGCCTGTGTGTGTGTGTGTGTGTGTCTCTGTGTCTCTGCCTGTGTGTGTGTCTCTCTGTGTCTCTGCCTGTGTGTGTGTGTCTCTCTCTCTCTCTGTGTCTCTGCCTGTGTGTGTGTGTGTCTCTCTGTGTCTCTGCCTGTGTGTGTGTCCCTCTCTGTGTCTCTGCCTGTGTGTGTGTCCCTCTCTGTGTCTCTGCCTGTGTGTGTGTGTGTGTGTCTCACTCGGACAATGCCTGCTTTGTTGCCGGGGTCCCTGCTTCCTCTCGCTGTCGGAATGTGAACCATTCGGTCTGACCGCATCCCCCACCCCCGGGGGCTGCTCAGACACACAGCCCCGGGCTCCAGGGTGTTAGGCATCAGAACCTCCAAAACCCATGCACCGGGCCACACCGGGAGGAGGTGTGGGTGTGTGTGTGTGTGTGGGGGGGGGGGGGGGGGGTGATCTGTTGTTAGAAGGATGTCCTTCAGCCGGTCGTGCCTGGGGCTAGCCCATCAGCGGTTTCCCGAGCCCCGCTCTCCGTGTTCATCACTTCGCATTTCAGAGTTCGCTGAAATCGGTTCGCTGCTGAGGCTCCAGGGAGAGGGATGGAATGGGGATAGTGATTTGGGATTGGATAGGGATAGGGACACGGATGTGGAAGGGGACATGGGAATGGGGAAGGGGAACAGGCATGGGGAAGGGGACAGGGATGGGGACAGAGACATGGGGATGGGGAAGGGGACAGGGATGGGGAAGGGGACAGGGATGGAGACAGACATGGGGAAGGGGACAGGGATGGAGACAGAGACATGGGGATGGGGAAGGGGACAGGGATGGGGAAGGGGACAGGGATGGAGACAGACATGGGGAAGGGGACAGGGATGGAGACAGAGACATGGGGATGGGGAAGGGGACAGGGATGGGGAAGGGGACAGGGATGGGGACAGGGTCTTTACCCGAACCTGTGGGTGACAGGCGAGGAGCGGGGCTCTGGGGGGGAGAGGGGTGGCATGTCGCAGGAAATCCCCGGGATCCGCCGCGGTTTCTTGTGGGAGGGACACGGTGAGTTTGGAGGGGGTCAGAAACACTGAGGGAATACCCCCTTCCCCCACCCCCACAGCGGGTGGGAAACCTATTGGCTTATGGTATTGCTCATGGTGTTTTTTTGGCGATCAATTCTTTCCATTAAAATCGGAATCGCTCATTTTCCTCCATTGACACCCCCTCCCCCCAAAGCCCCGAGCTGACCCCCCCCCCAACTCCGATACCGGACCCACGAGTCGCAGATACCGAGTCCGATACCTCCCCGATATCCAGTCCTCAAGTCCCGTGATACCCAGCCCGATATCCCGCCGGAACCCTCCAACACCCAGCCCGGCAGCCCCTCGATATCATCTCGATACCCGAGAGCAGCCGACACTGAGCCCGAAATGTCCCGATAGTCAGTCTGCGATATCCAACTCGATATCCTGCCCGGGATCCCTGCGATACTCAGATCGATGCCTCTCCGATAACCTACGATATTCAGATCGATACCTCTCCGATACCCTGCGATATTCAGATCGATACCTCTCCGATACCCTGCCCGGGTGATCCCCGATATCCTGCCTTGAATCCCCGATACCAATCCCGGTGAGTTTCCGATACCCAGTTTCAGGAGGTCTCGATACTCAGCTCTGGGAACATCGCGATCCTCCCCTCCCGATTCCAACCGCGGGGCACATACGGGGGGAGGAGTGGGGGTCTCCGGCTGGACAGAAAGACTTTGCCCACTCCGCCCGCCCCCCCCCCCCCCCCCATCACTGAGCCCGTCCCCCAGGGCAGTGTGGAATCTTGCTGTGCATTGTAAGTGGAGGCTGCTTCCAGGGTGTGGGAAGGGTCCTTCCCCGTACCTTGGTTCCTGTTGATTTTCCTTTCACCTTCTCATTGCCCAGGAGCTGATTGTAGAACCTTTCGGACCGAGTGGGCCCGCGGGACCCCCGGGCAAGGACGGGATTGATGTGAGTAATTGGGAGAGTGAGAGAGAGGGATGGGACTGAGGGAACCGAGTCCCCCTTCACCCGCTGCCGATTTTTAAAAATTATTTGTTTTTTAAAAACTATCAAATAGAACAGACCTGTGACAAACTACAGAGAGAAGAAAAAAGTAATACGTTTCACGGTCCGGAGTGTTGTGCCCCGGGAGAGGATCGATGAAGTTGTTTTGAGAGGTTGCAAAGTTAGAGTTCCGTATGAACTGATAGATGTGCCTGGTTTGGAGGGTGGTTGGGGGGAGGGAAGGGGAGAGATGTAATGACAGTTGTCCACCTACAGGAGTCGCTTACCACCAGGGCAACCCCCATTTACCCCGTCCTCCTAGTCTTGAGGGGGTAACTCAAATTAACACTGCAAAATGCCCCAAAAGAGGGAAGCAGTTTGATTGCAGTAAGGGGGTGGAATCACTCTCAGAATGTAAGTAAAAGGGCAGCTGGAGATTAGACAGAACCTTCCACACTCAACAGGACTGCGGCTATCACCCAAAGGTAGACCCAACTCAGTCTTAATGTCTTCAAATAACTGAGCAATCACACCACCATGGGATGGAGGATTTCAATGTCCACCACCAAGAGTGGCTCAGCAGCAGCCCTGCTGATCGAGCTGGTCAGGTCCTAAAGGACATCGTTGCTGGGCTGGGTCTGTGGCAGGTGGGGAGGGAACCAACAAGAGGAACATATTTGACCTCATCCTTACCAATCTGACAACTGCAGATGTATCTGTCCATGACAGTATCGGTAAGAGTGACTACCACACAGTCCTTGTGGAGATAAAGTCCCACTTTCACACTGAGAATACCTTTCACTGTTCTGTGTGGCACTATCACCGTGCTAAACAGGACAGACATTTTTGTATGACAAACCAGGACAGGACTTGCACGGTTAATTGTAGAGCCCTCTGGAGTGTTGTCATAGACACTGAGCAGTGCAAGTACATAATCCCTGGAAAGTGGCATCACAGGTAGGCAGAGTGAAGAAAGCATTGGGCATGCTTGCCTTCATAGGTCAGAGCACTGAGAACAGGAGGTAAGACCTCATGTTACAGCTGTGCAAAACATTGCTAAGGCCACATTTGGAGTACTGCAAGCAATTCTGATTACCCTGCTATAGGAAGGATGTTATCAAACTGGAAGAGGCGCATAAAAGATTTCCAAGGACGTTACTGAGACTGGAAAGTTGGAATTATATGGGGAGGCTGGGATTTCTTTTCCCCTGGAGGAGTTACAGAGATTAATAAAATGAACATTTCAAAGAAATTTGGACAGGGACAAGGATAAGGAAAGTTTAGAGGGATATAGGCCAAATACTGGCATGTGAAACTAGTTCAGTTTAGGAAATATGGTCAGCATGGATGAGTTGGGCTGAAGGGTCTGATTCCTGCTGTATGACTCTAAGACTATTACTTCGAACAGATCTAGCAACTCAAGACTGGGCATCGATGAGGTGCTGTGGCCCATCAACAGCAGCAGAACTGTGCTCCAGCACAATCTGTAACCTCATGGCCTGGCATATTCCCCACTCAACCATTGCCACCAAGCCAGGAGATCGACCCTGGTTCAATGGAGAGTGCAGGAGGGTTGTCAGGAGCAGCACCAGGTATACCTGAAAGTGAGGTGTCAACCTGGTGAAGCTACCAAACAGGACTACTTGCATATCAAGCAGCTAGTGATAGTCAGCCCTAAGCAATCCCAGAACCAATGGATCAGATCTAAGCTCTGCAGTCCTGCGACATCGAGTTGGTCAATTAAATGGGGATGGACAATTAAACAACTCATTGGAGGAGGAGGCTCCACAAATATCCCCATCCTCAATGATGGAAGAGCCCAACACATCAGTGCAAAAGATAAGCCCAAAGCATTCACAGCAATATTCAGCCGGAAGTGTTAAGTGGGATGATCCATCCCGGCCTCCTCCAGTGGTCCCCAACATTACAGATACTAGTCTTTAGACAATTCAATTCACTCCACATGGTATCAAGAAATAGTTGGAGACACAGGATACTGTCGAAGAGTGTGATGCTGGAAAAGCACAGCCGGTCGGGAACATCTAAGGAGCTGGAGAATCTACGTTTCAGGCAGAAGCATGAAGAGCTTATGCTCGAAACATCGATTCTCCTGCTGTTTGGATACTGCCTGACCTGCTGTGCTTTTCCAGCATCACACTCTTCAACTCTGATCTCCAGCATCTGCAGTCCTCATTTTCTCCAATACTAGATACTGCAAAGGCTATGGACGCTGACAATATTCCAGCAATAGTAATGAAGACTTGTCCTCCAGAACTTGCTGCTCCCCTAGTCAAGCTCTTCCAGTACAGGTACAACGTTGACATCTCTCTGACAATGTAGAAAATTGCCCAAAAAGCAGGACAAATCCAACATGGCCAATTACTGCCCCATCAATCTACTCTCAATTATCAGTAAAGTGATGGAAGGTGTCATCAACAGCGCTATCAAGCAGCACCTGCTCAGCAATAACCTGCTCAGTGACGCCCAGTTTGGGGTCCACCAGAGCCACTCAGCTCCTGACCTCATTACAGCCTTGGTTCAAACATAGAGAAAAGAGCTGAATTCCAGAGGGGAGGGGAGAGTGACAGCCCTTGACATCAAGGCTGCATTCGATCAAGTGTGACAATAAGGAGCCCAAGCAAAACTGGAATCAGAAGTGGGGATGTTCGCTGATGATTGCACAGTATTCAGCACCATTTGTGACTCCTCAGCTACTGAAGCAGTCTGTGTCCAAATGCAACAAGATCTGGACAATATCCAGGCTTGGGCTGATAAGTGGCAAGTAACATTCACGCCACACAAATGCCACGCTATGACCATCACCAAAAGACGATCTAACTACAACTCATTGATATTCAATGGCATTACCATTACTAAATCCCCTACTGTCAACATCCACAGGATTACTTTTGATTAGAAACTCAGTTGGACTCACCACAATAAGCAGGTCAGAGGCTAGGAATACTGCAGCAAGTAACTCAACTCCTGACTCTCCAAAGTCTGTTGACCATCTACAAGGCACAAATCAGTAGTATGATGGAATAACCCCCATTTACCTGGTTAGATGCAGCTCATATACAACATAAAGAAGCTTGACACCATCCAGGTCAAAGCAGCCTATTTGATTGGCATCACATCCACAAGTATCCAGTCCCTCCACCACCGATACTCAGAAGCAGCAGTGTGTACTATCCACAAGGTATTCTTGTAGAAATTCATCAAAGATCCTTAGAAAGCACCTACCAAACCCATGACCACTTCCACCTCAAAGGGCAAGGGCAGAAGACATATGGGAACAGCATCACTCCCTGCAAGTTCCCCTCCAAGCCATTCACCATCCTGACTCAGAAATACTGTAAGTAATCTAATCTAATTAATCTAATCTATATCGCCGTTCCTTCAGTGTCACTGGGTACAAACTCCTGCAAGTTCCCTCTGTAATAGCATTGTGGGTCTACCTACAGCACAGTGGGTTAAGAAGGCAGCTCAACACCACCTTCTCAAGGGCAACCAGGGATGGACAATAAATGCTGGCCTAGCCAGCAACACCCACATGCTGCAAATGAATTTTTAAGAATTCCTTAAATTCACAATCATCCCAGTGAGGAATTATTTCCTGATCTCAGCTCAAAATGAGAAACTGCCATGGTTCAGTGGGTGAGTCGAGGTAAGCCCAGCAACCAATTAATCAGAGAGTCAGTGAGCACTGAAAAGGCCTTTTAGGCCCATTGAACCTGTACCATCTTATCGACACTAACCCCACTTTCCAGAACATGGTCCATAGCTTTGAATGTCATTAAATTTCAAGGGCTTATCCACATACATTTTGAAGGTTATGAGGCATCCTGCCTCTCATTCAGTGCAGTCAAATTTCATTAAAGGAGATAACTGGTGATAGTTTAACCTGAGGGTCAGCACATTCCAGGTGAAGGGAAAGGTTGAGAAGGAGAGTCCTTCATGGTAACTTCAGGCAATGCTGTTAGCATCACGAACCAGTCATCCAGCCAACTGAGCTAGCCAACTCACCAACAGCATGGGTTCAATTACTGCACCAGCCGAGGACTCACCTTCTCAAACCTGCCTGAGGTTTGGTGACCCTCAGGTTAAGCTCACCTCCAGCCACCTCTCTCTAATAAGAGAGCAGCGCTATGGTTCTCTGGGATTATGGTGATTCTACCTTTAGCTAGGTGCTGTAAAATTGCCATCCATTTTCTTTTTGTTTGCAAGAGAGGAGTACCATTAAAGTTGGCAGGTTTAGTGATGGGACATTCGAGTTATGCTGAGCAATGTCTTTTCCCAAAACTCAGCTCCTGCATTCTGGATTTCCCAGCCAAGGGAAACATGGTCTCGGTGTCTGCCCTGTCACACCCCTCAAGACTTTCAGTGAGGTCACCTTTTGTTCTTTGAAACTCCACGGCGTATAGTCCTCATCTCTTCAATCCGAAAGTGCAGTCATACCCAGTTATTCTTTCTTCATGAACTGGTCATAAAATGGAGGCTAGTGAAGATTGAATGAATGAGTGAATGAATTGAATGAGCTTTATTGTCACATATACTCAATGAGTGCAGCACCATCTTTAGTTACAAGACCTTAGAGATTAGAGTAACAGAATGTCCAGCATTGCAAAAAAAGAAGTTCAGAACAACGGTCTTCCAAACCAGACCACACTGCACGTAGCCTCCAGTCCACACCGGGCCCTGGCTTCAGACTGTGCCAGGCTTCACCTTAAGGATGATGAGGTTGGGAGATTGCTCCAGGCTGTTATGCTGAGCTGAGGACACCCTGGGAGGCTGCTACACCAGGCTGGGAGTTGCTGCGGGCCAGGAATCATCGCCAGAGACTGGGAGTTGTTGCCAGAGGCTGGGAATCGTTGGAGACCAGGAGAGAAGAAGAAAAAACCCAATAAGAGTAAATAAAGGAGAAGAAGAATATGCAGGGTGGATGACCTCTAACTGGAGCGTCCTACCCTGCCACCATCTTGAAAATCCGATTGGATCAATATTGAATGAGAATGAGCACAAACCATGACCTTGCTTTTCTCAAAAATTATATCCATTCCAATGAAATCTGGTGTCTATAATACTCAAATGCCTTAATCTAATCTCGAGTTTTTAATTTATTGAAAACACTCCCTCAAGACCAAATATTTTCAAGTTAAAATTCCAGTCACCCACTTCTGGCCCTGGGAATCTTCAAATTCCAAGTTGGACTTGAATGTGTATAATCTGCAATAAACGTCAAATCCCCTTCACAACTTGCCAAACCCATCAGCTTGAATGGTATTCCCTTGTGAGTAAAAGACAATACTTTGCATTCTTATAGCCCCTAACTCGAGGTTGGAAGCCTCACAAACTTTCAAAGGTATTTTGATGAGCCCTTGAAAATTCATAACATTCAGATCAATAGAAAGTGGGATAAGTGTAGTTGGTGGGTACAGACTAGATGGGCCAAAGGGCCTCATGGGGCTGTATGAGAATGACTAACTGGTTGCTTGGGCTTACACAGACTCACCTATTTAACCTCAGTGTGGGAAAACATTCAGAAATGATAACCTGAAACAAAACTGGCTGTCACTTGAACAAATGCAGATGAATTAAAGAGGCTATGTTCAAGATAAATTATATTTCACAAGTTTGATAGATTTTTCAGGTGAGGTGACAGAGGGAGTTGATGAGAGTAGTAGAGTTAATGTCATATATGAGGACTTTCAAACAATGTTTGATGAAGTGAGATTGAACAGACAGGTGTGTGTGTGTGTGTTGAAGCCCAAAGAATAAGAAAGATAGAAGCCTTATACTGCAGATGCTAGAAGTCTGAAATAAATACAGAGAGTGCTGGAGGAAGGGAGGCGATAGCCTAGTAAATTATCATCAGGTTATTAACCCAGTGAGCCAGGGAATGTTGTAGGGACCTGGGTTTGAATCCTGCCACAGCAGACAGTGATAGTTGAATTCAATAAAAACCTGTCTAGTTTACTAATGTCCTGTAGGGAAGGAAATTGCCACCCTTACCTGGTCTGACCGACATGTGATTGCAGTGACCCACAGCAATGTAATTGACTCTCAACAGCCCTCTGGGTGGCCATGATGGAGCTGCTGTTGCTGGACTGGGGTGGACAAGTTCAGAGGTCACATGACACCAGGTTTATTTGAAATCTCCTCTGAAAGCTTGTGACTTCAGGCCCTCTGGGTAATTAAGGATGGGCAATAAATGCTGGCCTAGCCAGTGATGCCCACATCCTGTGAAGGAATTAAAGAAACTCAGGGGGTCTGGTAGCATCTGTGGAGAAAGGAACAACATTAATGTTTTGAGACAAATGACTATAACTTCAGAACAGCAACATATGCTTTTGACAGAGGGAGAGGGAGAGCAAGAGAGCAGATGGCGTAGAGGTCCCATGCAGGTGACAAAAGGATTGTTAATAGTGTGTGAAACAGAAAAAGATATATAAAAAAGGTATGAAAGTGAAAAGGTGTGAAAAAGAGAAAATGGGTCCTGTCTGCTAAGGACAAAATAAACAGGACACAAACAAGGTAACCCATGGCACCAGTACTGGGGAAGGAGGGAACTGTTCCAATGAGTTTGGGCTCCACTTGGATCATGCTGGGTCCAGAGTCCTGGTGAATTGCATATCCATGGCTAGAAACTAAATAGTTTTGGGGGGTGGGGTGCAGTATTGTGGTGGTGGTAAGTTCGTTGCCTGGTAAATGATGGCAAAATTACATTGGGGGAGGGCTCAGCAGAGGTTATTAAAGTTTCCAGAACAAGTAACAGCACAGAGAGTGTGGGAAGGGTCAGGAATTTAACTTCAGGCACAGCAGGTATTGGGTCAACCATGAGGAAGGGAGCAGTCAACACAGGACTGAGGGCATTCTACCTAAATACACACAGTATACGAAACAAGGTAAAGGAGTTTGTAGCGCAGATTGGAATTGGCAGGTATGATTTTGTAGGGATCACAGAGACATGGCTGCAAGGGGACCAGGGTTGGGAACTAAATATCCAAGGATACACATCCTATTGAAAAGACAGGCAGATGTTCGGGGTGGGGGAGGCTGGTGGTGTGGGGGGGGCTTGCCTTGTTAGTAAGAAATGAATTATATTGTTAGCAAGAAGTGATATTGAGTTGGAAGGCATAGAATCTGTGTGGGTAAAGTTGAGGAACCATAAAGGGATAAAGACCCTGATGGGAGTTATGTACAGGCCTCCACGATGGCACAGTGGTTAGCACTGCTGCCTCACAGAGACCTGGGTTCAATTCCCGCCTCAGGCAACTGTCTGTGTGGAGTTTGCACATTCTCCCTGTGTCTGCGTGGGTTTCCTCCGGGTGCTCCGGTTTCCTCCCACAGTCCAAAAAATGTGCAGGTCAGGTGAATTGCTAAATTGCCCCTAGTGTTAGGTGTAGGGAAATGGGTCTGGGTGGGTTGCTCTTCGGAAGGTCGGTGTGGACTTGTTGGGCCGAAGGGCCTCTTTCCACATTGTAAGTAATCTAATCTAATAGTACTCAGGATTTGGGGAAGAAAATCAATCAGGAGATAGAAAAGGCATGTAAGAAAGGCACTATTACTATAAGTACAGTAGACTTCAATGTGCAGGTGGACTGGGAAAATCAGATGCTTGTAGATCTTGGGAAAAGGAATTTCTAAATATCTACAAGATGTTTCTTTGGAGCAGTTTGTGGTAGAGCCCACGAGGGAATGGGCAATTCTGGGTTTGGTGATGTGTATTGAGGCAGACCTGTTTAGGGGAAGGAACCCAGAGGGGGCAGTGACCATAATATGATTGGATTCACCCTACTGGTTGAGAGAGAGAAGCTGGAATCAGATGTGACAGTGTTACAATGGAGTAAGGGGAACTATAAAGACATGAGTGAGGAGCTGGCCAGAGTTGATTGGAAGGGGAGCTGAGTAGGGAAGGCAGTGGGGCAGCAATGGCAGGAGTTTCTGGGGGTAATTCGGGAGGCATGGCAGAAATTCATCCCAAGGAAGTAGAAACCTCCTAAGGGGAAGATGAGGTGACCGTGGCTGACAAGGGATGTCAGGGACAAGATAAAAGCAAAAGAGAAAGCTGACAAGCCTACAGGTGGATAAATATCCGGGACCAGATGGACTGCACCCAGAATTCTGAAGGAGATCACTGAGGAGATTGAAGAGGCATTGGTGATGATCTTTCAGGGATCATTGGAGCCAGAGAGGGTGCCAGAGGACTAAAATATGGCTAATGTAACACCCCTGTTTAAAAAGGCAGTAATACTGAAGACTGGGAACTATAGGCTGGTTAACCTGACCTCAGTTGTTTATAAGACATTAGAATGATTAAGGATGAGATTGCGGAGTACTTGGAATTGCATGGTAAAATAAGGCTGAGTCAGCATAGTTTTGTCAAGGAGAGCTTATTGCCTGACAAATCTGTTAGAATTCTTTAAGGAGGTAGCAAGCAAATTAGACAAATGAGACAAATATGATTTATTTGGATTTTCAGAAGGTCTTTGACAAGGTGCAGGAGGCTAATAAATAAGATAACAGCACACAGTGTTTGAGCAAAATACTGACATGGATGGAGGTTTGGCTGACTGGCAGAGGGTAGAGAGTGGGGATAAAGCGGTGTTTTTCAGGATGGCAGCCAGTGACTAGTGGAGTTCTGCAGGGGTCAGTGTTGCAACCCTAATATTCATATTAACGATCTGGATGAAGGATCTGAGGACATTGTTACTATGTTTGTGGATGATATAAAGAAAGGTTGAGGGACAAGTTATGTTGAGGAAGCAGGGAGGCTGCAGAAGGACTTGGTCAGACTGGGAGAGTGGGCAAAGGAGAGGCAGATGGAATACAATGTAGGAAAGTGTGAGGTTGTGCACTTTGATAGGAGGAAGAGAGGCATAGACTATTTTATAATTGGTAAAGGCTTTATAAATCTGAAGCACAAAGACACTTGAGGGTCATAGTTCAGGATTCTCTTAAGGTTAACATGCAGATTCAGTTGGTGGTTAGGAAGGCAAATGCAATGTTGGCATTAACTTCAAGAGCAGAGAAGAACTGTTGAGGCTGTATAAAGCTCTGGTCAGACTGCATTTGGAATATTGGGAGTAGTTTTGGGCCCTGTATCTAAGGAAGGATGTGCTGGCCTTGGTGGGGGTCCGGAGGAGGTTTATAAGCATGATCTGGGATAAAGGGTTTGTCATATGAGGAGCGGTTGAGGACTCTGGGTCTGTACTTGATGGGATTTAGAAAGGTGAGGTGGGATCTGATCGAAACTTACAGAATACTGAGAGGCTGAGATAGAGTGGATGTGGAGATGATATTTCCACTTGTAGGAGAGACTAGGATCTGAGGGCACAGCCTCAGAGTGAAATGATGACCCTTCAGAAGAGCGGTGGGGAGGAATCTCTTCAGGTAGTGAATCTATGAAACTCATTGCCTCAGAGGGCTGTGGAGGCCAAGTCATTGAGTTTCTTTAAGACAGAGATACAGAGGTACCTCTATTATCTGGCATTCAATTATCTGAATTTCGGATTATCCAGCAAGATTGCAAGGTCCCGATGCTTGGCTACACTGTTATCCAGCATTCAATTATCCAGAATTTGATTAACTGACCAAAATACTCCCCACCTGTGTCATTTGGATAATCAAGGTTCCTCTGTAGATAGGTTCTTGATTGGTAAAGGAGTTAAGGGTTACAGAGAGAAAGCAGGAGAATAGAGTTGAGAATGATATCAGCCGTGGTTGAATAACAGAGCACGCTCAAGGGGCCAAATGGTATAAATCTGCTCCTATATCGTATAGTCTTATGGTCTAAGGTGAGGGTTGTGTGGAGGAGGATGGGAGCCTGTGGTGAAGGACAATGCAAAAGAAATGGGGAGCCATCATGCGGTCAATTTCTGAAGTCATGTCATAAAAAATATAGTAACAACATTGATGTGAAATAGATTGAGTGATAGGAAATAATTGTTCATAAGAGGGAAGGAAGGTATATCATGGGTTCCCTGGAGGTCAGCATTGTCTTGATCCACATAAATGTTCTAATAAAGGCTCCAGAACTGGACCCAAAATGTTAACTCTGTTTCTCTCCATATATGCTGCCAGACTCTCTGAACTTCTCCAGCAATTTCTGTTTTGTTCATGTCTAAATCAATGTGTGCTGTGCATAACTGCTAAGTCAGTAGCTGATACAAAATCTGAAAGTGTTGTGAACTGAGATAGTGATAAATTTCAAAAGGATATAGACAGTTTGATCAAAGGTACGAACTGAGGAAGCTTAATGCAGAGAAATGTGAAGTGATCCATTCTGTCAGGAGGAATAAGGAAAGGCAATATAAAATCAAATTTACAAATCCAAGGATAAAGGCAAATTACTGAGGATGCTGGAATCTGAAATCAAAAGAGAAAATGCTGGAAAATCTCAGCAGGTCTGGCAGCATCTGTAAGGAGAGAAAAGAGCTGACGTTTCGAGTCTAACTGACCCTTTGTCAAAGCTTTGTCAAAGGGTCAGTTAGACTCGAAACGTCAGCTCTTTTCCCTCCTCACAGATGCTGCCAGACCTGCTGAGATTTTCCAGCATTTTCTCTTTTGGTTACAAATCCAAAGGATGCTGGAGCAGGGATAACTGGGTAAATATGTTCACAAATTGGTGAAGGAGCAGGACAAGGAAATGATTCAAATAACATTTGGGATCCTGGATTCTCTGAGTCATGGAGTACACAGGAACACAGGGATAACAGTAGAACATTCAGCCCCTCAAGTCGGCTGCACCATTCACCGAGATCACACCAGATCTTCTAACTCAGTGGCATGTTGTCTCAAACACTTGGTATCCCTTGATGTCTTTAATTTGTACGAATCGGTTGATCTCAGTCTTGAACATACTCAGTATCTGAGCCTTTACAGGCTCCTAGGGTAGAGAATTACAATGATTCATTACCCACTGACTGAAAAAAGACTCCAACCTTATTCCTAAATGGCCTGCCCCTCATTTTGAGACTGCATGCCCTGGTTATAGACACCCCCACACTTCCCCATTGTAGCCAGGATAAACATCCTTCTGCATTTTCCCTGTCAAACTCTGTAAGAATGCTGTATGTTTCAATAAGATCATGTCTCATTTTTCTCAACTCTAGAGAATCTGACCCAGTACCCAGTCTCCTCAATCTCTCCTCTATAGGACAGTCCCACTATCTCCTAGGATCAGCCTGGTGAAACCATCCTTCCTTTTGTAAGAGACAAAAACTGTACTGAATACTGCAGGTGCAGTCTCAAGCAGGATCTATGCAGTTGCAGCAAGACATAGAGTCATGGAGTCATCCAGCCCAGAAACAGGCCCTTCGGTCCAACCATGCTGGTCATAATCCCAAACTAAACTAGCCCCACCTGTCTGTGCTTGATCCAATAACAGGTCTGTTATTAGAGAGGAACAGTTAGTTTCTCAGATAAGAGGAGAGCAGATTAAGGAGGGAAGTCATTCATAGTAACCTCAGCTGCTATGGGAATTGAGCCCATACTGGAGCAGGGGGGAATTCCTGCAGTATAAACCAGCTGTTCGGTCAACTGAGTGAGTCAACCCCAATGCCAAGAATGAAAAGGTTGGGCAGGAGGGTCTTCTACTCGCTGGAGCTTGGAAGAAGAGGCAACTTGATTGAAGCAGATACCAAGGGGCCTGTCGAAAGGTTGGTTCCTCTTGTAGGAGAATCTAGAATCTGGGATCACCATGAAAAATAAGTTTTAAGACAAAGATGATGTGAAATATTTCTCTTCTCATGAAATGCTTCTCTTTGAAACTCTATTTGGAAACATGGCAAAGTCACGACCAGGTGACAAGCCCCACCTGCTAAATAGCAGGTTTAGAATGACCATACCCTGAGTGGTCCTTGTTAAACAGGGTCTGTACAAACCCAGTCTGTCCACCATTGGAGTCTCAGTGAAAATTCTTTACACACTTGCAGAGTGACACAGACAAACTGCACATTACCAAACTGTGTCCAGTCTCCAGACTAAATGGCAGATTAATCACCGGTGAACTGTGGAAGCTGGATCACTGAGTATATCCAAAGCTGTGGTAGACGGTTTTTTCAATGTATGAGCAAGTTGCGAGTTAAAGGGAAAGGTCATTATTAGATTGACCATGAGCTTAGTGAATGGCGGAGCAGGTTTGAGAGGCCGAATGGCCTACTCCTAATTAGTACGTTGTTGTGATATTAAGAAAGTAATGTGGGATGAACTGAGGTGGTCAGGAACCTCTCCTCAACCCACCAACATTGAAAGGGTTAAAGCTGCCCTGCGTTTCATGATAAAAATGGATTGCTCCCAGTTCACACGTTAATATTGTGTGAATTCCACCCAGCTGGCATCTCTGCAGGATTCCGTACCTCTGGCAACAGTCCAGTGTATAGCCCTGTTCAAAATCAGAGGCACAAACACAAAACCTGACTGTGTATGAAGCCTCACACAGGAGCCAAGGAAATAGGGAGGAGGCTTGGGAAGGGGGATTATTCAGAGTGTTCAAAGAGCCTCCTCCTGTCATTTCTACAGGTATTTTTCTTGAATTATAGCTCCTTGGGAGAGAACATCCTTCAATCATTGATGGAATATAACAGCTAAGCCACGCTAATAGTACAGTGAATACCACTGACAGCTGATTATTTCATGTTGGCCTTGTAAGTGCTCACCTAATAAATGGAGTGACTCGTAGTAAGTTATTGATGGGCAAGCAACACAGAACCAGAACCTAGATTTTGAGTTTTAATGTGACAAGTCTGTGTTTCCTTCTAGTTCATTCTGCTTTATTTGAAGAGTTCATGGAAGGGAAGTTATAATGTTCCTAGTTGAGTCTCACTGCGAAATTCCTATTTGCAAAATAGACCTTTTGAAGTAGTCTTGTTTATTCTGGAAAGCTCATATTCAACTTCCCCTCCTCTGTGTGAAAGAAATACTCTCTGTTCTGAGAGTACAAGGGCCATACTTTAATGGGTAATTCCAGGCACGGTGCAGTCTGCAGCAGACCAGAACAGAACCGTGCAGTGGGGAGCTGGGGATTAACCACAATCCCACAGCTGTGTCACGGACGATCATCAGTAATCTGCTGATCACAAGAACAACAACGAACTGAGAGAGAATTATCCGCAAAGACTGAGACAGTCTGGGCAGTTTTCTCTGGAAAACAGGAGACTGAGGAGCGATGTGTTCTATGTCTTTTAAATGACCAAGGTATGAAATGGCCAGATGAGGAGAAGGTGTGGCAGTGACTGAAACCAAGGAGCTGGAGATACTTGAAATCATTAATAAAGAATTTTTATCCAGAGACTGATGAGAATGTGGAACTAGCACAGGGGGTGGGTTGAAATGAATAATACCTTTTCATTCAGTCCTGGACAATGATTATGATCGGCATTTCTGAACTTTCTAATGAAGTCAGTTAACAGCCGGAGATCCACCTTCCTGTGGACCTGGAGTCACATATAGAAGACAGGCAAGGACAGCAGATTCAGTAGTTGTTAGACATTAGTGAAACCAATGTTTATTTTTAATGACAATTTCATAGTTACTAATTCAGGTTTTTTGTTAATTGATTTAATTTAAATTCCACCAGCTCCCACGACGGGATTTGAATACACACACACCCGCGCATGCATGCACAAACACGCTCACATGTGCACACATACACCCTCATGCACACGCACACACACAAACTCACACGTGCACACATACACACACTCACATGCACAGACACTCACAAACACATATGCACAAAAACACACCACTAATTCCCACATAGATGTGGCTAAGGGGAATGTAGAGACATATTTAAGTGAAAGTTTGATAAACACATGAAGGAGAAAGGTCTGGAAGGATATAGTGATAGTGCGAGATGAGGGGAAACAGGATGAGGCTTGTGTGAGAATAGACACAAATATGGATGGTCCGTATTTTGTACATATCTACATGTTTTTAACATAATCCAGTTAAGCTTGTTTTGTTGGGTAGTTAGTAGCCAGCTTTTAAAAACACTATGGAGCTGTGAAAGACCATTGCTTGGTTACTCATTGTGAGAGAGATTCCCACTTGAACAGAAAAGTGTTTGTTAGCCCAGTGATGAACCAGTTTATGATCCCTATGGTTTGCAGATTGAGTATTTGTGATACTGATATAATTGAGAAGATGTGATGTGATGGAGCGATTACAAACCAAACAGACTTTGGAGAAGCTAAGAAACTGATAAGCAGTAATGACTTGCATTTATATAACACATTTAAGACAGTAAAACCAGCTAAGGCACCTTCGGAAGCAAAACACAACCCCAGTCCTGGTAGGGAGACATTAGAACTGGTGACCACCTCCACAATTAGTAAAGAAACACACAAAATCAGAAATTTCTACAAAAACTCAGCAAATTTGGCAGCATCTGTGGAGAGAGGAGCAGAGTTCACATTTTGAGTCCTGTCGCCCTTTGGGGAAATGGATCTCAATGAGGAATGCTTTGACTCAAAGAAACACAAATAAGAAACACATCTGTGTTCCTGTGCATGTTATGGAAGACTGTATTCTGAGCAATGCTCACAGAGGAAGTCAAAGAGATCATCTGATGCAGAGCTCTGCCTGGAATCTGCTGGTGTAATTGGGGTGTGTGGCAGGTCTAAAGCAATGAGATGGGAACCTCCAAATAGCTGCCTCCTAAAGCAACCACGATGTTAGACTGTTAGAGTCGGAGAAAGTGAGGACTGCAGATGTTGGAAATCAGAGTCAAAAAGTGTAAAGCTGGAAAAGCACAGAAGGTCAGGCAGCGGCCAAGAAGCAGGAGAGTTGACATTTTGGGCAGAAGCCTGCTAGAGGGCTTATGCCTGAAATGTTGACTCTCCTGCTCCCCAAATGCTGCCTGACCTGCTGTGCTTTTCCAGCACCACCCTTTTTGACAAACTGTTAGACAGCAGATAAGTCAGAGGCTTGTAGAACTCAAGAAGGTCCAGAGATTGGGGGGGGGCGGGGCTGGGGGTGGGGCGGCACAGGGATATTCAGAAACAGGGTGAGAATTTTCAAATGAAGACCTTGTTTGACCAGAAGCCAATGTGGGTCAGCGAAGGGAGGGCTGAAGGGAGAGAGAAATATGGAGTGAGTAAGAATGCAGGCACCAAGCTTTGGATTACATCAAATTTATGACCAGTTTAATGTGGTAGGCTGTCCATGAGAATAGGCGAAAGTGAGGACTGCAGATGCTGGAGATCAGAATCAAGATTGGAGTGATGCTGGAAAAGCACAGCACGTCAGACAGCATCTGAGGAGTAGAAAAGTTGACATTTTGGGCAGAAGCCCTTCATCAGGAATGTTTAGATCTAACATCGACTTGGGTCAGGGTTCCAGCTGTAGATGAGCTAAGGTTAGAGGCAGAGCTAGACAATCTGACAGGGATGGAAATAACCAGAATTTGTGTGGCTGGAGTATGTAGCCAGACTCCCTCTCCTCGGGTTCAAATATGTCACCAAGGTTTCGTTGTCCAACATAGTTCTCACCAGAAGGTTTCCATATTTTCCGTAACAGTTAGTTAATCGTGTGTAATATGATGTCTTTGTGGGGCTTGATTAGCTCAGTTGGCTGTACAGTTGGTCTGCAATGCTAATGTCATGGGTTCATTTCCCACACTGTCTGAAGTAACCAGGCTGTGACAGATTGGACATGAGAAAGGGATGACGATATCTAGGGCCAGGCCAGGGTGGGGGTAACAGGCAGACAGCTGATACTGTCCAGGAGTTTTCAAACTTTGTGCACTGGAGTTTTCGGATAGAGTGCACTGTGTTTTATTTTGCTGCACTATCATGCAGTCTGACTGTAGTAGTGGCTCCCTGTTCCATGGTGAGGAAATGACCTACATTTATAGAGAACACAGAACATAGAACATAGAAAAGTACAGCACAGAACAGGCCCTTCGGCCTACACTGTTATGCCGAGGATTAATCCTAATTAAAATAAAATAACCTTACCTATGCACCTCTCAATTCACTGCTATCCATGTGCATGTCCAACAGGCGCTTAAATGTCCCTAATGACTCTACTCCCATCACCACTGCTGGCAACACATTCCATGCAGCCACAACTTTTTACAGTCAACCAAGCTCCTTTTGAGATATCGTCATTGGAGCAGCCACTTTTATCCACCGCATGGTCCTACACACAGCAAGGAACTAACCAACTGGATAGTCTGCTTTCAGAGTTTCGGTTGCAGGAGTCAAGGCACTGAGATGGGAATGTTTCCTTCGATGGGAGAGAAGCAGAGTGGGCAGGATCTTGCTTTAACATTAGAATGATAAATTACAGATTGGCCTCTGCGAAGTGATGATAAAAAAGATTGATTCTAACTGTTGTCAGCCTGAGTTCCTTGAAATTCTAACAGATGATGGCAACAAAGGGACCTGATCGCTTGATCTCGAATTGTACTCCACAGGAGGGTTTCAGCTGTTTGACCAGTTACAGATTTCAGAGGGGAAATCTAAAATAATGCAACAACACTGATCACCTGCTGGTAATATAAGGTCTGTTAAGAATGTTGAAGGATGTTAGACAAGTGTTCGAAAACAAACTGAATGAAGCAGACTTACAAATGGCACCTCCAGTAGTGCAGCATTGCCTCAACACTGCACTCGGAACTTTGGTCGAGACTTTGTGCACAAATCTCTGGAGTGGGATTGGAGCCTGCACCTTCTGCCACAGAGCTGAGGGATCTACACAAACAGCTGAGGGATCGACCCACTGAGCTGAGGAATCTACCCACTGAGCCGAGGGATCCGCCAATTGAGCTGAGGGATCCACCCACTGAGCTGAGGGATCCACCCACTGAGTTGAGTGATCTATCCACTGACATGAGGGATCTACTCACTGAGCTGAGGGATTTACCCACTGAACTGGGGGTTACCAACTGAGATGAGGGATCCACCCAGTGAGCTGTAAGGATCAACCCACAGACTTGAGGAATCTACCCACAGAGCCAAGGGACCTACCCACAGAGCTGAGGGGTCTACCCACCGGCTGGGGACTTACACATTGAGCTGAGGAATCTATTCACCAAACTGAAGGATCTACATATTGAGCTGAGGAATTTACCCACTGAGTCACGGGATCTACCAATTGAGCTGAGGGATCTACCCACTGAGCTGAGAGATTTACCTGCTGAGCTGAGGGATCCACCCACCGAGCTGAGGGATTTACCCACCGAACTGAGGGATCTACATATTGAGCTATGGAATTTATCTACTGAGTTGAGGGATCTACCCACTGAGCTGAAGGATCTACCCACTGAGCTGAAGGATCTACCCACTGAGCTGAAGGATCTACCCAGTGAGCTGAAGGATCTACCCATGGCTGACATGTTTCTCAACTCCATCCTCCTGCCTTCTCCCTATAATCTTTGATCCGCCCCTTACTACTCATCCACAGACTCCCCATCCTCAACATCCTGGATTTGCCAGAATTGAGCAGAAATCCAACTGAACCAGCTACATAACTACCTGGACTACTCTGCAGTTAGTGATTCACAGACCGACTCTCCAAAGCAGTTCCATCATCGACAAGGCACCTGTCCAAGGTATGAAGAAATAGACTCCATATATCTGGAAGGGGGAAACTGCAACAGGACTCAAATCATTCACCTGACACCCCATCCCCAACCTTTCAACAATTACACTGCAGCAACACATCAAGGCTCCAGAGACAGCACCTTCCAAACACATGACCCCATCCATTTGGAAGGGCAAGGTACATGGAGGAACACCACATGCCAGTTCCCCTCCAAGCCACTCACCATTCTGACTTGGAAATATATCTTTCAGCATCACTGGGTCAAAATCCTGGAATTCCCTCCGTAAGGGGCATTGTGGTTCTACCTACAGCACAGGGACTGCAGCGGGTCAAGAAGGCAGCTCCCGCCCACCTTCTCAAGGGGCAACTAGGGACAGGCAATAAATACTGGCCCAGCCAGCGACACTGATGTCCCACATCCCAATACAAAATAAAGGAAACACTTGAGTTCTGAGCTGTGAACTCCCACAGCCTGGTGACACATCCTACAGGTAGAAGCCCTACAGTGTGGAAGCAGGTGTTTTGGTCCATCAAGTCCACACCAACCCTCCAAAGAGCATCCCACCCAGACCCCCTATCCTGTTCCTGTAACCCTGCACTTCCCAGGGCTAACTCACTAGCCTGTACAACCCTGGATACTACGGGCAATTTAGCATGGCCAATCCATCTAACTTGCATATTGAGTCAGAGAGATATACAGGACAGAACCAGACCCTTCAGTCCAACTCATCCATGCCAGCCAGATTTCCTAGATAAATTTAGTCCCATTTGCCAGCATTTGGCCCATATCCCTCTGAACCCTTCCTATTCATATACCTATCCAGATGCCTTTTAAATGCTGTAATTGTACCAGCCTCCACCACTTCCTCTGGCAGCTCATTTCATACACGCATCACCCTCTGTGTGAAAATGTTGCCCCTTAGGTCCCTTTTATATCTTTCCTCTCTCATCCTAACCTATGCCCTCTAGTTCTGGACTCCCTCATCCCAGGGAAAAGATTTATAAGGATGTTGCCAGGGTTGGAGGGTTTCAGCTATAGGGAGAGGCTGAATAGGCTGGGGCTGTTTTCCCTGGAGCGTTGGAGGCTGAGGGGTGACCTCAGAGAGGTTTATAAAATCATGAGGGATAGGATAAATAGACAGGGTCTTTTTTCCCAGGGTGAGGGAGTCCAGAACTAGAGGGCATAGGTTTAAGATGAGAGGAGAAAGGACCTGAGGGGTAATATTTTCACACAGAGGGTGGTGCATGTATGGAATGAGCTGCCAGAGGAAGTGGTGGAGGCTGGTTCAATTACAACATTTAAAAGGCATCTGGATGGGTGTATGAACAGGAAGGGTTTGGAGGGATATGGGCCAATGCTGGCAAATGGGATTAAGTCAGATTGGGATGTCTTGGTATAGTTGAGTTGGAAGGATCTGTTTCTGTGCTGTATGACGAGGCCTTTGATATAAAGTAATTGGTGCACCTCATTCTCTCATCTATATATCAGTACACACCAAGGGACACATCTTCCTGTGCTACTTGAAAAAACTGGATTCAAGTTTGTGAAAGGCAGATGATCTGGCCCCACAGTTGTTCAGAGGAGAAGCTCTTTGCAGGTGAGGCCAGCACTTGTTGTCCATTAGATTAGATTAGATTAGATTAGGTTACAGTGTGGAAACAGGCCCTTCGGCCCAATAGGTCCACACCGACACGCCGAAGCGAAACCCACCCATACCCCTACATTTACCCCTTACCTAACACTATGGGAAATTTAGTATGGCCAATTCACCTGACCCTGCACATCTTTGGACTGTGGGAGGAAACCGGAGCACCCGGAGGAAACCCACGCAGACACGGGGAGAATGTGCAAACTCCACACAGTCAGTCGCCTGAGGCGGGAATTGAACCCGGGTCTCTGGCGCTGTGAGGCAGCAGTGCTAACCACTGTGCCACCGTGCCGCCCATTGCTCATTGCCTTTCGATTGAGTGCCTTGCCAGAGCTGGTCAGATGCCAGTTAAGAGTAAACTGCATTGCTGTGGGTCTAGAGTCATGTGTAGGCCAAACCAGATAAAAGAGAGGATTTTCCTTCATGAAGGGAGATTATTGAACTGGATCGGTTTTCGATGACAATCAGCAGAAATTTACACCATCATGTCATTTCCCCTGTTTCAATAGCAAATTTTATTCATTGAATTTAAATTCCACCAGCTGTGATGGAGGGATTTCAACCCACCCTCCCAGATTATTAGCCTCCAAAATCCCCATTAAGTGACATTATCACTATGCTGCCATCTCCTCACTGCAATCTATAAACTTTCTATCCATCGTCACATCACGATATCCAAATCCTAACACTTAGAGAGCCAATATTTATCTCTGAACCAACAACACTAAGGCAAACAATCATTCAGGAGCACCGCGCTTGAGTGTTGCTGAAAAAAGACACACTTTGTTGAAGTTTTTCATCTTGTCATCTTCAGGATGTTTGAAAGAATGACCAAAGTAAATGTGAATGCTTCAGTAAAATGTGTCTTTTTCCAGCTATCACTAAAACAGATGAACTAATTATTTCTTTTTGGGATCTTGTTGTGCTGAATAGGCCACTGAGTTTCTTTCCCCGCGTTAGTATTCATTAATTCCTTGTCCAACATCCATCAGGAGGCTGGAGTGGTAATGTTTGCTATTCAGAGCAGGTATTAATACTGGTTGGAGTGACTCTGTACTTTATTCCTCCTTTTCTTTTGCATAAAATTCTCTTTAGCCAATTGCCTGCTTCTAGTCTAACAAGGTGTATTTTATATGCCTCAAAATTATACAGAGAAGACACTAGTTTCTATATTTGTAAAGCTTTATTTATAGTGCTTTAAAAAGTCAAGTCCTTCCTTCTGCTGTCTCCCAGCTCCTTCTGCAATTCGTTTACCATCCCTGGAGTCCACACCCAGGATTAACCAATCAAGCCCAGTGTGCATCAATAAGCCATCCTGACACCCTCTCCTGATCCATTTTCCTAATCATTCTGGCTTTCAGGAAATGGAGGAGTTTTCCAGCATTGTGAATGATTATTTCACCCAGAAAGACTATTCCTTGGTCTGGGAGAATCACTGAGGAGGAATGTTCTGGAGAAAGTCCAGGGTCATGAAATTAAGAAAATGGAGCACAGAAACGATGTGCAAGTCGCTGTGGAACATCTCCCCTTCTGTTTTGGAGTGTGTGGATGGTTTGGTTAAATAGATGGGCATGCGTTGTCACTTAAAGAGACTACCTTGCCCACCAGTCACTTGGAAACTCATGCAACCTGGAGTAATATCATAAATGATTTCCCTTCGATGGCATATTGTAATATGGAGGGAGCCTAATAATTCATTATTAAGGTTATTCGTCATTTCCATTTTTTGTGCCAAAATCCCAATTTGATCTGATTTGATTTGATTTATTATTGTCACATGTACCTAGGTACAGTGGAAAGTTTTGTTTTGTGTGCAGTACAGACAGATCATACAGAGTACATCAGGGTAAGAAAACAGAGCAATGAATGCAATGTTACAGCTACAGAGAAGGCGCACAAAGAACGAGATCAACATTAGATTTAATGTTTGAGAGGCCCATTCAGAAGTCTAATAACAGTGGGGAAGAAGCTGTTACTGAATCTGTTGTACGTGCATACAAACATTTATATCATCTGCTGCTGGAAGAGGGTGGAAGAGAGTATAACTGGGTGGAACCTCAAGTCCTGTTCACCTATCTCCCTTCTGCTTGCTGACCTACATTGGCCCCCAGCCCAGTAATGGCTGGATTTTAAAACTGGTCCTTGTTTTCCAAATCCCTCTGAGGCCTGTCTCCTATCTGTCTCTGTGCTTCGCTGAGCTCTGAAACCCACCACAATCTCTGCATTCCTCTGAATCAGGCCTCCTGCACACTCCTGATTTGAATTGTCCCATTGTTGGTGGCTGTATTTCCAGCTGTCTTCACCCAAAGCTCTGAGGGACCTAGGTGTCCTTGTACACTAGTTGCTGAAGGTAGGCAAGTAGATACAGCAGGCAGTAAAGAAGGCAAATGGGATGTTGGCCTTCATTGCGAGAGGTTTCGAGTCCAGGAGCAGGGATGTGTTGTTGCAATTATACAGGGCCTTGGTGAGGCCACAACTAGAATATCACGTGCAGTTTTGGTCTCCTTTTCTGAGGAAGGATGCTCTCGCTCTCAAGGAAGTACAGCGAGGATTTCCCAGGCTGATTCCAGGGATGGTGGAACTGATGGATGAGAAGAGATTGACTCATTAGGCTTCTTTTCACTGGAATTCAGATGAATGAGGAGGGATCTCATGGAGACTTATAACATTCTAACAGGACTAGACAGGGTAGATGCAGGAAGGATGTTCCCGGTGGTGGGTTCCAGAACCAGGGGTCACAGTCTGAGGATTCAGGGGAGACCATTTAGGACGGAGATAAGGAGACATTTATTCACCTAAAGTGTGGAGAGCCTGTGGAATTCATTACCACAGGAAGTAGTTGATGCCAAAACATTGAATGTCTTCAAGAGGTAGCTAGATATAGCACTTGGGGCAAATGGGACCAAAGGTTATGGGGAGAAAGCAGGATTAGGTTATTGAGTTGGACAGGTAAAAACAATGACTGCAGATGCTGGAAACCAGATTTCTGGATCAGTGGTGCTGGAAGAGCACAGCAGTTCAGGCAGCATCCAAGGAGCTTCAATCAGCCATGATCGTGATGAATGGTGGAGCAGGCTCGAAGGGCCGAATGGCCTCCTCCTGCTCCTTTTTTCTATTTTTCTATGTTTCTATGTTTGTTTTCGTAAACTTCACCACCTCTGTACCTAACTCTATCAATCTCAATCAAGTCAAGATCCAGTCTCCATGATCTTATGAGGGACAGGGTGCCAGAAAGCCTTTGAGTAAAGATATGCTCATCTGTTGCATCAGGATCAAGAGTGGGATCATTATAAAAAGAGACACATACCTGCAGGGAGTTTCACTGACAATCCCCAAAAATCCAAAGCATAAACAAAATCCCTGTTTAAAATTCTCCAATATATTATACAGAGTTACAAACAAATCCAGAGTGTTCACCAAAGAAAAAAGTTCTTTCTTTATCTAGTGAATGGTTAGAATTTGGAACTCACTTTGGGGTAGATAGTGTAGATGCTTTCAGAAGGAAACTGGATAAGTCCATGAGAGAAGAGGAATTAAAAAGGGAAACTGAAATGTTGGGAGGTGGTCAATGGAATAGGAGGAGGCCCAAGTGGAGGATAAACAGTGGTACAGGGTAGTTGGGCTGAATGGCCAGGTTTAATGCTGTACATTCCAGCTAATGAAGACTTCCTTTGGTATTCACTATCTGTACGTTCTCATTGCAGAATTTTAAAAATTTAATTAAAAAGTATTAAATTTAAATAAGGGCAATTACGAAAGCTTGAAAGCAGAGCTGGCTAAAGTGGGTTGGCAAATTAGGTTAAAGGTCGGCTCAATACAGGTGCAATGACAGACATTAAAGGGGTTATTTCAGAACACACAGAACAGATACACATTCCAAAGAGAAAGAAAATTTTCAAATAGGGACCCATCACCTTGGTTAAACAAGAAACGTTAAAGATTATATTGAACTAAATGGAGTTTAAAATCAGAATCCGGACAAATATGAGGTGATGCATTTTGCAAAGGTCAAGTGCAGGTGGAAATTATACAATGAATAGCAGAACCCTTAGGGGTATTGATATGCAGAGGGAGCTGGGTGTGCAGGTCCACAGATCACTGGAGGTGGCAGTGCATGTAGATAAGGTAGCAAAAAAAGGCATATGGCAGGCTTGCCTTCTTTGGAAGGGGCATTGTGTATAACGATAGGCAAGTTATGCTGCAGCTTTATAGAACTTTAATTAGGCCACACTTGGAATATTGCGTACAGTTCTGGTCATCACACTACCAGAAGGTGTGGATGCTTTGGAGAGGGTACAGAAAAGGTTTAGGAGAAAGTGAGGACTGCAGATGCTGGAGATCAGAGTCGAGAGTGTGGTGCTGGAAAAGCACAGCAGGTCAGGCAGCATCTGAGGAGCAGGGGAATTAATGTTTTGGGCTTGATTCCTGATGAAAGGCTTATGCCCGAAACATTGATTCTCCTGCTCCTCGGATGCTGCCTGACCTGCTGTGCTTTTCCTGCACCACATTCACAACTAGAGAAAAGGTTTTCAAAGTCTGTGAGAAGATTTGTAGCTCGGGTGCTCATTGTTGTGGTTCTGTTCGCCGAGCTGGGAATTTGTGTTGCAGACGTTTCGTCCCCTGTCTAGGTGACATCCTCAGTGCTTGGGAGCCTCCTGTGAAGCGCTTCTGTGATCTTTCCTCCGGCATTTGTAGTGGTTTGAATCTGCCGCTTCCGGTTGTCAGTTCCAGCTGTCCATTGCAGTGGTCGGTATATTGGGTCCAGGTCGATGTACTTATTGATTGAACCTGTGGATGAGTGCCATGCCTCTAGGAATTCCCTGGCTGTTCTCTGTTTGGCCTCTAGGAATTCCCTGGCTGTTCATATATTTGGTTGTCACCCAGAGATGGGTGACAACCAAATATATGAACAAATCAACGGCATACCCATGGGCTCACCCATCTCTGGTCTCATAGCAGAAGGATAATGCAAAGATTAGAACAGTCTTACCGCAAATTCAACCCAAACTCTGGGATCAGATATGTGGATGACGCCTTTGTAAACATTAAAAACACAGAAATAGAAAACACACACCGGATCATCAACGCCACACTCTCAGGAATCAGATTCACTAGAGAGGAAGAAAATGACAACCAACTCCCATTCCTAGACGTGATGGTACAGAGAACACCGAACGGAGAATTCACCACAAAGGTATACAGGAAAGCCCCACACACAGATCAAGTCCTGAACTACGAAAGCAACCACCCCAATACACACAAAAGAGGTTGCATCAAAACACTGTTCAAAAGGGCCACAACACACTGCAGTACACCAGAACTGCAAAAAGAGGAAGAAGAACACCTATACAACGTATTCGCCAAAAACAGATACCCCCGCAATTTCATCAACAGATGCCTAAGGGAAAGACAACGGAATGAGGACATGCCACAACCCAAAGGACTAGCCACATTACCATACATCAAGAGCATTTTCGAACTGACAGCCAGACTACTGCGACCACTAGGACTCCTAACAGCACACAAACCAACAGCCACTCTCAGACAACAACTCACCAGAACGAAGGACCCATTACCCAGCATGAGCAAAACCAATGTAGTGTACAAAATCCCATGCAAGGACTGCACAAAACACTACATAGGACAAACAGGAAGACAGCTAACGATCCGCATCCATGAACACCAACTAGCCACGGAACGACACGGCCAGCTATCCTTCGTAGCCACATATGCAGATGACAAGCAACATGAATTCGACTGGGACAACACTACTATTACAGGACAAGCCAAACAGAGAACAGCCAGGGAATTCCTAGAGGCATGGCATTCATCCACAGGTTCAATTAATAAGCACATTGACCTGGACCCAATATACCGACCACTGCAGCGGACAGCTGGAACTGACAACCGGAAGCGGCAGGGACAAACCACTACAAATGCCGGAGGAAACATCACAGAAGCGCTTCACAGGAGGCTCCCAAGCACTGAGGATGTCACCTAGACAGGGGACGAAACGTCTGCAACACAAATTCCCAGCTCAGCGAACAGAACCACAACATAGAAAAGGTTTATTAGGATGTTCCCTGGTATGGGGGATTTTAGCAATGAAGAAAGTTGGATAGACTGGGTGTGTTTTCACTGGAATGCAGGAGACTGAGGGACGACCTGATGGGAGTTTATAAGACTGTGAACGGCATGGATGGAGTGGAAAGGATGAGGTTTTTTCCCAGGGTGGAGGGGTCAATTACTAGGGGACACAGGTTCAAGGTGCCGAGGGGTGTTTATAAGAGATGTGCAAGGCAAGTTTTTCCCACAAAGGGTGGTGAGTGCCTGGAACATGCTGCCAGAGGAAGGGGTGGAAGCAGACACAATAGCAGTATTCAAGAAGCACCGGGACAAATACATGAATAGGAAGGGAATAGAGGGATAGGCATCCTGTAAGGGAAGACAGTTTTAGTATGGAGGGGCAAAATGTGTCAGCACAGGCTTAGAGGGCCGAAGGGCCTGTTCCTGTGCTGTAATGTTCTTTGTTCTTTGTTTTTCGTAAAAGAAAAAAGAAGCATCTAATTGTGAAAAGACATGTGGCAGTTCAGAAGGTTGGACAGAATATGGATAAAGCAAAGATAACCACAAAAAAGAGAGAAAAATCAAATATGAGAGAAAGCTAACCAGAAATAAAAGAATGATTGTAAAAGTTTCTATAATTATTTAAAGAAGAAGAGTTAACAAAGTAACCATTGGTCCTTTGGAAACTGAGACTGGGGAACTCATGATGGAAAATAAGGAAATAGTGAATGAATCGTACAGGTATTTTTTATCAGTCTTCACTATAAAGATACTGTGGAGGTGCTGGTGTTGGACTAGGATGGACAAAGTCAAAAGTCAGATGATACCAGGTTATAGTCCAACAGGTTCATTTATCATCACCAATTTTTGGAGCACTGCTCCTTCATCAGGTGGAGTGATTTCAAATAAACCTGTTGGACTATAACCTGATGTTGTCTGACTTCTGACTGGCACTATGTCGGATTAAATTAACATCCTAGAATCGATTATAAATTAGAAAATGGAAAGAAGGGAGGAAGAAGTGTAAATTGTCAGAGCTGCAGGCTGGGTCCTGATGTTCCTAGGGCCATAAAAGAAGTGACTAGTGAGGTAGTTGATACAATGGCTTTCACTTTCCACATCTCACTTGATTCGGGGATGGTCCCTAAACGAAAGTGAAAGGTAACTCATTTAGTCAAAAAGCCAGGGAGAAAGGAAACAGGAAACTGTAGACCAGTTAGCTTTTGTCAAAGGGAAAATGTTAGAAGCTATTACCAAATAAATTAAAACAGGGCACTATATCCACATGGGGATATGTTCAAGATAATCTGGAAGAGTCAACATGGTTTTAAGAACAGGAAATCACATTTGACCAATAGATTGAAGTTCTTTGAGAAAATAGCACATGGGGAACCAGTGGATGTCCTAAGATTTCCAGAAGGTGTTTGATAAGGTTCCACATAAAAAAATTACTGTGGAAGCTTGCACAAGTGGTAATATATTGACATGAATAGAAGATTCAAGATTAGAGTGGTGCTGGAAAAGCACAGCAGGTCAGCCAGCATCTGAGGAGCAGGAAAATCGACGTTTTGGGCAAAAGTCCTTCATCAGGAAATAGAAGATTGGCTGGTTAACACTAAGCAGAGAGTGAGTCTTTTTCAGATTGGTAAGATGTCACGAGTGGTATACCACAGGGATCAGTGCCATGTCCTCAACTCTTTACAGTTTATGAAAATGATATTGGTGAAGTGACAGAGGTACGGTTGCTAAATTCGCTGCTGACAAAGATAGATAGGAAAGGAGGTTGTGAGAAGGACGCAAGGAGGCTACAAAGAAGATATTGTTTGGCTGAGAGAGTGGACAAAGATGGGGTAAATGGAATATAATGTGGGGAAAATGTCAAATTGTCCATTTCAGCAGGAAGAATAAAAAGAAGCATGTTATCTAAATAATGAGAGGTTACAGAGTTCTGAGATCAGAGCGATCTGGGTCCTTGTGCATGAATCACAAAAGGTCAGTCCATAGGTACAGCAAGTAATTGGGAAAGTTAATATTACAGTCTATCGTGGGGGTGGTTCAATACAATAGTATCATGCATCAGTTATACAGGAAATGGTGAGACCACATCTGGAGCACAGTGTACAGTATTAGTCTCCTCATTTAAGGAAGAATATATATATAATTAGTGGAGGCAGATCAGTAAACCTTTACTGGACAAATAGCTGGAATGAGCAGATAGTTTTATGAGGAAACATTGGAGAGACTCGGCATGTAAATGCTGTAGTTTGGAAGCATAAGAGGTAACGGATTGAAATGTGTAAAATCCTGAGGGGACCTTGACAAAGTCAGTGTGGAACTGATGTCTCCTCTATGGAAGAATCAGGAACTACAGGTTTCTAGTTTAATAATGAGGGGGTCACCATCTGAACTGAAATTAACCAAAAGAAAAGTTCTGGCAGACCGTCTAGAGTGCGTGTTACTGAAAAGGTGGTGGAAGCGGGTCCCTGGGTGTTTTTACACAGGAAGCCAGGTTGCAGTCCAACAAGTTTGTTTGAAAATACAAGCTTGTGATTTCAAATAAACCTGTCGGACTATAACCTGGTGTTGTGTAACTTCTGAGACTTAGTCCTCCTCAGTCCAACACTGGCGTCTCCACACCATGGATATTTCGAAGGCTGAGGAAGGGGAGATTCCCGCTAGGCAAAGGGAGTGGCATGTTAAGCAGGAAGGTGGATTGGAGGTTACAGTCTTCCTGAAGCACGTGTGTGGGGCTGAATGGCCTCCTCCTGTTCCTGATTCTCGCCGGTTTGTAATAAAGTTCAATGTTTCCACCTGGAACTGACGCTTGTTTCTTTTCTGGTGAACAGGGTGAGCCGGGACCAGCGGGTTTGCCAGGCCCTCCGGTAAGTTTTGGTCCATTGGTTTGAATAATTCAGAGAGCAGAGCCACCGAGCTGTGCATACTCGTGGCAGCTTGTCATTCCATGGCCCTGTCTGCTCTGATGTTCCTCTTCTTTCTCCTCAGGGTGTACCAGGGGAACCAGGAGACCCCGGGAGTCCTGGACCTCCTGGCCTTGCTGGCCTTCCAGGAATCGATGTGAGTCAAGCCTTTTAGGTTCTCACCTACTTCTTGATTTCTAAACCCACAGCGTGTTGTAAACAATCAAATCTCCACTCTCCCTGCATTTCCCCCAAATATCATAAAGGCCTGCACAACAAAGGGAGTGCATTTGGAGTATAGGCGCTACAGCAATGTAAGGAAACATAGCACACACTTTGCTAACAGGGAGATCCCAGAAACAGTAATTGGGATTCATGTGAATTAGGAACAGGAGGAGGCCATTCACCATTCAATAAAGTCCTTGATCTGAGAGTAATCTCAGCTTCCCATTTCTGTCTAACACCGACACCCTTTGCCTCCCTTGTCAGTCAGGACTCCACCTATCTCGGTCTTAGACCCCACCTTCATCATTCTCTGGGGCTACACCGCAGATCAGCCACGATATCATTGAATGGCAGAACAGGCTCGAGGGGCTGAATGGCCTACTGCTTTTCCTATGGAAGAGAGTTTTAACACCCAGGACTCTCTGAGTGAAACAGAATTCTCATTGTTGCCATCTCCAAAGAGATGACCCCTCATTTTAAACCGGGTCCCGGTTCCTTGTCTCTCCCACGAGGGGAAATGTCCACTCAGCATCCACCCTGTAAGGTCCTCTCTAGATCTTATACATCTCAAAGCGATCCTGTTCCTCAAACCATGAGGAAGAGGAGACTGGATCCCTGGTAAGCGAGAGCTGAGAGGTTACTGGGGGAAGGTGGGAATGGGAGAGAATCAGCTCAGCTCTGATCTTGTCGAGTTCAGATGTACGTTCAAGAAAGATAGTACCGTTGGCAGTGCAGCACCCCACATTGTCACCCTGGAGAGTCTTGTACTTATAATCATAGAATCCCTACAGTGTGGAAACAGGCCATTTGGCCCAACAAGTTCACACTCACCCTCTGAAGAGGCTTCTACAGTAGCCCCAGAGAATGATGAAGGTGGGGTCTAAAACCGAGATAGGTGGAGTCCTGACTAACAAGGGAGGCAAAGGGTGTCGGTGTTAGACAGGAATGGGAAGCTGAGATTACTTCCTGAGATCAAGGACGTTATTGAATGGTGAATGGCCTCCTCCTGTTCCTAATTCACATGAATCCCAATTACTGTTTCTGGGATCTCCCTGTTAGAAGGTAGAAGAGGCTTCTACCTCCTGCCCAAAATCCACAAACCTGACTGCCCCAGCCGACCCATTGTCTCCGCCTGCTCCTGCCTCACCGAACTCATCTCTGCATACCTCAACACGGTCCTGTCCCCCTTAGTCCAAGAACTCCCCACCTACGTTCGGGACACCACCCATGCCCTCCACCTCCTCCATGATTTTCGCTTCCCCGGTCCCCAACGCCTTATCTTCACCATGGACCTCCAGTCCCTGTACATCTCCATCCCCCTTCACGAAGGACTTAAAGCCCTCCACTTCTTCCTTTCCCGCCGTACCAACCAGTACCATTCCACTGACACCCTCCTTCGACTGACTGAACTGGTCCTCACCCTGAACAACTTCTCTTTCCAATCCTCCCACTTCCTCCAAACGAAAGGAGTAGCCATGGGCACCCGCATGGGCCCCAGCTATGCCTGCCTCTTCGCAGGATATGTGGAACAGTCCATCTACCGCAACTACACTGGCCCGACCCCCCACCTTTTCCTCCGCTACATCGATGACTGTATTGGCGCAGCCTCGTGCTCCCACGAGGAGGTTGAACAGTTCATCCACTTCACCAACACCTTCCACCCCGACCTCAAATTCACCTGGACAGTCTCAGATTCCTCCCTCCCCTTCCTCGACCTTTCTATTTCTATCTCAGGCGACCGAATCAACACGGACATCTACTACAAACCGACTGACTCCCACAGCTACCTGGACTACACCTCTTCCCACCCTGCCCCCTGTAAAAACGCCATCCCATTCTCCCAATTCCTTTGACTCCGCCGCATCTGCTCCCAGGAGGACCAGTTCCAAAAACGTACAACCCAGATGGCCTCCTTCTTCAAGGACCGCAATTTCCCCCCCAACGTGGTCGACGATGCCCTCCACCGCATCTCTTCCACTTCCCGCTCCTCCGCCCTTGAGCCCCGCCCCTCCAACCGCCACCAGGACAGAACCCCACTGGTCCTCACCTACCACCCCACCAATCTCCATGTACAGCGTATCATCCGCCGTCATTTCCGCCACCTCCAAACGGACCCCACCACCAAGGATATATTTCCCTCCCCTCCCCTATCAGCGTTCCGTAAAGACCACTCCCTCCGTGACTCCCTCGTCAGATCCACACCCCCCACCAACCCAACCTCCACTCCCGGCACCTTCCCCTGCAACCCCAGGAAGTGCAAAACTTGTGCCCACACCTCCCCCCTTACTTCCCTCCAAGGCCCCAAAGGAAACTTCCATATCTGCCACAAATTCACCTGCACCTCCACACACATCATCTATTGCATCCGCTGCACCCGATGTGGCCTCCTCTATATTGGGGAGACAGGCCGACTACTTGCGGAGCGTTTCAGAGAACACCTCTGGGACACCCGGACCAACCAACCCAACCACTCCGTGGCTCAACACTTCAACTCCCCCTCCCACTCCACCAAGGATATGCAGGTCTTTGGACTCCTCCATCGCCAGACCACAACAACACGACGGTTGGAGGAAGAGCGCCTCATCTTCCGCCTAGGAACCCTCCAACCACAAGGGATGAACTCGGATTTCACCAGTTTCCTCATTTCCCCTCCCCCCACCTTGTCTCAGTCAAATCCCTCAAACTCAGCACCACCTTCCTAACCTGCAATCTTCTTCCTGACCTCTCTGCCCCCACCCCACTCTGACCTATCACCCTCACCTTGACCTCTTTCCACCTATCGCATTTCCAACGCCCCTCCCCCAAGTCCCTCCTCCCTACCTTTTATCTTAGCCTGCTGGACAAACTTTCCTCATTCCTGAAGAAGGGCTTATGCCCGAAACGTCGATTCTCCTGTTCCCTGGATGCTGCCTGATCTGCTGCGCTGTTCCAGCAACACATTTTCAGCTCTGATCTCCAGCATCTGCAGACCTCACTTTCTCCTCTGAAGAGTAACCTACCCAGACTCATTCCCCTACCCTATTACTCTACATCTCCCCTGAGTAATGCACTTACCCTTCACATCCCTGAACACTGTGGGCAATTTCCCATGGCCAATCCATTTAACCTTCACATCCCTGAACACTGTGGGGCAATTTAGCATGACCAATCCACCCTAACCTGCACATCTTTGGACTGTGGGAGGAAACCGGAGGAAACCCATGTAGATAGAACATAGAACATAGAACAGTACAGCACAGAGCAGGCCCTTCAGCCCACGATGTTGTGCCGACCATTGATCCTCATGTATACACCCTCAAGTTTCTGTGACCATATGCATGTCCAGTAGTCTCTTAAATGTTCCCAATGACCTTGCTTCCACAACTGCTGCTGGCAACGCATTCCATGCTCTCACAACTCTCTGTGTAAAGAACCCGCCTCTGACATCGCCTCTATACATTCCTCCAACGAGCTTAAAGCTATGACCCCTCGTGTTAGCCATTTCTGCCCTCGGAAATAGTCTCTGGCTATCGTCTCTATCTATGCCTCTCATTATCTTATACACCTCAATTAGGTCCCCTCTCCTCCTCCTCCTTTTCTTCAATGAAAAAAGTCTGAGCTCAGTCAACCTCTCTTCATAAGATAAGCCCTCCAGTCCAGGCAGCATCCTGGTAAACCTCCTCTGAACCCTCTCCAAAGCATCCACATCTTCCCTATAATAGGGCGACCAGAACTGGACGCAGTATTCCAAGTGCGGTCTAACCAAAGTTTTATAGAGCTGCAACAAGATCTCACGACTCTTAAACTCAATCCCCCTGTTAATGAAAGCCAAAATACCATATGCTTTCTTAACAACCCTGTCCACTTGGGTAGCCATTTTAAGGGATCTATGTACCTGCACACCAAGATCCCTCTGTTCCTCCACACTGCCAAGAATCCTATCCTTAATCCTGTACTCAGCTTTCAAATTCGACCTTCCAAAATGCATCACCTCGCATCACCCAGGTTAAACTCCATCTGCCACCTCTCAGCCCATCTCAGCATCCTGTCAATGTCCCACTGCAGCCTACAACAGCCCTCTATACTGTCAATGACACCTCCAACCTTTGTGTCGTCTGCAAACTTGCTGACCCATCCTTCAATCCCCTCATCCAAGTCATTAATAAAAATTACAAACAGTACAGGCCCAAGGACAGAGCCCTGTGGAACACCACTCTCCACTGACTTCCAGGCAGAATATTTTTCTTCTACTACCACTCGCTGTCTTCTGTTGGCCAGCCAATTCTGTATCCAGACAGCTAAGTTCCCCTGTATCCCATTCCTCCTGACCTTCTGAATGAGCCTACCATGGGGAACCTTATCAAATGCCTTGCTGAAGTCCATAAATGCCTTGCTGAAGTTAGCATTGCTTCCCCACAACACCAGGGACCCGGGTTCGATTCCAGCCTCAGATGACTGTCTGTGTGGAGTTTGTTCCTTGTGTTTGTGTAGATTTCCTGCGGATGCTGTGGTTCCCTCCCACTGTCTAAGATACGGGGAGAATGTGTAAACTCCACACAGACAGTCACACAAGGCTGGAATCGAACCTGGGTCCCTGCTGCTGTGAGGCAGCAGTGTTAACCACTGAGCCACTGTGCCACCCAACTATCTCCTGGTGGATTTGATACAGACAATAAAATGTAACATTTTCTCTTGCTGGTGGAGTCTAAGACAAAGGTGCGTAAGCTACAGATCCAGGTGTAGAGGGGTGAGGTTACCTCTCTTCATACAAAGGCCAATGGAAGTGTGGTATTCTCTCTCGAACAGAAAAACAAAGCTCGTTTAATTAATTGATGGATATTTGCTGGACAAAGGAATAAAAAGATATGAAGCTGTGGGGTGGCATGCTGGCTCAGCGGTTAGCATTGCTTCCCCACAACACCAGGGACCCGGGTTCGATTCCAGCCTCAGATAACTGTCTGTGTGGAGTTTGTTCCTTGTGTTTGTGAGGATTTCCTGCGGATGCTGTGGTTCCCTCCCATGGTCTAAGGATGTGCAGTTTAGGTGGATTGGGAAATTACCCACTAGTGTCCAGGGATGAGCAGTTTAGTTGTTGGAAATGCAGGTTTACCAGGATGGGTCTGGGTGGGGTGCTGTTCACAGGGGCAGTGTGTTCTCAGTGGGCTGAATGGTCTGCTTCCACTGTAGGGATTCTATAATTCTCAGCCTGGAGTGCACCTGACGAAGGGGCAGTGCTATGAAAGCTTGTGGTTTCAAATAAACCTGTTGGACTAAAAACTGGTGTGTGACAGTGAATGCAGACTGTGAGTGGAGCATATAACTGGGGATGTCACAAGGTATTGGGGACAACCTACCCCACCTCGGACAAGAAATACACAAAGTTATCGAGAACATCAGAGACCAACCCTGCAACTTCAGTGTCTGGGATTGCCACAGTTAGAGAGAGTGATTGTTCCTCCAGCTCAATGGGGAGCTGCTGCTCAGTGACTGTGTGTTATTTAATGACTCTCTCTGCTGACTCTCACTTCCTGTGAAGGCTCATTAATGAGACGAGGGTGGACGGTTCTTAATCAGATTAGAGCAGAGCTAGTGTTGAAGCAACAAACTTTACTGGGCAGAAACAAGTCAAAGCAGTGAACGCTGGAATTAAACCATACGCCAGCAAGAAACAGCTGGATGATTTGGGTTGAGGTCTGTAAGACCATAGCACATAGGAACAGGAGGAGGCCATTCAACCCCTTGAGTCTAATCTGCCATTCAACAGGATCATGGCTGATTTAACATTTCTCATGTCCACTTTCCTGCCCTTTCCCCTGAATTCACTGACTGATCAAGAATCTGTCTCAGCCTTAAATGTACACCAGGACTCTGCCCCACCCCCACCCCCCCACTCCAACTCTCTGTGGCAAGAAGTTCCAAAGACACACAACCCTTTGAGAGAAGAAATTCCTCCTCATCTCAATCTTAAATTGGTGCCCCTTTATTCTGAGACTATACTCTCTGGTCGTAATCTGTCCCATGAGGGGAAACATCCTCTCAGCATTGACCCTACCAAGCCTCTTCAGAATCCGATATGTTTCAATAAGATCACCTCTCATTCTTCTGAACTCCAAGGAGTAGAGTCCCAACCTGTTTCACCTTTGCTCATAAGACAATCCCTCCGTACCGAGGGTCATCCTAGTGAACCTTCTCTGAACTGCCTCCAGTGAAACAATATCTTTCCTTAAATAAGGGACCAACGCTGCTCTCAGTGCTCCAGATGTGGTCTCACCAGCCCCTTGTACAGTTACAGTAAGACTTCCCTTCTCTTATACTCCAAACCGCTTGAAATAAGGCCCAACATTCCACGACCGTTCCTGATTACCTGCTGCCCCTGTGTGCTGGCTTTCTGTGTTTCGTGCACAAGTCCCCCCAAGACCCTTTGTGTTGCACATTTCTGTTGTTTCTCCCGGTTTAATTTGTTCTTTTGTTCTTCTTTCCAAAATGAACAACTTTGCGTTTTCCGACATTTTATTCCACTTGCAAAATTATTGCAAAATTAATCTCTCAATATCTCCTTGTAAACTGTTTGTATCCCTCTCACAACCTATTTCCATCTATTTACTGTCGTCTGCAAATTTAACTGAAGTCCATTCCCTTCCTTCCTCCCAATCATTAGTATATATTGTAAACAGTTGTGATCCCAGCACTGATCCCTGTGGAACCCACTGGTCACAGGTCGATAAACCTGAAAAAAAGACCCTTATGCCCACTCAGTGTTTCCTGTCCATGAGCCAATTCTATGCATTAAAAGAATGCTGGAAATCTCCGTTTGGGAGGTGGGAGGTGGTGACATAATGGAACTATCACTGATAATCCAGGATCCCATGATAATGTTCTGGGGACCTGGGTTTGAATCTCAGCATAGCAGTTAGTGCAATCTGAATTCAATAAAAATCTGGAATTATAGGAAAATAATCTAATACTAGCTGATATCAATGGTTCTTTCAGCCTTTTCGGGAAGGAAATCTGCTATCCTTACCTAGTCTGGTCTAAATGTAACCTCCAGACCCACAGCAACGTCTTTAACTGCTCTCTGGCAATAAATGCTGGATTAGCTAGTGATGCCCACAATGAATAAAAAAGTACATATTATCAAAAAGAACTTCATTCTACAGTACCTTTCCTGATATCAGGATGTCGCAAAATGCTACATCTATTCATGAGGCATGCAGTTGTAACTTTCCACCTCTAGCACATCAGGACAAACACAAGAATGCCAAATTTCAAATCTCTTTGAAATTTGGTATTCTTGCAGCTGTTCTGATCTGTGCAAAACGGAAAGCTTCAATACTATTTCCCTTTCAGTAGCAACACCCAGGTTCTGGGCAGTTTTCTGTTTTCATTGTATTCATTAAGAGTTTAATATTACTATCAGAGCATTAGGAATATTCTTCTACTCTTCTTTGAAATAACAAGCAACATAAAATCTTTTACATTCAGGTTAGTTGGGCCTCAGTTTAACAACTCTGCTGAAAGCTGGGTCCTCCAACAGTGCAGCAATCCCTTTGTATGGCTCAGAGAGGGTCAGCCAAGTTTGCACACTCAGGGCTCTGGAGTGAAACTTTAAATCCACAACTTCCTGACGATGATATGACTGGGCAGTGACTGAGCCAACAGGCAACAGCCAGAATTTAATCACCTGGGCGGAAATGTAAAACTTTGTTAACAAAGTCAATCCCACACACAAATACTCTCTCTCACACACACAGACTCTCTCTCTCACTCTCTCTCTCTCACACACACACATATTCACTCTCGCTCACACATACTCTCTCTCACACGCACACACTCATTCACACTCTCTCAGACTTACACAGACACATTCTTTCACACACACACACTGTCTCACATACACTCATACTCTCTCACACGCACTCATACTCTCTCACACTCTATCTCATATACACGCATCACACACACTCACTCATACTCTCTTACTCACACACTCACACACATACTCACATGAACAAATTCTGCTAACACACACACTCACACTCATGCACATGCATACACACTCATTCGCAGTTGCACACACTCACATGTTCAAACACATACTTACACAAAGACACTAACACATACACAAACACAGTAACACACACACAAACACACACGAACACAGGCATGTGCACACAAACACATCACTCACACTCATACTAACACACACATAACCTCACACATGCACACTCACTCACTCACACAAACACACACACTAGCACACATTCTCACTAACATATGGATTCAATGCCTACTCACATGAAGTTAAAAATCACACAACACCAGGTTATAGTCCAACAGGTTTAATTGGAAGCACACTAGCTTTCAGAGCGTTGCTCCTTCATCAGGTGGTTGTGGACAATGCAGCAACCACCTGATAAAGGAGCGTCGCTCCGAAAGCTAGTGTGCTTCCAATTAAACCTGTTGGACTATAACCTGGTGTTGTGTGATTTTTAAATTTGTACACCCCAGTCCAACACCGGCATCTCCACATCATGACTGCTCACATGAAGGCACACTCAACACATACACTCTCTCTCTCTCTCTCACACACACACACACACACACACCACACACGCACACACACAGAGACACACACACGCGCATGCACACACACACACACACACATACCACACACACGCACACACATACCACACACACGCACACACACACCACACACACACGCACAGACACACACGCATACGCACACATACCACACACAAACCACACACACACACACACACACTCAGATTACAGAGTGACTCTTCACCCTGTTACTGCAGCAGTCTGCAACTGTATAAGGAATCATCTTGAATTCCCGCTCAGCAGATCCGTGAAGGTTTTTGTGTATAGTGTTCCTCACTGAGCTATCGTGAAACACAGACTGACAATCACACCAGGTAGCATACTTACAAGACTATGGGTGCTTGTCAGACTACACTTTCCTTAACACAACGTACCTTGTGCTAATCCGCCTGAGGCCATTAGTCTAGAGGGAGTTGAGAGGCCACTTTACAAATCTGGGTACACCAGATAAAGGTTGGGTCAACTGTGATGCCATACACAGTCAAATAGCTACCCTGATATAAGACTCTTTGAATAAGGTACTGGAGTGGCACAAAGACAAAGAATCAAGGTCCAATCTGATTGACATTTAGCTCTGATCCTTCTTTCTTCGTTGATTTGGGTTGCAATGCCATTCCAAATATCTGTAAAAATCTCTAACTCATTATTTATTAACTTGGGAAAATTAAGCGAACAGCAAGGACCGATAGACAGGAGTCCACAAAGGATGAGCATGGCCTATGGGATAAATCCCCATCTTTACCCGATATATTGCCATCTATTAGTCTGATGAAATAATTCCAAATCAAGAAGCAGAATCTTGAAGTTGGAGCTATTTTGTCCATGGATTCCCCTGCAAAACCCCCAACTCCTGTAGCTACTTTCACTACAGTTCTTCACACCCCACATCCTGCAAGGACTCCAACCCATTCTCCCAGTTCCATCGCCTATGTTGTATTTGGATAATGCCACCTTCCAAAACAGCACTGCTGACCAGGCTTCCTTTTTCCATTATGGTGGTTTCCTGCCCACTGCGGTTGGCAGGGCCTTCAACTGTATCTGACCTATCACCCGCTCTTACACCCTTGCCCCTTCCCATCACTCACAACAGTGTGATCAGGTCCCCCTTGTCCTCACTTCTCATCCCACCAACCGTCACATTCAATGGATCATTCTCTGCCATTTCAGACAACTCCAGCAGAATGCCACCACCAAACACATCTTTCCTTCACACCCTCATCTGCATTTCACAGGGATCGTTCCCTCCAGGTCACCCTAGTCCATTCCTCGATGACCACCAACACCATCCCCCCCCTTCCCATGTAAAAGCAGAAGGTGAAACCCCTGTCCCTTCCCCTCCTCCCTGTTCACCATCCAACAGCCTAAACAGGCTTTCCAGGTGAAGCAGCATTTCCCCTGGACCTCCTCCCAATCTTGTGGATTGTATTAACTGCAACCAATGTGGCCTCCTCTACATTGGAGAAAGTGAGGACTGCAGATGCTGGAGATCAGACCTGAAGAAGGGCTCATGCCCGAAACGTCGATTCTCCTGCTCCTTGGATGCTACCTGACCTGCTGCGCTTTTCCAGCAACACATTTTCAGCTCTACACTGGAGAAACCAAACACAGACTGGGTGACCACTTTGCAGAACACCCCCGTTCTATGCGTAAGCAGGGCCCTGACCTTCCCACAGCATCCTGCTCACATGCCCCACGTGTCTGTCCTTGTATGCTGCGGTGTTCCAGTGAATCCCAGCACAAACTGGAGGAACAATATCTCAGCTTCAGACCAGGCACTTTACAACCTTCTGGGCTTAACATGGAGATCGACACCTTCAAATTGTGAACCCATTCCCATTCCTTCCATCTCTTTTAGCTTTCCTTGTTCTATTCTCTGTCATGATGTCCTCTCTCTCCCCTCACCCCCACTCCAGTGGGACAGTCTGTCCTTTCCAATCTGACAGTTAGACACACCATTGCTCTGCTGTTCTCAAATTCCAATCATTTAGTTTGAACTATCAACATCCTTTCTCCTCCAGAACCCCTTCACTGCCCCCATGCCCCTCCTCCAGATATTGCAGAAACGCTGTCCCCTCCACACTTCACTCCGAGCCTGATGTAGAGTCATCTCGCTTGCTCTCACTCCATGGATGTTTCACATCAGCTCTGAATATGGCTGATATGTTTCTCAACCCCATTCTCCTGCCTTCTCTCCGTAACCCCTTCATCCCATTACTCGTCAAGATCCTATCTATCTCTGCCTTGACCTCCCAGCCCTCTGCAGTAATGAGTTCCACAGTGTCACCACCCTCTGGCTGAAGAAATTCCTCCTCATCTCACTCCAAAGGTCGTCCCTTCACTCTGAGGCTGTGCCCACGGGTCCTAGTCTCTCCTACTTGTGGAACCATCTTCTCCATATCCACTCTGTGATAGTTTCAATGGGGTCCCTCATCCTTCTAAACTCTATTGAGTCCTTCTGGTATTCCAAATAGATCATGTCCATTGGCTCCCTTTTGTCTAACCTGCTCGCTATCTCCTCAAAGAATTCTACGGGATTTGACAGGCATGATCTCTCCGTGACAAAGTCGTGCTGACTCTGCCCTGTGCACTTCCAGCGCTCCACATGCTTATCCTTAATAACGGAGTGGAAAGGGGCTGAATGGCCTACTCCTGTGCCTCTGTGGGGGTGGCTGTTCTTGGGGGCATTGAGCCAAACTAACAGCTTGTTTTGTTTCAACAGGGTCTGCCTGGTCCGGATGGAACTGCTGGTGCTGATGGAGCCCTTGGTGAAAGGGTGGGTTCCAGCGAAGATTGTTAAGTCTCCAAGTGGTTTGGAGACTGAGCTCCAAATGGCATTGGGGGGAGGGGAGAGGGTCCGGAAGAGATTCTGACTATGACGGGGGGTAGCTGGTGGTTCAGGAGGGGTGGGAGAGGAAATATTTATGGGGGGAGCAAGAGGTTCTGAATGCCTGTAGTTTTATTTCGAGCTTCCTTGCTTCACTCTGATTGAGATGTTCCATAGTTTGTTTTAGAGGATTATTTGAACTACACTCCCTCTCTCCTCGTGGATCTGCCCACTTGGGAATGATCCTTCGGTGGAAGGGCCAGGGTAAATCCCGCTTTAATGGGTGGGGTTCAGAACTATGTGTGGCAGAGAGGTGAATAGAGGAGTTTGCTTAAATCTGCAGGAGCCTTTGTAAAAACCACATTTAATTTTCAGCTGAGTGTCATCAGGAGAGCTGCACTGGGAGGGGGCAGACTGCGAGCCTGGGAGGAATGAGAGGCTGTGAGGGGTGGGGGTGAACTGGAAGAGGGCGGGGGAATATGACAGGGTGGGAAGTAGTGAGTGAGGGGTTGGGAGTCAAAGTGGAACAAGGGAAGCAGTGAAGAATGAGACGGCTGTGCAGGAAGATAGACAGAGAGAAGGCTGAGAGTGGGAGGGGGTAGGTATCAGGATAGAAAGGCTGTCGGAGAGAGCTGGGTGGATGTTGTGGGGAAGATCATCTTGACCAAGAGATAAGGCTCATTCATTAATTCACTGAAGATAGCTCTGAGGTCTCGACAGCTCGTTCTGTATTTACTTGGATGGAATCAACTGATCCAGACGTATTTCCAGAATAGAGAAAGGCCAATCATCTTTCTGTAGGGAGAGAAAAGCCCTTTGAGGATTAATAGGCCCCTGGAAAATGATAAACAAGACGCAGTTTCCAGTGCGGAATTCCAAGACTGCAGCCATTATCTCTGGCCAATCTTCTGCTACCTCAGCAGTGACCCTCCGACAGTGCGGTGCTCCCTCAGCACTGAACCTCTGACAGTGCAACGTTCCCTCAGCACTGACCCTCCGACAGTGCGGCACTCCCTCAGCACTGAACCTCTGACAGTGCAGTGCTCCCTCAGCACTGACCCTCCGACAGTGCGGTGCTCCCTCAGCACTGAACCTCTGACAGTGCAACGCTCCCTCAGCACTGACCCTCCGACAGTGCGGCACTCCCTCAGCACTGAACCTCTGACAGTGCAGTGCTCCCTCAGCACTGACCCTCCGACAGTGCGGTGCTCCCTCAGCACTGAACCTCTGACAGTGCAACGCACCCTCAGCACTGACCCTCCGACAGTGTGGCACTCCCTCAGCACTGACCCTCCGACAGTGCAGTGCTCCCTCAGTACTGACCCTCCGACAGTGTGGCATTCCCTCAGCACCGATCCTCTGACAGTGTGGCATTCCCTCAGTACTGACCCTCCAACAATGCGGCACTCCCTCAGCACTGACTCTCCGACAGTGCGGCACTCCCTCAGCACTGACCCTCCGACAATGCGGCACTCCCTCAGTACTGACCCTCCGACAGTGCGGAACTCCCTCAGTACTGACCTTCTGACAGTGCGGCACTCCCTCAGCACTGACCCTCCGACAGTGCAGCACTCCCTCAGCACTGACCCTCCAGCAGTGTGGCACTCCCTCAGCACTGACCCTCTGACAGTGCAGCACTCCCTCAGCGCTGACCCTCCGACAGTGCGGCACTCACTCAGCACTGACCCTCCAGCAGTGCGGCACTCCCTCAGCACTGACCCTCTGACAGTGCAGCACTCCCTCAGCACTGACCCTCTGACAGTGCAGCACTCCCTCAGCACTGACCCTCCAACAGTGCGGCACTCACTCAGCACTGACCCTCCAATAGTGTGGTGCACTGTTTGAAAACTGTAAGTAACCACCATTCATCAAGGTGGAATATGTCTGAGTCAGGGATGCCATGCCCTGGTGCTGTATTGTAGTATTGGGTTATACGATGATAAATATTTTCTATTTTGTTCACAGGGAGACCCCGGACCACCAGGACCACCAGGCGTGTCCAGATTAACAGTGAGTAAACATCTCACCAAGAAAGCATTTTGACACTGTATTCTGCATTGATGCATCTTGACTTTTTCTCAACACATAAATTCTAACGCTTGGAGTGATAACCAGCAGAATTTGTCAATATTGTGTATTTGGGCTTATTCATGTTGAATCTATTTGAGGAAACCTCATTGTGAAAGAGAAAATAGCAGATTAAGAACATAACAGTTTTGTGTGTGACCTCTCACCATCTCCTCCTCTCATGTCTCTCTTTAAGAATGTTACAGCTCTCTAAACTGGCAATGTGAATCTGTGTGTTGCGTTGGAGCATTACCTGTTCCAAATCTAAACCCTGGGGTGTGCTGGACAGGGGAGTTATGACAGGCTTGTCTCAGCTCTCCCCAGGCCACACTCAACGTGTTTATTTTTTAAAAAGGGTTCTTTAACAGCTGAATACTTGGCTTCTTCAGAAATGCCAGTTATGCTTTCATAAAGATTTATCCTTCAGCATCTGAATAACAGCACTGCAGTCACGCTCACACAGAGTTCCTCAGGCTCAGATTGCAATTACAGACAGAGCATGTGATTCTGAGTTCTTTCTTAAACCCCAGGTCAGAGGTTGAAATAATGCAGGGCTGTAATTGTTTTTGGAAGCAAAGAAAAGATTCCAGTCAAGAAACAGAAGTGGAACCCTGTCACAGTTCCTCAGGTAGAGGGTTCAAGGCTGGTTTGAGTGTCCTGTACGTGTGCTTTAGGAATTTCGGGTCTTTTCTGCTCTGGGTATCGATGCAGCTGTCCCAGAATCTTGTTCAAACGCACATCAGAAACTGTCTCTGTCGTGTCAGCTTGTTAAACACAGAAATAGTTTCTGGTGCTTTGCTCATTGTCCAACGCTGAAGATCGATGTCACTGATCCACAAATCATCTTGATAAAACACTACAGCCTTTCACACGCCTTCCTTCGAGATTCCGAATTTGGACGTTAGGAGGTTGTCCAGCATTCTGAAATAAAAACAGAAATGCAGCAGGTCTGGAGGCATTTGTGGAGAGGAACAGAATGAATGTTTTGAGTCCAGTTGAACTGTTCTGCAGGATTGAAAATGCAGACTTTTTCATTAGTTGGAGAAATGTGGCCTCGTCAAGATTTGTCCAGATATGAAAATTAACCCAATGGTCTTATACTTCGATAATTTAGCAAAGAGGGAAATGAAAGGTCACCTGACCTCTCAACTCCATTTTGTGTTACGTGAAAGTGACCATTTAGTATCACATGTATTTTTACAAAGCAAAAATGGAAATGTTTGATAAGACACCATGTCATGGCAACTAAGTTAATGACAGGAGTCATAAATAAGAAGAAAAAAGTGAAAGTTCATCACAGTTCATTTAACAGCTCCTGGTTTCAAGGTATGCTGGGAAACCGAGCTGAGACCAGTATGCCAGGCCGGGCTGAGACCACCACACAGGGCTGGACTGAGACCAATACACAGGGCTGGGCCGAGACCAATACTCAGGGCTGGGCCGAGACCAATACACATGGCTGGGCCGAGACCAATACACAGGGCTGGGCCGAGACCAATACTCAGGGCTGGGCCGAGACCAATACACAGGGCTGGACCGAGACCAATACACAGGGCTGGGCCGAGACCAATACACAGGGCTGGGCCGAGACCAATACACATGGCTGGACCGAGACCAATACACAGGGCTGGACCGAGACCAATACACAGGGTCGGGCCAAGACCAATACACAGTGCTGGACCGAGACCAATACACAGGGCTGGACCGAGACCAATACACAGTGCTGGACCGAGACAAATACACAGGGTTGGGCCAAGACCAATACACAGTGCTGGACCGAGACCAATACACAGGGTCGGGCCAAGACCAATACACAATGCTGGACCGAGACCAATACACAGTGCTGGACCGAGACCAATACACAGGGCTGGGCCGAGACCAATACACAGGGTCGGGCCAAGACCAATACACAGGGCTGGGCCGAGACCAATACACAGGGCTGGGCCGAGACCAATACACAGTGCTGGGCCAAGACCAATACACAGGGCTGGACCGAGACCATTACACAGGGCTGGGCCGAGACCAATACACAGGGCTGGACCAAGACCAATACACAAGGCTGGGCCGAGACCAATACACAGGGCTGGGCCGAGACCAATACACAGTGCTGGACCGAGACCAATACACAGGGTTGGGCCAAGACCAATACACAGTGCTGGACCGAGACCAATACACAGGGTCGGGCCAAGACCAATACACAATGCTGGACCGAGACTAATACACAGTGCTGGACCGAGACCAATACACAGGGCTGGGCCGAGACCAATACACAGGGTCGGGCCAAGACCAATACACAGGGCTGGGCCGAGACCAATACACAGGGCTGGGCCGAGACCAATACACAGGGCTGGGCCGAGACCAATACACAGGGCTGGGCCGAGACAAATACACAGTGCTGGACCGAGACCAATACACAGTGCTGGACCGAGACCAATACACAGGGCTGGGCCAAGACCAATACACAGGGCTGGACCGAGACCAATACACAGGGCTGGGCCGAGACCAATACACAGGGCTGGACCGAGACCAATACACAGGGTCGGGCCAAGACCAATACACAATGCTGGTCCAAGACCAATACACAATGCTGGACCGAGACCAATACACAGTGCTGGACCGAGACCAATACACAAGGCTGGGCCGAGACCAATACACAGGGTCGGACCAAGACCAATACACAATGCTGGACCGAGACCAATACACAATGCTGGACCGAGACCAATACACAGGGCTGGGCCGAGACCAATACACAGGGTCGGGCCAAGACAAATACACAATGCTGGACCGAGACCAATACACAGTGCTGGACCGAGACCAGTACACAGGGCTGGACCGAGACCAATAGATTAGATTAGATTAGATTACATACAGTGTGGAAACAGGCCCTTCGGCCCAACAAGTCCACACCGCCCCGCTGAAGCGCAACCCACCCATACCCCTACATTTACCCCTTACCTAACACTACGGGCAATTTAGCATGGCCAATTCACCTGCACATCTTTGGACTGTGTGAGGAAACCGGAGCACCCAGAGGAAACCCACGCAGACACGGGGAGAACGTGCAAACTCCACACAGTCAGTCGCCTGAGGCGGGAATTGAACCCGGGTCTCTGGCGCTGTGAGGCAGCAGTGCTAACCACTGTGCCACCGTGCCGCCCACCAAAGTGCTGAGACCAATACACAGGGCTGGGCCGAGACCAATACACAGGGTTGGGCCGAGACCAATACTCAGGGCTGGGCCGAGACCAATACACAGGGCTGGACCGAGACCAATACACAGGGCTGGGCCGAGACCAATACACAGGGCTGGGCCGAGACCAATACACATGGCTGGACCGAGACCAATACACAATGCTGGACCGAGACCAATACACAGTGCTGGACCGAGACCAATACACAGGGCTGGGCCGAGACCAGTACACAGGGCTGGGCCGAGACCAATACACAGGGCTGGGCCGAGACCAATACACAGGGCTGGACTGAGACCAATACACAGGGCTGGGCCGAGACCAATACACAGGGCTGGGCCGAGACCAATACACAGGGCTGGACCGAGACCAATACACAGGGTCGGGCCAAGACCAATACACAGTGCTGGACCGAGACCAATACACAGGGCTGGACCGAGACCAATACACAGGGTTGGGCCAAGACCAATACACAATTCTGGACCGAGACCTCCACACATGGCCAGGCCGAGACCAGCACTCAGTGCCGGGCCGAGGCCAATACACAGTGTTGGACCAAGACCAGCACACAGCGCCGGACTGAGACCAATACACAGGACCGGGCCGAGACCAATACACAGGGTATGGCCGAGACCACCACACAGTGCCAGGCCGAGACCAGTACACAGGGCCGGGCCGAGACCAATACATAGGGTATGGCCGAGACCACCACACAGTGCCAGGCCGAGACCAGTACACAGGCCCAGGCGAGACCAGCACACCATGCTGGGCCAAGACCAGCAAACAGGGCTGGACCGAGACCACCACACCGTGCTGGGCCGAGACCAGCACATTGGGCCGGGCCAAAACCACCACCCCGAGACAAGACCACCACACTGGGCCATTGTGAAGCAAGGACAAGACCTCCATGTTGGGCCAAGACCACCACGCCAGGCTGAGTCCATCGCACCAGGCTGAGACCACCCCTTCTGGACAAGGCTGCCACACCGGGAGAATGCCCCGCCTGGCACTGGGCTCATACCATCTTGCCAGGCTGTTGGATGCCACCTCATCGCTAGGCCTGGGCTGGGAGAAGACCCATTCTGCTGAAGTTGTTTAAAGAAGGTAAGATACTGTAATAAACAGAATTATTAAAAACAAGCATCAAAAGAGAAACAAGTAAAGCAGATGAAGTAGAGGAGCTCCGACTCCTGGGCTGAAGATCCCACACACTACTCTGCTACTCCTTCAGTGATGTTGGTTGAAGGCTAAACATTGACCAGAACAGTAAGGAGTTGTGCTCTGGGATTTTTGAGAGTATGTGGCTGCTCTGTTTAACAATGTCATCTTAAAGGAGGTACATGTGACGGTGCAGTACCTCCTCAGCACGGCCCTGTGAGTGTGACTCCAGATTACACACTCACTGCTACAGAGAGAGACTTAAACACACGGAGTTTTAAAATTGGAAATGGATACACTAGAGCTGACTTCGTCTGAACAGTTCTCTGTGGCAGTTCTTAAATGTGGAGCAGCGTGAAATCAAATGGAATCTGAGACTAGATTCCTGAAGGTCTAACTGAGAATGGTCGGGACTGAACCAGCCTTAAATTCTTCCCACGGGGCAAGGGAGAGCCCAGGCTGGTTTCCTGTCCTTAATCAATCCCTGCTGAGCTGTGCTGGAAGGTGAGGTTAGCTGGAGGTAAGTTCTGCCTTCGTTGTGAAGCCTGCCACGGTACATTAGTCACCCTTTGGGCTCTCACGTGAAGGGTAAAGTGAGAGGCAGGAGGTGACAGGAGACACTGTGTCAGTAATATTGAGGAACAAGGTGTCAGTAATATTGTGGTATATCAGCAATCAGTTATACTGGGAGACACTGTGTCAGTAACATTTCGTTTGTGGTTCACTAGACCGTAAATAGAACATGAGGTAGACAGAGGGTAGGGGAAAGTGAGGACTGCAGATGCTGGAGATCAGAGTTGAAAAATGTGGTGCTGGAAAAGCACAGCGGGCCAGGCAGCATCCGAGGAGCAGGAGTATCGACGTTTCAGGCATAAGCCCTTCTTCAGGAATGAGGCTGGTGTGCCAAGCGGGCTGAGATAAAGGGTAGAGGGGGGGAGCGGGAATTTGGGGGAGGGGCGCTGGGAATACGATAGGTGGAAGGAGGTGAGGGTGAGGGTGATAGGCCGGAGAGGGGGTGGGGGCAGATGATCGGGAAGAAGATTGCAGGTCAAGAGGGCGGTGCTGAATCCCAGGGTTGGGACTGAGATAAGGTGGAGGGAGGGGAAATGAGGAAGCTGGAGAAATCTACATTTATCCCGTGTGGTTGGAAGGTTCCTAGGCGGAAGATGAGGTGCTCTTCCTCCAGGCGTCGTGTGGTCAGGGTCTGGTGATGGAGGAGGCCAAGGACCTGCATGTCCTTGGCGGAGAGGGAGGGGGATTTAAAGTGTTCAGCCACGGGGTGGTTGGGTTGATTGGTGCGGGTGCCCTTGAACCCTGCCCCTCCAATCGCCACCAGGACAGAACCCCACTGGTCGTCACCTACCACCCCACCAACCTCCGGATACATCGTATCATCCTCCGTCATTTCCGCCACCTCCAAACAGACCCCACCACCAGGGATATATTTCCCTCCCCACCCCTATCAGCATTCTGGAGAGACGACTCCCTCCGCGACTCCTTCGTCAGGTCCACACCCCCCACCAACCCAATCTCCACTCCCGGCACCTTCCCCTGCAACCGCAAGAAGTGCAAAACTTGCACCCACACCTCCCCCCTCACCTCCCTCCAAGGCCCCAATGGATCCTTCCATATCCGTCACAAATTCACCTGCACCTCCACACACATCATTTACTGCATCCGCTGCACACGATGTGGCCTCGTCTACATTGGGGAGACAGGCCGCCTACTTGCGGAACATTTCAGGGAACACCTCTGGGACACCCGCACCAACCAACCCAACCACCCCGTGGCTGAACACTTTAACTCCCCCTCTCTCTCCGCCAAGGACATGCAGGTCCTTGGCCTCCTCCATCGCCAGACCCTGACCACACGACGCCTGGAGGAAGAGCACCTCATCTTCCGCCAAGGAACCTTCCAACCACACGGGATAAATGTAGATTTTTCCAGCTTCCTCATTTCCCCTCCCTCCACCTTATCTCAGTCCCAACCCTCAGATTCAGCACCGCCCTCTTGACCTGCTATCTTCTTCCCGACCATCTGCCCCCATCCCCTCTCCGGTCTATCACCCTCACCCTCACCTCCTTCCACCTATCGTATTCCCAGCACCCCTCCTCCAAATTCCCGCTCCCTACCCTTTATCTCAGCCCGCTTGGCACAGAAAGTAGACAGAGGGTAAACCTGAACAGGGAATACTTTATTATATGTCCCATTAGCTCCACAGTTAGTTTTATACTGTCCCTGTAGCTCCCACCTCTGACCCCCACCTCTTAAAGGGCAACCCACACATCCAGCAACATACAGAAAGCCCCACCCCCTTTATTTCAATGCTCCCCTTAACATTGGCTGGAGCAGTGGGGTGTGCCCGAGGTGGAGTCATGGTGATGGAGGGGGCTTTGGGCAAGTGCAGTACCCAGCAGTATCGATGCCACCTGCATTGGCAAAATCCAGTGAGAACTCAGTGGTGAGGGCGTCGCTGGAGGCAATTTGGCATCAAAGCTTGATAACTTTCATTCTAGCTGCGGGGGGCGGTGAAAGGAACACATGCCCGACCACCAGGCCCATGCCCGATGGTGGGGCACTTAACAAGAAGGTTTGTAAAAGTGGACACTTTTTCTTTACTTTTTGTTCTTCCACCTTTGTATTCTATGTTTGGGTTTATGTTGTTGTGTTCAAGATGGAGCTAGAGAGTGGGGACACTATACAACAGTTTTCATTGTGTTTTGTAACAAGATACATGTGACAACAAATGAATGTAATCAAATATATATGTCTAACAGCTGTAATGATTATAGCAGCATTGGAGCTAACATTATATATTGTCAGGAACATTTACAAAAAAAAACACAGGGAAGAAGAAATCGATCCTTCCATAATCCACGCTGATATTGTCAGCTTCTTGGGGGTGGTGTCTCCTTATCTCAGGAATCTTTTCCGGTGCAGCTCCCCGGGTTTCGGGAAGTTCCTGTTGTTCTGCAGGTCCATCTCTCTCTGATTGGCAGTTGTTGCTCTGTAACGTTGCTGCTGCTGTCTCCCTCATGGATACAACCCTGGCTCACAGACACATGACCCAGTCACGACCCCCAACCCTGTCTGGGACTGGATCGGTATTCTGAGGGACCTACCCCCCCGCTGGTCCCCATGTCCCTCCAGACCAGGTCACCCCCAGTCTGCATTGTACCTCACAACGGTCTTTTTTTGGAGCCACCACCAACGCTGGGTTCCATTTCCCCTAGGTCTATAATTCCAGGCCAACACAGTCTCTCCTCTTTGGAACACCCTCGACCTTCTGATCATCTATCCTTCTTACTCTCACTGTACCACCTCTGTGGTCTCTTGCAGTAAATGAAACGTGGTTCTCGGTTGGCGGTTGAACATTAAGGACGCAGACGAGCACTGCGTCACTGTGTGTAGTGTGTTCCTGTATGCATTGAGGAACTTGTTGATTCACCGTCCTAGTGAACCTGCCCTGTGTGAGCCCTTTAAAACCTGCTCCAGGATTTGTACAAGTCTCTCCAGCCAGATGTTTGTCACAGGGTGACACTGAGCCAATGTCATGTAGCTGGTTCCGTGACTTTCCAGATGCTGCTCGAATTCGTGTGCCACAAACTGTGGACCATTGTCACTCATGGCCTGTTCAGGGTTCCTGAACTCATCAAATCCTGCAACCAGTCGGCCTATTGTTGTTCCTGCTGGTACTGACTTCAGGTCTTCAGGGTAGCCAGTACAGGGCTCCACAATCACAAGCGATATCTGTCCCTCTACCAGTCCCACAAGACTGACATGTGTCCGCTGCCATGGTGACTGAGGCCATTGAAGGGGCAACAACAATGGCACCTTCCTTAATAATGCACAGGCTTCCCATGATCCCACTCTCTCCTCATTCAATCACCAATGCTCCTGGCTATCTCTTTCCTTCACACCACTCTGGGGTGCCTTGGGTGCACTTTCCTCTGAATGGGAGAGTGATAACAATCTCACTCCCCACATTAAACACCGACCGATATGGACATCTCCCACCCCTGGACGGGGAAGTGAGTAATTCTGGGTGGTTTCCATCATTGGGCTCTTCTCTTTCAGGACCAAGGTTCAAACCCCAGTTGTTCTGACTAGTGTTTAGGATCTGATTTGTTCACACAGGCACCTTGCCTTCCCAGGAAATGTACATAATTTTCAGATTCCAGCCAGGAACATCCTTATTTCCTGAGCGTGGTAACCTCAGTAAAGCATCTAATTGCTATACTCCTCTCCCTGTCACTATCTGAACCAGTGGATAAAGCCAGGGCCCATCTCTGCCAATGTGCTGCCCCCATTGATGGGGTTGGGGGTGTAACCCCAAAAATGGAGGTTCGGGGCCTTTGGTCAGTCAGTAGCACAAAATGTCTGGTGGAAAAGAAATGGGAGAGCTTCTTAATACCGAACACAATGCCCAATCCTTCCTTTTCCACTTCTCCTCCTTCTGCGTTAGTGACCTCAGTGTGAATTCAATGGGCCTTTCCTTTCCGTTCAGTAAGGTGTACAGTGCTAACCCCATCAGGCAAGGCATCACACACTAACTGGAGTGACAGCTTCAGGTCACAACGCATTAACACTTGCCACCTTTCTAGAGCTTGCTTCCCTTCCCAGTAAACTTCCTCACATTCCTGGGTCCACTTCCATGGCTGCCCTTCCCACGGCAACTAATGCAGGGGTTTTAGCATGGTTGCCATTGTAATTTACTCTCTCAAGAACAATCTCAGTTGTGGCATATTTTCAGGTGTCGGCCCCTTCACGACAGGCTCTATTTCCCAGGCACCTTGTGTAGTCCCTCACCATCCCAGGTAATCGATGGAGTCTTTAAAACTGTTGTATTTCTACTTTTTACTTGCATTCCCGCAAGGGTTTCTCCTCTTCAGAGGATCCAATATCTAAACTATTGCCCAGATAACCTTGGATTCCTGGTGATCCATTCAGGGTTTGGTCTAAGGTTCTCTGGAACATAGCCAGTGCTGGCATGATGCCAAAAGGAAGCCATTTGGAGTCGAACTGTCCCCTGTGTGCGTCACTGTCATCAGTGGAAGCCGAGACAGCCCCCATCTGAGGTAGGCCTGAGACTGATCCAGTTTTGGGAATTTCTTGCCCCCCGTCACTGAATGGGTCCTCAATGAGTGGAAGTGGGTAGTGATCCACACTCAGGCCTGTGTGGTTTGACTGTGACCTTAAAATCACCACAAGTCCTAACCGTTCCACCTGGGAGTGGCCCATTCACCGGTGATTACTGGATCCAGCATTCCCAGGTTCAGCAGCCATTCCTGTTCTGCTTCCCCTTTAGGCCGGATGGTGTACAGTACTGGATACACCTTCAGACTCCTTAGAAGACCCCGCTGCTTCAACCAATTTCTGCTGTTTTCATTTTCCCCAGAGTTCCCTTGAAGACATCTTTCTGCCTGTCCAAATTCTGTCACAAACTGGTTTTTGAATCTGCCAGCCGAGTGCCCACACTCCAATCTTCTGTCACCAGGGGTGTCTGAATAATGCAGGGTAGTTGTCTTCATTATGTACAGTGACAATTTGGCACACTGGTCCCTTCACTGGATTTTACCCTTGCTTTCAGTGAGAGCCCTTGTTCCGTGTATGTTCACAGTGTAAACGTTGCAGGTTTCAGTGGCAGAGTCTTTAGATTTTCCCGATATATTGATTCAGGAATCAGCGACATCGCTGTGCCTGTATCTCCTTCCATCTTTACTCTCTTACCCTGTAATAGGGGCGGAACCCAGTAACAATTAGCTTCACCCTGTACTAACAGGATATTTAACTGAAACTCAGCTGATTCAGGGCCTTCAGCATCTCTCACAGAGCCCCAGTCTACCCCCTGGCTACCCGCATGTACCTTAAACCTTGTCTTCGGGGTGCTTTCTCTCTGATCCCCTTCACTTGTTTGGGTCATACCCAGCAATGTTGGGCGATATGACCCACTCCCTTACATCAGCGGTACTGAGCTTCACAAATCCAACACAATGCCTCCTTGTGGCCCCTCATGCCACATTGGCAATATTCTACAGCTGGTACTACACTCTGCCAGATTTCTGCTAATCAACGCACCCGGGCATCATCTATCAACCACGTTGTTCTGCTGGTCAGCTCCATCAAGGTGGCAGTTTTGAAAGACAGCTCTGTCCTTCTTTGTAACTCCGATTAGATGGTTTTGTGTACGGAGCCACAAACCAAACAGTCCCACAAGGCATCTTGGAGGAATTCGCTATGTTCCAATAATCTCGATGGCAAAGTGGCTCAGTGGTTAGCAGGGACCCAGGTTCGATTCCACTCTCGGGCGACTGTCTGTGTGGAGTTTGCACATTCTCCCCGTGTCTGTGTGGGTTTCCTCTGGGTGCTCCAGTTTCATCCTACGATCCAAAAATGCGCTGGTTAGGTGAATTGGCCATGCTAAATTACCTATACTGTTCAGGGATATGTAGGTTAGATGCATTAGTCAGGGGTAAATGTAAATAGGGTAAGGGGAATGGGTCAGGGTGGGCTACTCTTTGGAGGGTTTGTGTGGACCTTTTGGGCTGAAGGGCGTGTTTCCACACTGTAGGGATTCTAGGAAGGATGATGGATGCTAGGAACTTCATTCAGACAGCCACAGATTGGATGATGGACTCTCCCATTTATGAAAATGGCAATGTTCCATGATCATTTATGTTTTTGGTGCTGAATAACTCCCTGGCATTTCACTTAGTTCTTGGAATGTCATCTCCACAGGGTTCCCTGGTTGCACTGGACACCTTGAAACTCGGAAGATCTTATTCCCAATGGTACTTAAGAAAGCCAGTACCATTCTGTCTCAGTCATCTTATTCACCTTAAAATACACATCAAAATGTTTGATGTGCAGTGTCCAACATTCAGTCTCATCTGGATGTAGGTTTGCTCACTGAGCTGGAAGGTTTGGTTTCAGATGTTTTGTCATCATACTAGGTAACATCATCAATGAGAATCTGGACGAAGCACTGATGGCATGGCCCACTTTCTGTTTATATGTTCGGGTTTCCTTGAGTTGGTGATGTCATTTCCTGTGGACATCACCAACCCAAGGAAACCTAAACACATAAATAGAAAGTGGGCTACACCACCAGTGCTTCATCCAGATTCTCACTGAAGATGTTACAAAGTATAGTGACGAAATGTCTGAGAACGAACCTTCCAGCTCAGCGAGCAAACCTACGTCCAGAACCTCAAACTGAGCTACAAATCTTCGCAAAACTCGATTCAGTCTCTTCACCAAATGCTCCCATTGCGGTAAATTGGCCAGCCGTGGTTTTTCCGCCGCTCGGGTCTAGTAACCATTTGCAGCCTGGGTCTCTTCAGTGAATACTGTCTGCTCCAACCACTCCCTCACTGGCTGTGCTGACATACTGTCCTTCCCTGTTGTTAACTGCAGCCCAAGTCCCTGCACAATCACTTCCCTCAACATTAACTCCACAATATCACACCGTTCTCGGAGTCCAGGCAAAGCCTATTGTACTAACAAAAAGAAACAGTGTTCACACACACTTAGAAACCAATCCCACCCTCATCACCAGGTAGTACGTTTGTGATTCACTAGAACAGTAATAAACTAAAGGCAGGCAGAGGGTACACTTGAGCGAGGAATGTTTTTTGTGCATCCTGTCAGCTCCATGGTCAGTTTTAGACTGTGACCCCTCCCCTACCCCCCAACTCCTGCATTTGTGTCACCTGACCTGCTCTCTTAAACAGCAACACATACCCAACTACATGCACAACACAAGGTGTCAGTAATATCCTGGCACATAATGTCAGTGACACTGTGGAAAACCAAGTCAGTAACTTTGTAGACACAGTGTCACTTGTATGGTGGGACTCCATGTCAGTAATATTGGGGAACATGATGCCAGGAATATTCTGGATCATAATGTCAGTAATCCTGTTGGATATGATGTCAGTAATAATACTGACCATAACATAATTAATATTGTGCAACATTCAGTAACATTGTCAAAAATCTAGTCAGTAATATTGGGAATATGATGACAGTGGGACAAAGTGAGGGCTGCAGATGCTGGAGACCAGAGTTGAAAAATGTGTTGCTGGAAAAACACAGCAGGCCAGGCAGCATCCGAGGAGCAGGAGAATCGACGTTTCGGGCATAAGCCCTTCTTCAGGAAACGTCGATTCTCCTGCTCCTCGGATGCTGCCTGGCCTGCTGGGTTTTTCCAGCACCACATTTTTCAAATATGATGACAGTAATAATATGTAGTGCTGTATCAATAATAATGTCAGTAATAGCATGCAGCATGATTTCAGTAATATTGTGAAGCAAGTTGTCAGTAACTTTGTGGACAATGACATCATTAACATTGTGGAACACTGTGGCAGTAATATTGTGGAATATGATATGAGAAATATGGTGGGACATGAATTGATTAATATTGTGAAACGTGGTATTAATGTGACTGCAAAATAAAACTGGAGCACCTGGCAGACACAGGGAGAACTTGCATACTTTGCACAGACAGTCACTCAGGCCTGGAATCAAACCCAGGTTCCTGGAACTGTGAGACAGCAGCACTCACTACTGCATCACCAGGCCATCACGTCAGTAATAGTGTGGGACATGATGTCGGTGATAGTGGGGAACACTGTGTCAGTAAGGTTGTGATACACAATGTCGGTAATATGGTGGAACATGATGTGAGTAATATTCTGGGACATGATATCAGTCATACTGTGGAAACAAAGTGCCATTAATATTGTGAGGCATGGTGCCAATAAAACTGTGGATATAGTTAAAAATCACATGACACCATATTATAGTCCAACAGGTTTATTTGAAAGTACTACCTTTACTACCTGATGACTACCTACCTGATGAAGAAGCAGTGCTCTGAAAGCTAGTGCTTCCAAATAAACCTGTTGGACTATAACCTGGTATTGTGTGATTTTTAACACTATCTACCCCAGTCCAACACCAGCCCCTCCACATCAATAATATTGTGGGGTGTGGTTTCAGTAATATTGTGGAACTTGAGGTCAGTGATATTATAGAATATGATGTCAGTAATGTTAATAAGGTGGAGCATGATGTCAGTAATATTGTGTAACATAGTGACAAAAACATTGTGAAGCATGGTGTCAGTAATGTTATTATTTAAGGTGTCAGTAATATTGTGAAACATGCTGTTAGTAATATTGTGGAGCATGGTGAGAGTAATATTATGATACATGGCATCAGTAATATTGTGAAGCACGGTGACAGTAATATTGTGAAGCATGGCGAGAGTAATACATAGTGACAGTAATATGACAATAAAGGATAAAAAGCTCTGACTATCCATTCTATCCATCCTGCTCATAATTTTATAAACTTCTATCAGGTCACCCTCTCATCCTTTGATGTTCAAGTGAAAATTAACCAAGCTTGTCCAATCTTTCTTCGTAACTGATACCCTCCAAACCAGGCAACATGCTGGTAAACTGTTTCAGTGCTCTCACCAAACCCTCCACGTCCTTCTGGTTGTGTGGCAAACAGAACCACATGCAACTTTCCAAACGGGGCCTAACTATAGTCCTATACAGCTGCAAGAGAACTTGCCATACCCTGACCAAAGAAGGCGAACATCCATCACTACCTTATGCACTTGTGTTGTCACTTTCAGGGAACTGACCCCTTTATGGCCACATTCTTCTGAATATTAATGTACTAATGTTCTGCCATTTACTGTTTACTTCCCTCTTGCTTAGGGTCTTTATAAGTGCACCACCTTGCATTTGTTCATAATAAATTCCTTCTGCTATTTCTCTGCCCAAGTCTATATCCTGCTGTATCCTCTGGCAATCCTTCTCACTATCCACAGCCTCCCCCAGTCTTTGTGTCATCCACAAACTTACTAATCAGAGCACCTACAACCTTCTCCAAATCATTAAAAACAACAAGAGTCCCAGCACTGATCCCTGTGGAACATCATGATCACAGATCTCCAGTCTGAAAAACATCCTTCCACTGCTCCTCTCTGTTTTTTCAAGACTCAGCCAGTGTTGTATCTATCTTAATAACTTACCACAGATCCCATGTGACTTAACCTGTTATATCCGCCTTGTCAAAGGCCTTGCTAACATCTCTATGGACAACATCTACCACCTTGCCCTCATCAATCATTTTTGTCACTTCCTCAAAAAATTGAAAACAGCCCTCCTCCAGCACTGAGCCATGCTGCATATCATTAATAACTCCATATTTTTCCAATAGTGAGCAATTCCTGTCCCTAAGAACCATCTCCAATAATTTCCCTATCGCTGACATAAGACTTAACAGTGTGTAATTTCCTTAATTATACTTGTTATCTTTCTTAAATGAAGGAACAACATTGGCTATTCTCCAGTGCTCTGGAACCTCTCCTATGACTAAAGAGGAGACAAAGATTTCGTGCAATGGCCCAGCAATTTTCCCCCAACCTCGCTCAGCATTCTGGGATTGATCATTTCAGGTCCAGGGGTCTTGTCCATCTTCCTGCTTTATAAAGAAAACCTAACACCTCCTTTCCTATATCGATGTGCCCTAGAATATCAACACACTCCTTCTGAGACTCACCATCCACCATGTTCTTCTCCTTTGTGAATAATGATGTGAAGTATTTGTTAAGGACCTCACCCACTTCCTCCAGCTCCTTGAATAAACTCCCTCCTCTGTCCTCAAGTGAATCTACCCTTTCCCTAGCTACCCTCTTGCTCTTTATATTTGTGGAAATGCCTTGAGATTTTCTTTAATCCTTTTTGCAAACTATATTTCATTTCCCTTTTTAAATCTCCTAACTCCTCTTTGAGTGTTTTCCTGCTTTCTCTGTATTCTTCGAGAGCTCTGCCTTCATTTCCCTTTTGCTTTTTGACTAAAATCTCTCAATTTCTTTGTCATCCAAGATTCCTTAATTCTCACAGGAACATACTGCCCCTGAACTTTAATCAATTGGCCAGGTGTGGATTTACCCTCAACATTTCTGATCTACATTCCCCAGTTCCTGTCTAATATTGTGGTTGTTTAGCACTTTCATCCACTCATCCTTATCCATAAGTAACTGAAGAGTTTCAGAACTATGGTCACTGTTCCTGAAATGCTCCCTGACTGAAACTCAGTCATCTGACTGGGCTCATTTCCCAATTCCAGGGGGAATGGTATGGCCCCTTCTAGAGATGGAAGATTTACATATTGTTTCAAAAGACCAACCTGGACACACCTAACAAATTTCACCTCCCCATCCAAGCCCTTAGCACTAAGGAAGTCCCAGACAATATAGGGGAAGTTAAAATCACCCAACTCAAGAAGCCTGTTGTTTTCACATTTTTCCATAATCTGTCCACATATCTCTCATATCGCTCCTCTACCACCTGTTGGTTCTTGGGAGTCCTATAGTACAATCCCATCAAAGTGTTTGCACATTTCCTATTCCCGAGCTATACCCAAATGGCCTTACGGATAAGCCCTCCAAGGTGTCCTCTCTCTGTACAGCTGTGATATTCTCCCTAGCATGTAACACGTTCCCTCAACTCTTTTACATCCTTCTGTATCTAGCCTGAGACAGCTAAATCCTGGAATGTCAAGGTGCCAGCCCTGTCCGTCTCTCATCCAAGTCTCTGTAATATATCTACAAAATCATTGTTCCACGTATTAATGTAAGCTGCAAGTTTATCCACTTTACCACTAGAACACTAGAACAAATGCACTTGAGAGGTCCAGCAACCTCTCCCTCTCTGTTCTTCCTCTTAGTCTTACTGGCTTTAGCCTCGGATGTTTACTTGCTGACCTACTGTTCTGGTTGGAGAAAGTGAGGTCTGCAGATGCTGGAGATCAAAGTTGAAACTTTATTGCTGGAACAGCACAGCAGGTCAGGCAGCATCCAGGGAACAGGAGATTCGACGTTTCGGGCACAGGCCCTTCTTCAGGAATGAAGAAGGGCCTGTGCCCGAAACGTCGAATCTCCTGTTCCCTGGATGCTGCCTGACCTGCTGTGCTGTTCCAGCAATAAAGTTTCAACTACTGTTCTGGTTGCCAACCCACTGCCACTCCTTTCAAGTGGCACTAGCAAACTTCACTGCCAGGATATTGGTGCTCCTCGAGTTTAGGTGCAATCCATTCTCCTTGTACAACTCCCACCTGCCCAGGAAGACATCCCAATGATCCACGTACCTGAAGGCCTTCCAACTCTTCAGCCACGTATTTAACTGTACTATCGTCCTATTTCCTCACCTCACTTGCACGTGCTACACTAAGTAATCCTGGGATTATAACCACCGAGGTCCTGCTTTTCCTACCTGAACTCCATTAGCAGGATCTCATTTCTCTTTTTGCTTATATTGTTGGTACCAATATGGACCACAACCTCTGGCTGCTCAACCTCACACTTCAAGACATCCTGTACTCAGAGCTATTCTTGACCCTGACACCAGGGAGGCAAAACTCAATCCTGGAGTCCCCCTTGCAGCCACAGAAATGCCTATCTGTATCCCTGACTATAGGGTCCTTATCATCGTTTACTACTCATCCTCACTTGATAGAATCCCTACAGTGTGGAAGTAGGCTATTTGGTGTATTGAGTCCACGTTGACCCTCTGAAGAGCATCCCACCCAGACCCCTTCCCTATCCTTGTAACCCTGCATTTCCAGCCTGCACATCTCTGGATACTATGGGCAACTTAGCATGGTCAATTCACCTAACCTGTACATCTTTGGGCTGTGAGAGGAAACACAAGCAGGCACAAGGAAAATGTGCAAACTCTACACAGTCACCCGAGGATGGCATGTCAGCTGGGACCCTGGTGCTGTGAGGCAACAGTGCTCAGCATTGAGCACCACTCGACCCTCCCTGTTGTGGAACAGAGGCAGTTGTGCTGCCACTGACCTGGCTGCTGCCTGAGACCCTATTTTAGGATGTTCCTGTTTGAGAAGGGAATGATCACGTTTTCTGTCTGTGTGACCAGCTTGCTAAATGTCCTATCTATGACATCCTCAGACTCATGGATTCTCCACAGTGAGTCCATCCGCATTCCTGGTGCTCCATTCAAAATATCAGGAGCTGCAGCTGAATATACTTTCTGTACACTTAGTCCATGGACGTCTCTCTGATTTCCCACATATTGCAGGAGGCAGATTCCGTGGAGCTGAGTTCTTCTGCCATTGTGAATCCTATCGACTAATTCAACCTTATCCACTGTAGACAATAATTCAGGAACTGATCACACACCTAAACCAGTAGTCACCAAACTCAGGTCTCTCACTCTCTCTGTCCATTCCTCACAAAATACAATGAAAAAAGTAAGTACCTTATCTCTCTGTGGACACTGTTCACTCAGTCTGCAAACCCTGCTTCCTGAGCAGGAAAGCCTTTGTCACTGTTTGAGCCATAAGATCACCTCCGGAGCAGCAACGTTAGCCTCAGCTCCTGGATCCACACACCCTCCCCCACCTCAGGTATTTATCCTGTTGTTTATCCCCAGGTTCACTGGTGTCAGTAATATTGTGCAACTTGGGTTGAGTAATATTGTGGAGTATGGTGTCAGTAACATTGTGGAGCATGATATCAGCATTATTGTGGAACAGAGATGAGGGTGGATGGAGAACATTTCCAAAGAAATGGAATAATGGAAGTGGAATAACTGGATCATTAGAATTTGCTCATTGTTGTGTTTCTCTTTCTTGATTCACAGGAGCCGGGGAGGATTGGCGATCCGGTAAGCAGTGTTTCATTTCCTGTGGCTCTCACTAGGCAGAGATTGCAGGGTTAACAGCTGTAGGTTACATCCTATTCAAGACAAAAGAGCGATTAGTTCTGTGTCACACAGGCGCAATATTTATCACCTAGAATCACCAACAGGCCTTAGCTCCACTGATAGTATTCCCAGCTCATCTTCCCCTCACCCCCCCCACCGATTACATACCCTCCCACTCCTTCGTCCCTCATGTCTTTATCCAGCTTGCCCTTAACTGCAAATTATTCTGCACTGCAAACATTTTCAACTATCTGGAACTTTCCAACCCTGTCAGTCAATGAATCTACAAGATGGCAATGCCAGGAGTTTATGCTCAACTTCAGGAGTGGAGGTGGGGGCAGGGGAGCTGCAGATAAAGAGAGCTTCACCTGACGAAGGGGCAGCACTCAGAAAGCTTGTGATTTTCAAATAAACCACTATAACCTGGTGTCCTGTGACTTCTGACTTTGTCCACCCCAGTTCAACATCGGCACCTCCACATTATCATTGTAGTGAAGGCTGATACAAAATACCTGTTCAGTTCTGCAGCTCCCCTACCCCACCTCCATTCCTGAAGAAGAGCATTACCATCTTGTAGATTCATTGACTGCCATTTCCATTCTGAATTTCCAAATTTCATTTCTGTAAGTTCAGTGTTCACTTTGTTAATTCTTCTCTTTTTAAAATAATTATACAAACTCTTAGTATCTATTTTATTTTCTGGCTAGCTTTCTCTTATACTCCAATTTTCCCTTTTTAGCAATTTGTTTGGGTCATTCTTTGCTATCTTTACACCTTCTGATGTGGTACCTATCTTTTCACAATGATATGCTTTTTCCTTAGGTTTGATATAATCTTTAACATTTCCTCATTAACCACGATGATGGGCCCATATTCGGAGCTTTTCTTAATCCTGGGGTTATATCTCTTCTGTGTGTGTTGAAATATCCTTTATTTGTCCCTGCATCTCCATTGTGATTCCTTTAACCTAATTTGCCAGTTCACTTTAGACAGCTCTGTTTTCATGCCCTCATAAATCCCCTTATTTAAATATTTTAAAATGGTGTTAGAACCACTCCTCTCTCTCTCAAACTGAGTATAAAATCCAATCATATTTTGTCCCTGCTACCTAGGGTAGTATTCCTGATCAAATCATTAATCAATCCTATCTCACTGCACAACACTAAGTCTAGTACATCTTGCCCTCCAGTTAGCTCTGAACAGGCTAACCACAAACATCACATTATACACATCAGTTTCTTGTGTGAGAACACTAGCTCACCAGCTATTCAGCTGCTTCAGTCTCTTCATTGTTGCTTAGAAATGCAGTATAGATTTTTACAGTATAGAAGGAGGTCATTCGGTCCACTGTATCTATTTTACTCAGATTCTTCCCATATTCCTTGAAGCCGTTTGCCAACATACAGTGTTTGTTAATCCAGAGTTCAAGGCCAAAGTTCTGAAGGAATGGGTTCAAATCCCCACATGGCAGCTGCTGGAATTTTGAATTAAATTACTAATTCTTCAATCAAAAACTAATCTCCATGATGCTGACCATGCAGTTACCATGAATTGTTATGGTTAACAATCACACAGCACCAGGTTATACTCCGAAAGGTTTATTTGGAAGTGCAAGCTTTCAGAGCGTTGCTCCTTCATCAGGAAGCTCCGAAATCTTGTACATCCAAATAAACCTGTTGAAGCATAACCTGGTGTGGGATTTTTAACCTTGTCCACCCTATTCCAACACTGACACCTCCACATCATTAATTGTTATAAAAACTCAATGATTCAGGAATGAGGCAAGGAAATTTGTTATCCTTCACTGGTCTGGCCTATCTTGGCTGCAGACCCACAGCAGTACAGTTGACTTTCACATGGAGTTTTCTTAAAGCATTTAAAAAACAGATGAGGGTGTTGCTGGGTAGACTAGCACTTATTGTCCATCCCTAATTGCCCAAGAGTCAACCACATTGGTGTGGGTCTGGAGTCACACTTGGGCCAGAGCAGGTAAGGAGGGCAGTTTCCTTGAAGTATATCTGTGAACCAAATGGAATTTTCTGACAATGAGTTCATGGTCATTGTTAGCTTCTTAATTCCAGATTTATGTTGAATTCAAATTCTGCCATCTGCTACAGCAGATTTGATCCCACATGGCCAGAACATTACCTGGGTTCTTGGCTTAACACTTTGGTGATAACAATACTAGGTAGCCATCATCCCTTGCAATCCATTGGGCCTGACAAGTCAAAATTGGACCTTGGCTGTGGTTGAAAGAATGGATTTCAGTCCAGTACTTCACAACGAGAGAACAGATAGCCATGAAACTGAATGAGTTTGCCGGAACAAGAGACACGTTCCTGAGTAAGTCTCTTTCCTGATGTCCCGAATGGATTTAGAACGGCATTATGAGAGGGGTGTTCGGGAATGAAATTAATTGGGCATACTGTGGAGAATCGTTGTACTGAGCTTTCTCATCAATGCACCTGAGTGTGGTCTGACTTGAGTTATTTGCCTGTAACCTCCATAGGGGTCTCAAGGAGATGTTGGACTGCCAGGTGCCCAGGGCCCACAAGGACAACGGGTAAGTCAGCAACATCATAGAACATACAGTAACAGTTCACACATTCTCAATATCACAGAGTGTACAGTAACAGTTCACTCATTCTCAATATCACAGAACATACAGTAACAGTCCACACATTCTCAATATCACAGAACATACAGTAACAGTTCACACTTTCTCAATATCACAGAACGTAGAGTAACAGTTACTCTACATTCTATGATATTGAGAAAGTGTAAACTTTTACTGTATTTTCTGTGATATTGAGAATGTGTGGACTGTTATGGTATGCTCTCTGATATTGAGAATGTGTGAACTGTTACTGTACACTCTGTGATATTGAGAATGTGTGAACTGTTCCTCTACGTTCTATGATATTGAGAATGTGTGAACAGTTACTGTATGTTGTATGATATTGAGAATGTGCGAACCGTTACGGTATGTTCTATGATATTGAGAATCTGTGGACTGTTACTGTACGTTCTGTGATATTGAGAAAGTGTGAACTGTTACTGTATTTTCTGTGATATTGAGAATGTGTGGACTGTTACGGTATGCTCTCTGATATTGAGAATGTGTGGACTGTTACTGTATGTTCTATGATATTGACAATGTGTGAACTGTTACTGTACGTTCTGTAATATCGAGAATGTGTGAATTGTCACTGTATGTTCATTATATTGAGAAAGTGTGAACTGTTACTGTATGTTCTATGATAATGCGAATGTGTAAGTTGTTACTGTATGTTCTGTGATATCGAGAATGTGTGAATTGTTACGGTATGTTCTGTGATATTGAGAATGTGTGAACTGTTACTGTATTGTCTGTAATACTGAGAATGTGTGAACTGTTACTGTATGTTCTATGATATTGAGAATGTGTGAACTGCTACTCTACGTTCTGTGATACTGAGAATGTGTGAACTGTTCTGTATGTTCTGTGATACTGAGAATGTGTGAACTGCTACTGTACGTTCTGTGATACTGAGAATGTGTGAACTGGTACTGTAAGTTCTATGATATTGAGAATGAGTGATCTGTTACTGTACATTGTATGATATTGAGAATGTGTGAACTGTTACGGTATGTTTTATGATATTGAGAATGTGTGGACTGTTACTGTACGTTCTGTGATATTGAGAATGTGTGAACCGTTACGTTATGTTCTCTGATATTGAGAAAGTGTGAACTGTTACTGTACATTCTATGATATTGAGAAAGTGTAAACCTTTACTGTATTTTCTGTGGTATTGAGAATGCGTGGACTGTTACTGTATGTTCTATGATATTGAGAATGTGTGAACTGTTCCTCTACATTCTATGATATTGAGAATGTGTGAACTGTTACTGTACACTCTGTGATATTGAGAATGTGTGAACTGTTACTGTACATTCTATGATATTGAGAAAGTGTAACCTGTTCCTGTATTTTCTGTGATATTGAGAATGTGTGAACTGTTACTGTATGTTCTGTGATATTGAGAATGTGTGAACTGTTACTGTACACTCTGTGATATTGAGAATGTGTGGACTGTTACTGTATGTTCTGTGATATTGAGAATGTGTGAACTGTTACTCTATGTTCTATGATATTGAGAATGTGTGGACTGTTACTGTATGTTCTGTGATATTGAGAATGTGTGAACTGTTACTGTATGTTCTGTGATATTGAGAATGTGTGGACTGTTACTGTATGTTCTGTGATATTGAGAATGTGTGAACTGTTACTCTACGTTCTGTGATACTGAGAATGTGTGAACTGTTCTGTATGTTCTGTGATACTGAGAATGTGTGAACTGCTACTGTACGTTCTGTGATACTGAGAATGTGTGAACTGTTACTGTATGTTCTGTGATATTGAGAATGTGTGAACTGTTACTGTATGTTCTGTGATATTGAGAATGTGTGAACTGTTACTGTACGTTCTATGATATTGACAATGTGAGAACTGTTACTGTACATTCTGTAATATCGAGAATGTGTGAATTGTCACTGTATGTTCATTATATTGAGAAAGTGTGAACTGTTACTGTATGTTCTATGATAATGCGAATGTGTAAGTTGTTACTGTATGTTCTGTGATATCGAGAATGTGTGGACTGTTACTGTACGTTCTGTGATATTGAGAATGTTTGAACCGTTACGTTATGTTCTCTGATATTCAGAAAGTGTGAACTGTTACTGTACAGAACATCACAGAACATACAGTAACAGTTCACACATTCTCAACATCATAGAACGTAGAGGAACAGGTCACACATTCTCAATATCACAGAACATACAGTAACAGTTCACACATTCTCAATATCAGAGAGCATACCGTAACAGTCCACACATTCTCAATATCACAGAAAATACAGTAACAGTTCACACTTTCTCAATATCACAGAACGTACAGTAACAGTCCACAGATTCTCAATATCATAGAACATACCATAACGGTTCGCACATTCTCAATATCATACAACATACAGTAACTGTTCACACATTCTCAATATCATAGAACGTAGAGGAACAGTTCACACATTCTCAATATCACAGAGTGTACAGTAACAGTTCACACATTCTCAATATCAGAGAGCATACCATAACAGTCCACACATTCTCAATATCACAGAAAATACAGTAAAAGTTTACACTTTCTCAATATCATACAACATACAGTAACCGTTCACACATTCTCAATATCATAGAATGTACAGTAACAGTTAATACATTCTTAATATCACAGAACATACCGAACAATTCACACATTCTCGATATCACAGAACATACAGTAACAACTTACACATTCGCATTATCATAGAACATACAGTAACAGTTCACACATTCCCAATATCATAGAATGTACAGTAACAGTTCACACTTTCTCAATATAATGAACATAAAGTGACAATTCACACATTCTCGATATTACAGAACGTACAGTAACAGTTCAAACCTTGTTAATATCACACAACATACAGTAACAGATCACACATGCTCAATATCATAGAACGTACAGTAACAGTTCACACATTCTCAATATCACAGAACATACAGTAACAGTTCACACATTCTCAATATCATAGAATGTACAGTAACAGATCACTCATTCTCAATATCATAGAACATAGAGGAACAGTTCACACATTCTCAATATCACAGAGTGTACAGTAACAGTTCACACATTCTCAATATCATAGAATGTACAGAACAGATCACTCATTCTCAATATCATAGAACTTACAGTAACAGTTCACACATTCTCAGTATCACAGAACGTACAGTAGCAGTTCACACATTCTCAATATCATAGAACATAGAGTAACAGTTCACACATTCTCAGTATCACAGAAAATACAGCAACAGTTCACACATTCTCAATGTCATGGAACATGCAGGAACTGTTCACACATTCTCAGTATCGTAGAATGCAGAGTAACAGCTCACACATTCTCAGTATCACAGAACATACAGTAAAAGTTCACACTTTCTCAATACCACAGAACGTACAGTAACAGCTCACACATTCTCAATATCAGAGAACGTACAGTAACAGCTCACACATTCTCAGTATCACAGAACATACACTAATAGTTCACACATTCTCAATATCACAGAAAATACACTTACAGTTCACACTTTCTCAATATCATAGAATGTACCGTAACAGTTCACACATTCTCAGTATCATAGAATGCAAAGTTGCAGTTCATATTCTCAATATCATAGAACATACAGTAACAGTTCACACATTCTCAATATCACAGAGTGTACAGTAACAGTTCACACATTCTCAATATCACAGAATGTAGAGTAACAGATCACACATTTTCAATATCACAGAGCGTACAGTAACAGTTCACACTTTCTCATTATCACAGAGCGTACAGTAACAGTTCACACATTCTCAATATCACAGAACACACAGTAACAGTTCACACATTCTCAATATCGTAGAACATACAGTAACAGTTCACACATTTGCGATATAACTGAACATCAAGTAACAGTTCACAGATTCTCAATATCATAGAATGTACAGTAACAGTTCACACATTCTCAATATCATAGAACTTACAGTAACAGTTCACACATTCTCAGTATAACAGAACATACAGTAACAGTTCATACTTTCGCAATATCACAGAGCGCACAGTAACAGTTCACACATTCTCAATATCCCAGAACACACAGTAACAGTTCACACATTCTCAATATCATAGAACACACAGTAACAGTTCACACATTCTTAATATCATAGAACTTACAGTAACAGTTCACACATTCTCAGTATCACAGAACATACAGTAACAGTTCACACATTCTCAATATCATAGAACATACATTACCAGTTCATACATTCTAAAAATCATATTATGTACAGTGACAGTTCACACATTCTCAATATCATACAACATACAGTAACAGTTCACATGTTCTCAATACCACAGAGTGTACAGTAATAGTTCACACATCCTTAGCATCATAGACTGCACAGTAACAGTTCACACATTCTCAGTATCACAGAACATACAGTAAAAGTTCACACTTTCTCAATACCACAGAACGTACAGTAACAGCTCACACATTCTCAATATCAGAGAACGTACAGTAACAGCTCACACATTCTCAGTATCACAGAGTGTACAGTAACAGTTCACACATTCTCAATATCACAGAACATACAGTAACAGTCCACACATTCTCAATATCACAGAACATACAGTAACAGTTCACACTTTCTCAATATCACAGAACGTAGAGTAACAGTTACTCTACATTCTATGATATTGAGAAAGTGTAAACTTTTACTGTATTTTCTGTGATATTGAGAATGTGTGGACTGTTATGGTATGCTCTCTGATATTGAGAATGTGTGAACTGTTACTGTACACTCTGTGATATTGAGAATGTGTGAACTGTTCCTCTACGTTCTATGATATTGAGAATGTGTGAACAGTTACTGTATGTTGTATGATATTGAGAATGTGCGAACCGTTACGGTATGTTCTATGATATTGAGAATCTGTGGACTGTTACTGTACGTTCTGTGATATTGAGAAAGTGTGAACTGTTACTGTATTTTCTGTGATATTGAGAATGTGTGGACTGTTACGGTATGCTCTCTGATATTGAGAATGTGTGGACTGTTACTGTATGTTCTATGATATTGACAATGTGTGAACTGTTACTGTACGTTCTGTAATATCGAGAATGTGTGAATTGTCACTGTATGTTCATTATATTGAGAAAGTGTGAACTGTTACTGTATGTTCTATGATAATGCGAATGTGTAAGTTGTTACTGTATGTTCTGTGATATCGAGAATGTGTGAATTGTTACGGTATGTTCTGTGATATTGAGAATGTGTGAACTGTTACTGTATTGTCTGTAATACTGAGAATGTGTGAACTGTTACTGTATGTTCTATGATATTGAGAATGTGTGAACTGCTACTCTACGTTCTGTGATACTGAGAATGTGTGAACTGTTCTGTATGTTCTGTGATACTGAGAATGTGTGAACTGCTACTGTACGTTCTGTGATACTGAGAATGTGTGAACTGGTACTGTAAGTTCTATGATATTGAGAATGAGTGATCTGTTACTGTACATTGTATGATATTGAGAATGTGTGAACTGTTACGGTATGTTTTATGATATTGAGAATGTGTGGACTGTTACTGTACGTTCTGTGATATTGAGAATGTGTGAACCGTTACGTTATGTTCTCTGATATTGAGAAAGTGTGAACTGTTACTGTACATTCTATGATATTGAGAAAGTGTAAACCTTTACTGTATTTTCTGTGGTATTGAGAATGCGTGGACTGTTACTGTATGTTCTATGATATTGAGAATGTGTGAACTGTTCCTCTACATTCTATGATATTGAGAATGTGTGAACTGTTACTGTACACTCTGTGATATTGAGAATGTGTGAACTGTTACTGTACATTCTATGATATTGAGAAAGTGTAACCTGTTCCTGTATTTTCTGTGATATTGAGAATGTGTGAACTGTTACTGTATGTTCTGTGATATTGAGAATGTGTGAACTGTTACTGTACACTCTGTGATATTGAGAATGTGTGGACTGTTACTGTATGTTCTGTGATATTGAGAATGTGTGAACTGTTACTCTATGTTCTATGATATTGAGAATGTGCGGACTGTTACTGTATGTTCTGTGATATTGAGAATGTGTGAACTGTTACTGTATGTTCTGTGATATTGAGAATGTGTGGACTGTTACTGTATGTTCTGTGATATTGAGAATGTGTGAACTGTTACTCTACGTTCTGTGATACTGAGAATGTGTGAACTGTTCTGTATGTTCTGTGATACTGAGAATGTGTGAACTGCTACTGTACGTTCTGTGATACTGAGAATGTGTGAACTGTTACTGTATGTTCTGTGATATTGAGAATGTGTGAACTGTTACTGTACGTTCTATGATATTGACAATGTGAGAACTGTTACTGTACGTTCTGTAATATCGAGAATGTGTGAATTGTCACTGTATGTTCATTATATTGAGAAAGTGTGAACTGTTACTGTATGTTCTATGATAATGCGAATGTGTAAGTTGTTACTGTATGTTCTGTGATATCGAGAATGTGTGGACTGTTACTGTACGTTCTGTGATATTGAGAATGTTTGAACCGTTACGTTATGTTCTCTGATATTGAGAAAGTGTGAACTGTTACTGTACAGAACATCACAGAACATACAGTAACAGTTCACACATTCTCAACATCATAGAACGTAGAGGAACAGGTCACACATTCTCAATATCACAGAACATACAGTAACAGTTCACACATTCTCAATATCAGAGAGCATACCGTAACAGTCCACACATTCTCAATATCACAGAAAATACAGTAACAGTTCACACTTTCTCAATATCACAGAACGTACAGTAACAGTCCACAGATTCTCAATATCATAGAACATACCATAACGGTTCGCACATTCTCAATATCATACAACATACAGTAACTGTTCACACATTCTCAATATCATAGAACGTAGAGGAACAGTTCACACATTCTCAATATCACAGAGTGTACAGTAACAGTTCACACATTCTCAATATCAGAGAGCATACCATAACAGTCCACACATTCTCAATATCACAGAAAATACAGTAAAAGTTTACACTTTCTCAATATCATACAACATACAGTAACCGTTCACACATTCTCAATATCATAGAATGTACAGTAACAGTTAATACATTCTTAATATCACAGAACATACCGAACAATTCACACATTCTCGATATCACAGAACATACAGTAACAACTTACACATTCGCATTATCATAGAACATACAGTAACAGTTCACACATTCCCAATATCATAGAATGTACAGTAACAGTTCACACTTTCTCAATATAATGAACATAAAGTGACAATTCACACATTCTCGATATTACAGAACGTACAGTAACAGTTCAAACCTTGTTAATATCACACAACATACAGTAACAGATCACACATGCTCAATATCATAGAACGTACAGTAACAGTTCACACATTCTCAATATCACAGAACATACAGTAACAGTTCACACATTCTCAATATCATAGAATGTACAGTAACAGATCACTCATTCTCAATATCATAGAACATAGAGGAACAGTTCACACATTCTCAATATCACAGAGTGTACAGTAACAGTTCACACATTCTCAATATCATAGAATGTACAGAACAGATCACTCATTCTCAATATCATAGAACTTACAGTAACAGTTCACACATTCTCAGTATCACAGAACGTACAGTAGCAGTTCACACATTCTCAATATCATAGAACATAGAGTAACAGTTCACACATTCTCAGTATCACAGAAAATACAGCAACAGTTCACACATTCTCAATGTCATGGAACATGCAGGAACTGTTCACACATTCTCAGTATCGTAGAATGCAGAGTAACAGCTCACACATTCTCAGTATCACAGAACATACAGTAAAAGTTCACACTTTCTCAATACCACAGAACGTACAGCAACAGCTCACACATTCTCAATATCAGAGAACGTACAGTAACAGCTCACACATTCTCAGTATCACAGAACATACACTAATAGTTCACACATTCTCAATATCACAGAAAATACACTTACAGTTCACACTTTCTCAATATCATAGAATGTACCGTAACAGTTCACACATTCTCAGTATCATAGAATGCAAAGTTGCAGTTCATATTCTCAATATCATAGAACATACAGTAACAGTTCACACATTCTCAATATCACAGAATGTAGAGTAACAGATCACACATTTTCAATATCACAGAGCGTACAGTAACAGTTCACACTTTCTCATTATCACAGAGCGTACAGTAACAGTTCACACATTCTCAATATCACAGAACACACAGTAACAGTTCACACATTCTCAATATCGTAGAACATACAGTAACAGTTCACACATTTGCGATATAACTGAACATCAAGTAACAGTTCACAGATTCTCAATATCATAGAATGTACAGTAACAGTTCACACATTCTCAATATCATAGAACTTACAGTAACAGTTCACACATTCTCAGTATAACAGAACATACAGTAACAGTTCATACTTTCGCAATATCACAGAGCGCACAGTAACAGTTCACACATTCTCAATATCCCAGAACACACAGTAACAGTTCACACATTCTCAATATCATAGAACACACAGTAACAGTTCACACATTCTTAATATCATAGAACTTACAGTAACAGTTCACACATTCTCAGTATCACAGAACATACAGTAACAGTTCACACATTCTCAATATCATAGAACATACATTACCAGTTCATACATTCTAAAAATCATATTATGTACAGTGACAGTTCACACATTCTCAATATCATACAACATACAGTAACAGTTCACATGTTCTCAATACCACAGAGTGTACAGTAATAGTTCACACATCCTTAGCATCATAGACTGCACAGTAACAGTTCACACATTCTCAGTATCACAGAACATACAGTAAAAGTTCACACTTTCTCAATACCACAGAACGTACAGTAACAGCTCACACATTCTCAATATCAGAGAACGTACAGTAACAGCTCACACATTCTCAGTATCACAGAGTGTACAGTAACAGTTCACACATTCTCAATATCACAGAAAATACAGTAACAGTTCACACTTTCTCAATTTCATAGAATGTACAGTAACAACTCACACATTCCCAATATCATAGAACGTACAGGAACAGTTCACACTTTCTCAGTATTAAAGAAAATACAGTAACAGTTCACACATTCTCAATATCACAGAGTGTACAGTAACAGTTCACACATTCTCAATATTACAGAAAATACAGTAACAGTTCACACATTCTCAATATCATAGAACGTACAGCAAACATCTCACACATTCTCAATATCATAGAACTTACAGTAACAGTTCACACATTCTCAGTATCACAGAAAATACAGTAACAGTTCACACATTCTCAGTATCATAGAATGTACAGTTAGAGATCACTCATTCTCAATCTCATAGAACATACAGTAACAGTTCACACATTCTCAATATCACAGAACGTACAGTAGCAGTTCACACATTCTCAATATCATAGAACATACAGTAACAGTTCACACATTCTCAGTATCACAGAAAATACAGCAACAGTTCACACATTCTCAATGTCATGGAACATGCAGGAACTGTTCACACATTCTCAGTATCGTAGAATGCAGAGTAACAGCTCACACATTCTCAGTATCACAGAACATACAGTAAAAGTTCACACTTTCTCAATACCACAGAACGTACAGTAACAGCTCACACATTCTCAATATCAGAGAACGTACAGTAACAGCTCACACATTCTCAGTATCACAGAACATACACTAATAGTTCACACATTCTCAATATCACAGAAAATACACTTACAGTTCACACTTTCTCAATATCATAGAATGTACCGTAACAGTTCACACATTCTCAGGATCATAGAATGCAAAGTTGCAGTTCATATTCTCAATATCATAGAACATACAGTAACAGTTCACACATTCTCAATATCACAGAGTGTACAGTAACAGTTCACACATTCTCAATATCACAGAATGTAGAGTAACAGATCACACATTCTCAATATCACAGAGCGTACAGTAACAGCACACAGATTCTCAGTATCACAGAGCGTACAGTAACAGTTCACACTTTCTCATTATCACAGAGCGTACAGTAACAGTTCACACATTCTCAATATCACAGAACACACAGTAACAGTTCACACATTCTCAATATCGTAGAATATACAGTAACAGTTCACACATTTGCGATATAACTGAACATCAAGTAACAGTTCACAGATTCTCAATATCATAGAATGTACAGTAACAGTTCACACATTCTCAATATCATAGAACTTACAGTAACAGTTCACACATTCTCAGTATAACAGAACATACAGTAACAGTTCATACTTTCGCAATATCACAGAGCGCACAGTAACAGTTCACACATTCTCAATATCCCAGAACACACAGTAACAGTTCACACATTCTCGATATCATAGAACACACAGTAACAGTTCACACATTCTTAATATCATAGAACTTACAGTAACAGTTCACACATTCTCAGTATCACAGAACATACAGTAACAGTTCACACATTCTCAATATCATAGAACATACATTACCAGTTCATACATTCTAAAAATCATATTATGTACAGTGACAGTTCACACATTCTCAATATCATACAACATACAGTAACAGTTCACATGTTCTCAATACCACAGAGTGTACAGTAATAGTTCACACATCCTTAGCATCATAGACTGCACAGTAACAGTTCACACATTCTCAGTATCACAGAACATACAGTAAAAGTTCACACTTTCTCAATACCACAGAACGTACAGTAACAGCTCACACATTCTCAATATCAGAGAACGGACAGTAACAGCTCACACATTCTCAGTATCACAGAGTGTACAGTAACAGTTCACACATTCTCAATATCACAGAAAATACAGTAACAGTTCACACTTTCTCAATTTCATAGAATGTACAGTAACAACTCACACATTCTCAGTATCACAGAATGTACAGTAACAATTCACACATTCCCAATATCATAGAACGTACAGGAACAGTTCACACTTTCTCAGTATTAAAGAAAATACAGTAACAGTTCACACATTCTCAATATCACAGAGTGTACAGTAACAGTTCACACATTCTCAATATCATAGAACTTACAGTAACAGTTCACACATTCTCAGTATCACAGAAAATACAGTAACAGTTCACACATTCTCAGTATCATAGAATGTACAGTTAGAGATCACTCATTCTCAATCTCATAGAACATACAGTAACAGTTCACACATTCTCAATATCACAGAACGTACAGTAGCAGTTCACACATTCTCAATATCATAGAACATACAGTAACAGTTCACACATTCTCAGTATCACAGAAAATACAGCAACAGTTCACACATTCTCAATGTCATGGAACATGCAGGAACTGTTCACACATTCTCAGTATCGTAGAATGCAGAGTAACAGCTCACACATTCTCAGTATCACAGAACATACAGTAAAAGTTCACACTTTCTCAATACCACAGAACGTACAGTAACAGCTCACACATTCTCAATATCAGAGAACGTACAGTAACAGCTCACACATTCTCAGTATCACAGAACATACACTAATAGTTCACACATTCTCAATATCACAGAAAATACACTTACAGTTCACACTTTCTCAATATCATAGAATGTACCGTAACAGTTCACACATTCTCAGTATCATAGAATGCAAAGTTGCAGTTCATATTCTCAATATCATAGAACATACAGTAACAGTTCACACATTCTTAATATCACAGAGTGTACAGTAACAGTTCACACATTCTCAATATCACAGAATGTAGAGTAACAGATCACACATTCTCAATATCACAGAGCGTACAGTAACAGCACACAGATTCTCAGTATCACAGAGCGTACAGTAACAGTTCACACTTTCTCATTATCACAGAGCGTACAGTAACAGTTCACACATTCTCAATATCACAGAACACACAGTAACAGTTCACACATTCTCAATATCGTAGAACATACAGTAACAGTTCACACATTTGCGATATAACTGAACATCAAGTAACAGTTCACAGATTCTCAATATCATAGAATGTACAGTAACAGTTCACACATTCTCAATATCATAGAACTTACAGTAACAGTTCACACATTCTCAGTATAACAGAACATACAGTAACAGTTCATACTTTCGCAATATCACAGAGCGCACAGTAACAGTTCACACATTCTCAATATCCCAGAACACACAGTAACAGTTCACACATTCTCGATATCATAGAACACACAGTAACAGTTCACACATTCTTAATATCATAGAACTCACAGTAACAGTTCACACATTCTCAGTATCACAGAACATACAGTAACAGTTCACACATTCTCAATATCATAGAACATACATTACCAGTTCATACATTCTAAAAATCATATTATGTACAGTGACAGTTCACACATTCTCAATATCATACAACATACAGTAACAGTTCACATGTTCTCAATACCACAGAGTGTACAGTAATAGTTCACACATCCTTAGCATCATAGACTGCACAGTAACAGTTCACACATTCTCAGTATCACAGAACATACAGTAAAAGTTCACACTTTCTCAATACCACAGAACGTACAGTAACAGCTCACACATTCTCAATATCAGAGAACAGACAGTAACAGCTCACACATTCTCAGTATCACAGAGTGTACAGTAACAGTTCACACATTCTCAATATCACAGAAAATACAGTAACAGTTCACACTTTCTCAATTTCATAGAATGTACAGTAACAACTCACACAATCTCAGTATCACAGAATGTACAGTAACAATTCACACATTCCCAATATCATAGAACGTACAGGAACAGTTCACACTTTCTCAGTATTAAAGAAAATACAGTAACAGTTCACACATTCTCAATATCACAGAGTGTACAGTAACAGTTCACACATTCTCAATATTACAGAAAATACAGTAACAGTTCACACATTCTCAATATCATAGAATGTACAGTAACAGATCACTCATTCTCAATATCATAGAACATACATTAACAGTTCACACTTTCTCAATACCACAGAACATACAGTAACAGCTCACACATTCTCAATATCGGAGAACATACAGTAACAGCTCACACATTCTCAATATTACAGAAAATACAGTAACAGTTCACACATTCTCAATATCATAGAACGTACAGCAAACATCTCACACATTCTCAATATCATAGAACTTACAGTAACAGTTCACACATTCTCAGTATCACAGAAAATACAGTAACAGTTCACACATTCTCAGTATCATAGAATGTACAGTTAGAGATCACTCATTCTCAATCTCATAGAACATACAGTAACAGTTCACACATTCTCAATATCACAGTAAATACAGTAACAGTTAACATATTCTCAGTATCACAGAACGTAAAGTAACAATTCACACATTCTCAATATCATAGAACTTACAGTAACAGTTCACACATTCTCAATATCATAGAATGTACAGTAACAGATCACTCATTCTCAATATCATAGAACATACATTAACAGTTCACACTTTCTCAATACCACAGAACGTACAGTAACAGCTCACACATTCTCAATATCAGAGAACGTACAGTAACAGCTCACACATTCTCAGTATCACAGAACATTCAGTAATAGTTCACACATTCTCAATATCACAGAAAATACAGTAACAGTTCACACATTCTCAATATCGTAGAACATACAGTAACAGTTCACACTTTCTTAGTATTAAAGAAAATACAGTAACAGTTCACACATTCTCAATATCACAGAGTGTACAGTAACATTTCACACATTCTCAATATTACAGAAAATACAGTAACAGTTCACACATTCTCAATATCATAGAACGTACAGTAACAGCTCACACATTCTCAGTATCACAGAGTGTACAGTAACAGTTCACACATTCTCAATATCACAGAAAATACAGTAACAGTTCACACATTCCCAATATCATAGAACATACAGTAACAGTTCACACTTTCTCAGTATTAAAGAAAAGACAGTAACAGTTCACACATTCTCAATATCACAGAGTGTACCGTAACATTTCACACATTCTCAATATTACAGAAAATACAGGAACAGTTCACACATTCTCAATATCATAGAACGTACAGCAAACATCTCACACATTCTCAATATCGTAGAACTTACAGTAACGGTTCACACAATCTCAGTATCACAGAAAATACAGTAACAGTTCACACATTCTCAGTATCATAGAATGTACAGTTAGAGATCACTCATTCTCAATATCATAGAACATACAGTAACAGTTCACACATTCTCAGTATCATAGAATGTACAGTTAGAGATCACTCATTCTCAATATCATAGAACATACAGTAACAGTTCACGCATTTTCAATATCACAGTAAATACAGTAACAGTTAACATATTCTCAGTATCACAGAACGTAAAATAACAATTCACACATTCTCAATATCATAGAACTTTCAGTAACAGTTCACACATTCACACTATCACAGAATGTACAGAAACAGTTCACACATTCTCAATATCATAGAACTTACAGTAACAGTTCACACATTCTCAATATCATAGAATGTACAGTAACAGATCACTCATTCTCAATATCATAGAACATACATTAACAGTTCACACTTTCTCAATACCACAGAACGTACAGTAACAGCTCATACTTTCTCAATACCACAGAACGTACAGTAACAGCTCACACATTCTCAATATCATAGAACTTACAGTAACAGCTCACACATTCTCAGTATCACAGAGTGTACAGTAACAGTTCACACATTCTCAATATCACAGAAAATACAGTAACAGTTCACGCTTTCTCAATATCATAGAATGTACAGTAACAGCTCACACATTCTCAATATCACAGAACTTACAGTAACAGCTCACACATTCTCAGTATCACAAGATGTACAGTAACAATTCACACATTCCCAATATCATAGAACATACAGTAACAGTTCACACTTTCTCAGTATTAAAGAAAATACAGTAACAGTTCACACATTCTCAATATCACAGAGTGTACAGTAACATTTCACACATTCTCAATATTACAGAAAATACAGTAACAGTTCACACTTTCTCAATATCACAGAATGTACGGTAACAGTTCTCACATTCTCAATATCATAGAACTTACCATAACAGTTCTCACATTCTCAATATCATAGAACATACAGTAACAGTTCACACTTTCTCAATATAATAGAACTTACAGTAACTGTTATCACATTCTCAATATCATATAACGTACAGGAACAGTTCACACATTCTCAATATCATGGAACATACAGGAGCAGTTCTCACATTCTCTGTACCACAGAATGCACAGTAACAGTTCACACATTCTCAATATCATTGAACATACAGTAACTGTTATGACATTCTCAATATCATATAACGTAGAGTAAAAGTTCACACTTTCTCAATATCACATAACATCCAGTAACAATTCACACATTCTCAATATCATAGAACATACAGCAAACAGCTCACACATTCTCAATATCATAGAACTTACAGTAACAGTTCACACATTCTCAGTATCACAGAATGTACAGAAACAGTTCACACATTCTCAATATCATAGAACTTACAGTAACAGTTCACGCATTCTCAATATCATAGAACATACAGTATCAGTTCACACATTCTCAATATCACAGAAAATACAGTAACAGTAAACATATTCTCAGTATCACAGAACGTAAAGTAACAATTCAAACATTCTCAATATCATAGAACTTTCAGTAACAGTTCACACATTCGCAGTATCACAGAATGTACAGAAACAGTTCACACATTCTCAATATCATAGAACTTACAGTAACAGTTCACGCATTCTCAATATCATAGAATGTACAGTAACAGATCACTCATTCTCAATATCATAGAAGATACAATCACAGTTCACACATTCTCAATATCACAGAATGTACAGTTACAGTTCACACATTCTCAATATCATAGAACATACAGTCACAGTTCACACATTCTCAATATCATAGAATATACAGTAATAGATCACTCATTCTCAATATCATAGAACTTACAGTAACAGTTCACACATTCTCAATATCACAGAGCGTACAGTAACAATTCACAGATTTCCAATATCATAGAACGTACAGAAACAGTTCACAGATTCTCAGTATCACAGAACGTACAATAACAGTTCACTCATTCTCAATATCATAAAACGTACAGTAACAGTTCACACATTCTCAATATCATAGAATGTACAATAACAGTCCACACATTCTCAATTTCATAGAGCATACAGTAACAGTTCACACATTCTCAATATCATAGAACATACAGTAATAGTTCACATATTCTCAATATCACAGAACACACAGTAACAGTCCACACAATCTCGATATCATAGAACATACAGTAACAGTTCTCACTTTCTCAATATCACAGAACATAGAGTAAGAGTTCACACTTTCTCATTATCATAGAGTGTACATTAACAGTTCACGCATTCCCAATATCATAGAACGTGCAGAAACAGTTCACAGATTCTCAGTATCACAGAACGTACAATAACAGTTCACTCATTCTCAATATCATATAACGTACAGTAACATTTCACACATTCTCGATATCATAGAACATACAGTAACAGTTCACACATTCTCGATATCACAGAATATCCAGGAACAGTTCACGCTTTCTCAATATCATAGACCGTACAGTAACAGTTCACACATTCTCAATATCATAGAAGATACAGTAACAGTTCACACATGCTCAATATCATAGAACATACAGTAACTGTTATCACATTCTCAATATCACAGAACATACAGTAACAGATCACACATTCTCAATATCATATGACATACAGTAACAGTTCACACATTCTCAATATCATTGAACACACAGTAACTGTTATGACATTCTCAATATCATATAACGTAGAGTAAAAGTTCACACTTTCTCAATATCACATAACATCCAGTAACAATTCACACATTCTCAACATCATAGAACATACAGTAACAGTTCACACATTCTCAATATCATAGAACTTACAGTAACAGTTCACACATTCTCAGTATCACAGAAAATACAGTAACAGTTCACACATTCTCAGTATCATAGAATGTACAGTTAGAGATCACTCATTCTCAACATCATAGAACATACAGTAACAGTTCACACATTCTCAATTTCACAGAAAATACAGTAACAGTTAACATATTCTCAGTATCACAGAACGTAAAGTAACAATTCACACATTCTCAATATCATAAAACTTTCAGTAACAGTTCACACATTTGCAGTGTCACAGAATGTACAGAAACAGTTCATACAGTCTCAATATCATAGAACTTACAGTAACAGTTCACACATTCTCAATATCATAGAATGTACAGTAACAGATCACTCATTCTCAATATCATAGAAGATACAATCACAGTTCACACGTTCTCAAGATCACAGCACGTACAGTTACAGTTCACACATTCTCAATATCATAGAACATACAGTCAGAGTTCACTCATTCTCAATATCTTAGAATGTACAGTAGTAGATCACTCATTCTCAATATCATAGAACTTACAGTAACAGTTCACACATTCTCAATATCACAGAGCGTACAGTAACAATTCACACATTTCCAATATCATAGAACGTACAGAAACAATTCACAGATTCTCAGTGTCACAGAACGTACAATAACAGTTCACTCATTCTCAATATCATAAAATGTGCAGTAAAAGTTCACACATTCTCAATATCATAGAATGTACAATAACAGTCCACACATTCTCAATTTCATAGAGCATACAGTAACAGTTCACACATTCTCAATATCATCGAACATATAGTAATAGTTCACATATTCTCAATATCACAGAACACACAGTAACAGTACACACATTCTCAATATCATAGAATGTACAGTAACAGTTCACACATTCTCAATATCACAGAGCGTACAGTAACAGTTCACACATTCTCAATATCATAGAACATACAGTATCAGTTCACACATTTGCAATATAACAGAACATCAAGTAACAGTTCACACATTCCCAATATCATAGAACGTACAGTAACAGTTCACACATTCTCAGTATCACAGAACATACAGTAACAGTTCACGCTTTTGCAATATCACAGAGCGCACATTAACAATTGACACATTCTCAATATCGCAGAACATACAGTAACAGTTCACACATTCTCGATATCATAGAACATACAGTAACAGTTCACACATTCTTGATATCACAGAGTATACAGTAACATTTCACACATTCTCAATATCATAGAACGTACATTAACAGTTCACACATTCTCAATATCATAGAATGTACAGTGACAGTTCACACATTCTCAATATCATACAACATACAGTAACAGTTTACATGTTCTCAATATGACAGAGTGTACAGTAATAGTTCACACATCCTCAGCATCATAGAATGCAGAGTAACAGTTCACACATTCTCAATATCATAGAACTTACAGTAACAGTTCACACATTCTCGATATCACAGAACATCCAGTACCAGTTCACACTTTTTCGATATCACAGAGTGTACAGTAACAGTTCACACATTCTCAATATCATAGAACGTACATTAACAGTTCACACATTCTCAAAATTATATTATGTACAGTGACAGTTCACACATTCTCCATATCATACAACATACAGTAACAGTTCACATGTTCTCAATATCACAGAACGTACAGTAACAGCTCACACATTCTCAATATCAAAGCGCGTACAGTAACAGCTCACACATTCTCAGTATCGCAGAACATACAGTAACAGTTCATACATTCTGAATATCACAGAAAATACAGTAACAGTTCACACTTTCTCAATATCATAGAATGTACAGTAACAGCTCACACATTCTCAATATCACAGAACTTACAGTAACAGCTCACGCATTCTCAGTATCACAGAATGTACAGTAACAATTCACACATTCCCAATATCATAGAACGTACAGTAACAGTTCACACTTTCTCAGTATTAAAGAAAATACAGTAACAGTTCACACATTCTCAATATCACAGAGTGTACAGTAACAGTTCACACATTCTCAATATTACAGAAAAAACAGTAACAGTTCACACTTTCTCAATATCATAGAATGTACAGTAGCAGATCACACATTCCCAATATCACAGAACGTAAAGTAACGGTTCACACATTCTCAGTATCACAGAATGTCAGTTCACACATTCCCAATATCATAGAACCTACAGTAACAGTTCACACTTTCTCAGTATTAAAGTAAATACAGTAACAGTTCTCACATTCTCAATATCACAGAGTGTATAGTAACAGTTCACACATTCTCAATATTACAGAAAATACAGTAACAGTTCACACTTTCTCAATATCATAGAATGTACAGTAACAGATCACACATTCTCAATATCATAGAACATACAGTAATAGTTCACACATTCTCAACATAATAGAACTAACAGTAACAGTTCACACTTTCTCATTATCATAGAGTGTACATTAACAGTTCACGCATTCCCAATATCATAGAGCGTGCAGAAACAGTTCACAGATTCTCAGTATCACAGAACGTACAATAACAGTTCACTCATTCTCAATATCATATAACGTACAGTAACATTTCACACATTCTCGATATCATAGAACATACAGTTACAGTTCACACATTCTCAATATCATAGAACTTACAGTCACAGTTCACACATTCTCAATATCATAGAATATACAGTAATAGATCACTCATTCTCAATATCATAGAACTTACAGTAACAGTTCACACATTCTCAATATCACAGAAACAGTTCACAGATTCTCAGTATCACAGAACGTACAATAACAGTTCACTCATTCTCAATATCATAAAACGTACAGTAACAGTTCACACATTCTCAATATCATAGAATGTACAATAACAGTCCACACATTCTCAATTTCATAGAGCAAACAGTAACAGTTCACACATTCTCAATATCATAGAACATACAGTAATAGTTCACATATTCTCAACATCACAGAACACACAGTAACAGTCCACACAATCTCGATATCATAGAACATGCAGTAACAGTTCTCACTTTCTCAATATCACAGAACATAGAGTAAGAGTTCACACTTTCTCATTATCATAGAGTGTACATTAACAGTTCACGCATTCCCAATATCATAGAACGTGCAGAAACAGTTCACAGATTCTCAGTATCACAGAACATACAATAACAGTTCACTCATTCTCAATATCATATAACGTACAGTAACATTTCACACATTCTCGATATCATAGAACATACAGTAACAGTTCACACATTCTCGATATCACAGAATATCCAGGAACAGTTCACGCTTTCTCAATATCATAGACCATACAGTAACAGTTCACACATTCTCAATATCATAGAATATACAGTAATAGATCACTCATTCTCAATATCATAGAACTTACAGTAACAGTTCACACATTCTCAAAATCACAGAAACAGTTCACAGATTCTCAGTATCACAGAACGTACAATAACAGTTCACTCATTCTCAATATCATAAAACGTACAGTAACAGTTCACACATTCTCAATATCATAGAATGTACAATAACAGTCCACACATTCTCAATTTCATAGAGCATACAGTAACAGTTCACACATTCTCAATATCATAGAACATACAGTAATAGTTCACATATTCTCAATATCACAGAACACACAGTAACAGTCCACACAATCTCGATATCATAGAACATACAGTAACAGTTCTCACTTTCTCAATATCACAGAACATAGAGTAAGAGTTCACACTTTCTCATTATCATAGAGTGTACATTAACAGTTCACGCATTCCCAATATCATAGAAAGTGCAGAAACAGTTCACAGATTCTCAGTATCACAGAACGTACAATAACAGTTCACTCATTCTCAATATCATATAACGTACAGTAACATTTCACACATTCTCGATATCATAGAACATACAGTAACAGTTCACACATTCTCGATATCACAGAATATCCAGGAACAGTTCACACTTTCTCAATATCATAGACCGTACAGTAACAGTTCACACATTCTCAATATCATAGAAGATACAGTAACAGTTCACACATGCTCAATATCATAGAACATACAGTAACTGTTATCACATTCTCAATATCACAGAACGTACAGTAACAGATCACACATTCTCAATATCATATGACATACAGTAACAGTTCACACATTCTCAATATCATACAATGTTCAGTAACAGTTCACACATTCTCAGTATCACAGAAAATACAGTAAGAGTTCACACATTCTCAGTATCATAGAATGTACAGTTAGAGATCACTCATTCTCAACATCATAGAACATACAGTAACAGTTCACACATTCTCAATTTCACAGAAAATACAGTAACAGTTAACATATTCTCAGTATCACAGAACGTAAAGTAACAATTCACACATTCTCAATATCATAGAACTTTCAGTAACAGTTCACACATTCGCAGTATCACAGAATGTACAGAAACAGTTCATACAGTCTCAATATCATAGAACTTACAGTAACAGCTCACACATTCTCAATATCATAGAATGTACAGTAACAGATCACTCATTCTCAATATCATAGAAGATACAATCACAGTTCACACGTTCTCAAGATCACAGCACGTACAGTTACAGTTCACACATTCTCAATATCATAGAACATACAGTCAGAGTTCACTCATTCTCAATATCTTAGAATGTACAGTAACAGTTCACACATTCTCAATATCATAGAATGTACAATAACAGTCCACACATTCTCAATTTCATAGAGCATACAGTAACAGTTCACACATTCTCAATATCATAGAACATACAGTAATAGTTCACATATTCTCAATATCACAGAACACACAGTAACAGTCCACACAATCTCGATATCATAAAATGTGCAGTAACAGTTCACACATTCTCAATATCATAGAATGTACAATAACAGTCCACACATTCTCAATTTCATAGAGCATACAGTAACAGTTCACACATTCTCAATATCATCGAACATATAGTAATAGTTCATATATTCTCAATATCACAGAGCGTACAGTAACAGTTCACACATTCTCAATATCATAGAACATACAGTATCAGTTCACACATTTGCAATATAACAGAACATCAAGTAACAGTTCACACATTCCCAATATCATAGAACGTACAGTAACAGTTCACACATTCTCAGTATCACAGAACATACAGTAACAGTTCACGCTTTTGCAATATCACAGAGCGCACAGTAACAGTTCACACATTCTCAATATCGCAGAACACACAGTAACAGTTCACACATTCTCGATATCATAGAACATACAGTAACAGTTCACACATTCTCGATACCACAGAACATCCAGTACCAGTTCACACTTTCTTGATATCACAGAGTATACAGTAACATTTCACACATTCTCAATATCATAGAACGTACATTAACAGTTCACACATTCTCAATATCATAGAATGTACAGTGACAGTTCACACATTCTCAATATCATACAACATACAGTAACAGTTTACATGTTCTCAATATGACAGAGTGTACAGTAATAGTTCACACATCCTCAGCATCATAGAATGCAGAGTAACAGTTCACACATTCTCAATATCATAGAACTTACAGTAACAGTTCACACATTCTCGATATCACAGAACATCCAGTACCAGTTCACACTTTTTCGATATCACAGAGTGTACAGTAACAGTTCACACATTCTCAATATCATAGAACGTACATTAACAGTTCACACATTCTCAAAATTATATTATGTACAGTGACAGTTCACACATTCTCCATATCATACAACATACAGTAACAGTTCACATGTTCTCAATATCACAGAACGTACAGTAACAGCTCACACATTCTCAATATCAAAGCGCGTACAGTAACAGCTCACACATTCTCAGTATCGCAGAACATACAGTAACAGTTCATACATTCTGAATATCACAGAAAATACAGTAACAGTTCACACTTTCTCAATATCATAGAATGTACAGTAACAGCTCACACATTCTCAATATCACAGAACTTACAGTAACAGCTCACACATTCTCAGTATCACAGAATGTACAGTAACAATTCAAACATTCCCAATATCATAGAACGTACAGTAACAGTTCACACTTTCTCAGTATTAAAGAAAATACAGTAACAATTCACACATTCTCAATATCACAGAGTGTACAGTAACAGTTCACACATTCTCAATATTACAGAAAATACAGTAACAGTTCACACTTTCTCAATATCATAGAATGTACAGTAGCAGATCACACATTCCCAATATCACAGAACGTAAAGTAACGGTTCACACATTCTCAGTATCACAGAATGTCAGTTCACACATTCCCAAAATCATAGAACCTACAGTAACAGTTCACACTTTCTCAGTATTACAGAAAATACAGTAACAGTTCACACTTTCTCAATATCATAGAATGTACAGTAACAGATCACACATTCTCAATATCATAGAACATACAGTAATAGTTCACACATTCTCAACATAATAGAACTAACAGTAACAGTTCACACATTCGCAGTATCACAGAATGTACAGAAACAGTTCACACATTCTCAATATCATAGAACTTACAGTCACAGTTCACACATTCTCAATATCATAGAATATACAGTAATAGATCACTCATTCTCAATATCATAGAACTTACAGTAACAGTTCACACATTCTCAATATCACAGAGCGTACAGTAACAATTCACAGATTTCCAATATCATAGAACGTACAGAAACAGTTCACAGATTCTCAGTATCACAGAACGTACAATAACAGTTCACTCATTCTCAATATCATAAAACGTACAGTAACAGTTCACACATTCTCAATATCATAGAATGTACAATAACAGTCCACACATTCTCAATTTCATAGAGCATACAGTAACAGTTCACACATTCTCAATATCATAGAACATACAGTAATAGTTCACATATTCTCAATATCACAGAACACACAGTAACAGTCCACACAATCTCGATATCATAGAACATACAGTAACAGTTCTCACTTTCTCAATATCACAGAACATAGAGTAAGAGTTCACACTTTCTCATTATCATAGAGTGTACATTAACAGTTCACGCATTCCCAATATCATAGAACGTGCAGAAACAGTTCACAGATTCTCAGTATCACAGAACGTACAATAACAGTTCACTCATTCTCAATATCATATAACGTACAGTAACATTTCACACATTCTCGATATCATAGAACATACTGTAACAGTTCACACATTCTCGATATCACAGAATATCCAGGAACAGTTCACACTTTCTCAATATCATAGACCGTACAGTAACAGTTCACACATTCTCAATATCATAGAAGATACAGTAACAGTTCACACATGCTCAATATCATAGAACATACAGTAACTGTTATCACATTCTCAATATCACAGAACGTACAGTAACAGATCACACATTCTCAATATCATATGACATACAGTAACAGTTCACACATTCTCAATATCATACAATGTTCAGTAACAGTTCACACATTCTCAGTATCACAGAAAATACAGTAAGAGTTCACACATTCTCAGTATCATAGAATGTACAGTTAGAGATCACTCATTCTCAACATCATAGAACATACAGTAACAGTTCACACATTCTCAATTTCACAGAAAATACAGAAACAGTTAACATATTCTCAGTATCACAGAATGTAAAGTAACAATTCACACATTCTCAATATCATAGAACTTTCAGTAACAGTTCACACATTCGCAGTATCACAGAATGTACAGAAACAGTTCATACAGTCTCAATATCATAGAACTTACAGTAACAGTTCACACATTCTCAATATCATAGAATGTACAGTAACAGATCACTCATTCTCAATATCATAGAAGATACAATCACAGTTCACACGTTCTCAAGATCACAGCACGTACAGTTACAGTTCACACATTCTCAATATCATAGAACATACAGTCAGAGTTCACTCATTCTCAATATCTTAGAATGTACAGTAATAGATCACTCATTCTCAATATCATAGAACTTACAGTAACAGTTCACACATTCTCAATATCACAGAGCGTCCAGTAACAATTCACACATTTCCAATATCATAGAACGTACAGAAACAATTCACAGATTCTCAGTATCACAGAACGTACAATAACAGTTCACTCATTCTCAATATCATAGAATGTACAATAACAGTCCACACATTCTCAATTTCATAGAGCATACAGTAACAGTTCACACATTCTCAATATCATCGAACATATAGTAATAGTTCATATATTCTCAATATCACAGAACACACAGTAACAGTACACACATTCTCAATATCATAGAATGTACAGTAACAGTTCACACATTGTCAATATCACAGAGCGTACAGTAACAGTTCACACATTCTCAATATCATAGAACATACAGTACCAGTTCACACATTTGCAATATAACAGAACATCAAGTAACAGTTCACACATTCCCAATATCATAGAACTTACAGTAACAGTTCACACATTCTCAATATCATAGAACGTACATTAACAGTTCACACATTCTCAAAATTATATTATGTACAGTGACAGTTCACACATTCTCCATATCATACAACATACAGTAACAGTTCACATGTTCTCAATATCACAGAACGTACAGTAACAGCTCACACATTCTCAATATCAAAGCGCGTACAGTAACAGCTCACACATTCTCAGTATCGCAGAACATACAGTAACAGTTCATACATTCTGAATATCACAGAAAATACAGTAACAGTTCACACATTCTCAATATCACAGAACTTACAGTAACAGCTCACACATTCTCAGTATCACAGAATGTACAGTAACAATTCACACATTCCCAATATCATAGAACGTACAGTAACAGTTCACACTTTCTCAGTATTAAAGCAAATACAGTAACAGTTCACACATTCTCGATATCACAGAGTGTACAGTAACAGTTCACACATTCTCAATATTACAGAAAATACAGTAACAGTTCACACTTTCTCAATATCATAGAATGTACAGTAACAGATCACACATTCTCAATATCATAGAACATACAGTAATAGTTCACACATTCTCAACATAATAGAACTAACAGTAACAGTTCACACATTCGCAATATCGTAGAACATACAGGAGCAGTTCTCACATTCTCTGTACCACAGAATGCACAGTAACAGTTCACGCATTCTCAATATCATAGAATGTACAGTAACAGATCACTCATTCTCAATATCATAGAAGATACAATCACAGTTCACACATTCTCAATATCACAGAATGTACAGTTACAGTTCACACATTCTCAATATCATAGAACTTACAGTCACAGTTCACACATTCTCAATATCATAGAATATACAGTAATAGGTCACTCATTCTCAATGTCATAGAACTTACAGTAACAGTTCACACATTCTCAATATCACAGAGCGTACAGTAACAATTCACAGATTTCCAATATCATAGAACGTACAGAAACAGTTCACAGATTCTCAGTATCACAGAACGTACAATAACAGTTCACTCATTCTCAATATCATAAAACGTACAGTAACAGTTCACACATTCTCAATATCACAGAGTGTACAGTAACAGTTCACACATTCTCAATATTACAGAAAAAACAGTAACAGTTCACACTTTCTCAATATCATAGAATGTACAGTAGCAGATCACACATTCCCAATATCACAGAACGTAAAGTAACGGTTCACACATTCTCAGTATCACAGAATGTCAGTTCACACATTCCCAATATCATAGAACCTACAGTAACAGTTCACACTTTCTCAGTATTAAAGTAAATACAGTAACAGTTCTCACATTCTCAATATCACAGAGTGTATAGTAACAGTTCACACATTCTCAATATTACAGAAAATACAGTAACAGTTCACACTTTCTCAATATCATAGAATGTACAGTAACAGATCACACATTCTCAATATCATAGAACATACAGTAATAGTTCACACATTCTCAACATAATAGAACTAACAGTAACAGTTCACACTTTCTCATTATCATAGAGTGTACATTAACAGTTCACGCATTCCCAATATCATAGAGCGTGCAGAAACAGTTCACAGATTCTCAGTATCACAGAACGTACAATAACAGTTCACTCATTCTCAATATCATATAACGTACAGTAACATTTCACACATTCTCGATATCATAGAACATACAGTTACAGTTCACACATTCTCAATATCATAGAACTTACAGTCACAGTTCACACATTCTCAATATCATAGAATATACAGTAATAGATCACTCATTCTCAATATCATAGAACTTACAGTAACAGTTCACACATTCTCAATATCACAGAAACAGTTCACAGATTCTCAGTATCACAGAACGTACAATAACAGTTCACTCATTCTCAATATCATAAAACGTACAGTAACAGTTCACACATTCTCAATATCATAGAATGTACAATAACAGTCCACACATTCTCAATTTCATAGAGCAAACAGTAACAGTTCACACATTCTCAATATCATAGAACATACAGTAATAGTTCACATATTCTCAACATCACAGAACACACAGTAACAGTCCACACAATCTCGATATCATAGAACATGCAGTAACAGTTCTCACTTTCTCAATATCACAGAACATAGAGTAAGAGTTCACACTTTCTCATTATCATAGAGTGTACATTAACAGTTCACGCATTCCCAATATCATAGAACGTGCAGAAACAGTTCACAGATTCTCAGTATCACAGAACATACAATAACAGTTCACTCATTCTCAATATCATATAACGTACAGTAACATTTCACACATTCTCGATATCATAGAACATACAGTAACAGTTCACACATTCTCGATATCACAGAATATCCAGGAACAGTTCACGCTTTCTCAATATCATAGACCATACAGTAACAGTTCACACATTCTCAATATCATAGAATATACAGTAATAGATCACTCATTCTCAATATCATAGAACTTACAGTAACAGTTCACACATTCTCAAAATCACAGAAACAGTTCACAGATTCTCAGTATCACAGAACGTACAATAACAGTTCACTCATTCTCAATATCATAAAACGTACAGTAACAGTTCACACATTCTCAATATCATAGAATGTACAATAACAGTCCACACATTCTCAATTTCATAGAGCATACAGTAACAGTTCACACATTCTCAATATCATAGAACATACAGTAATAGTTCACATATTCTCAATATCACAGAACACACAGTAACAGTCCACACAATCTCGATATCATAGAACATACAGTAACAGTTCTCACTTTCTCAATATCACAGAACATAGAGTAAGAGTTCACACTTTCTCATTATCATAGAGTGTACATTAACAGTTCACGCATTCCCAATATCATAGAAAGTGCAGAAACAGTTCACAGATTCTCAGTATCACAGAACGTACAATAACAGTTCACTCATTCTCAATATCATATAACGTACAGTAACATTTCACACATTCTCGATATCATAGAACATACTGTAACAGTTCACACATTCTCGATATCACAGAATATCCAGGAACAGTTCACACTTTCTCAATATCATAGACCGTACAGTAACAGTTCACACATTCTCAATATCATAGAAGATACAGTAACAGTTCACACATGCTCAATATCATAGAACATACAGTAACTGTTATCACATTCTCAATATCACAGAACGTACAGTAACAGATCACACATTCTCAATATCATATGACATACAGTAACAGTTCACACATTCTCAATATCATACAATGTTCAGTAACAGTTCACACATTCTCAGTATCACAGAAAATACAGTAAGAGTTCACACATTCTCAGTATCATAGAATGTACAGTTAGAGATCACTCATTCTCAACATCATAGAACATACAGTAACAGTTCACACATTCTCAATTTCACAGAAAATACAGTAACAGTTAACATATTCTCAGTATCACAGAACGTAAAGTAACAATTCACACATTCTCAATATCATAGAACTTTCAGTAACAGTTCACACATTCGCAGTATCACAGAATGTACAGAAACAGTTCATACAGTCTCAATATCATAGAACTTACAGTAACAGTTCACACATTCTCAATATCATAGAATGTACAGTAACAGATCACTCATTCTCAATATCATAGAAGATACAATCACAGTTCACACGTTCTCAAGATCACAGCACGTACAGTTACAGTTCACACATTCTCAATATCATAGAACATACAGTCAGAGTTCACTCATTCTCAATATCTTAGAATGTACAGTAACAGTTCACACATTCTCAATATCATAGAATGTACAATAACAGTCCACACATTCTCAATTTCATAGAGCATACAGTAACAGTTCACACATTCTCAATATCATAGAACATACAGTAATAGTTCACATATTCTCAATATCACAGAACACACAGTAACAGTCCACACAATCTCGATATCATAAAATGTGCAGTAACAGTTCACACATTCTCAATATCATAGAATGTACAATAACAGTCCACACATTCTCAATTTCATAGAGCATACAGTAACAGTTCACACATTCTCAATATCATCGAACATATAGTAATAGTTCATATATTCTCAATATCACAGAGCGTACAGTAACAGTTCACACATTCTCAATATCATAGAACATACAGTATCAGTTCACACATTTGCAATATAACAGAACATCAAGTAACAGTTCACACATTCCCAATATCATAGAACGTACAGTAACAGTTCACACATTCTCAGTATCACAGAACATACAGTAACAGTTCACGCTTTTGCAATATCACAGAGCGCACAGTAACAGTTCACACATTCTCAATATCGCAGAACACACAGTAACAGTTCACACATTCTCGATATCATAGAACATACAGTAACAGTTCACACATTCTCGATACCACAGAACATCCAGTACCAGTTCACACTTTCTTGATATCAAAGAGTATACAGTAACATTTCACACATTCTCAATATCATAGAACGTACATTAACAGTTCACACATTCTCAATATCATAGAATGTACAGTGACAGTTCACACATTCTCAATATCATACAACATACAGTAACAGTTTACATGTTCTCAATATGACAGAGTGTACAGTAATAGTTCACACATCCTCAGCATCATAGAATGCAGAGTAACAGTTCACACATTCTCAATATCATAGAACTTACAGTAACAGTTCACACATTCTCGATATCACAGAACATCCAGTACCAGTTCACACTTTTTCGATATCACAGAGTGTACAGTAACAGTTCACACATTCTCAATATCATAGAACGTACATTAACAGTTCACACATTCTCAAAATTATATTATGTACAGTGACAGTTCACACATTCTCCATATCATACAACATACAGTAACAGTTCACATGTTCTCAATATCACAGAACGTACAGTAACAGCTCACACATTCTCAATATCAAAGCGCGTACAGTAACAGCTCACACATTCTCAGTATCGCAGAACATACAGTAACAGTTCATACATTCTGAATATCACAGAAAATACAGTAACAGTTCACACTTTCTCAATATCATAGAATGTACAGTAACAGCTCACACATTCTCAATATCACAGAACTTACAGTAACAGCTCACACATTCTCAGTATCACAGAATGTACAGTAACAATTCAAACATTCCCAATATCATAGAACGTACAGTAACAGTTCACACTTTCTCAGTATTAAAGAAAATACAGTAACAATTCACACATTCTCAATATCACAGAGTGTACAGTAACAGTTCACACATTCTCAATATTACAGAAAATACAGTAACAGTTCACACTTTCTCAATATCATAGAATGTACAGTAGCAGATCACACATTCCCAATATCACAGAACGTAAAGTAACGGTTCACACATTCTCAGTATCACAGAATGTCAGTTCACACATTCCCAAAATCATAGAACCTACAGTAACAGTTCACACTTTCTCAGTATTACAGAAAATACAGTAACAGTTCACACTTTCTCAATATCATAGAATGTACAGTAACAGATCACACATTCTCAATATCATAGAACATACAGTAATAGTTCACACATTCTCAACATAATAGAACTAACAGTAACAGTTCACACATTCGCAGTATCACAGAATGTACAGAAACAGTTCACACATTCTCAATATCATAGAACTTACAGTCACAGTTCACACATTCTCAATATCATAGAATATACAGTAATAGATCACTCATTCTCAATATCATAGAACTTACAGTAACAGTTCACACATTCTCAATATCACAGAGCGTACAGTAACAATTCACAGATTTCCAATATCATAGAACGTACAGAAACAGTTCACAGATTCTCAGTATCACAGAACGTACAATAACAGTTCACTCATTCTCAATATCATAAAACGTACAGTAACAGTTCACACATTCTCAATATCATAGAATGTACAATAACAGTCCACACATTCTCAATTTCATAGAGCATACAGTAACAGTTCACACATTCTCAATATCATAGAACATACAGTAATAGTTCACATATTCTCAATATCACAGAACACACAGTAACAGTCCACACAATCTCGATATCATAGAACATACAGTAACAGTTCTCACTTTCTCAATATCACAGAACATAGAGTAAGAGTTCACACTTTCTCATTATCATAGAGTGTACATTAACAGTTCACGCATTCCCAATATCATAGAACGTGCAGAAACAGTTCACAGATTCTCAGTATCACAGAACGTACAATAACAGTTCACTCATTCTCAATATCATATAACGTACAGTAACATTTCACACATTCTCGATATCATAGAACATACTGTAACAGTTCACACATTCTCGATATCACAGAATATCCAGGAACAGTTCACACTTTCTCAATATCATAGACCGTACAGTAACAGTTCACACATTCTCAATATCATAGAAGATACAGTAACAGTTCACACATGCTCAATATCATAGAACATACAGTAACTGTTATCACATTCTCAATATCACAGAACGTACAGTAACAGATCACACATTCTCAATATCATATGACATACAGTAACAGTTCACACATTCTCAATATCATACAATGTTCAGTAACAGTTCACACATTCTCAGTATCACAGAAAATACAGTAAGAGTTCACACATTCTCAGTATCATAGAATGTACAGTTAGAGATCACTCATTCTCAACATCATAGAACATACAGTAACAGTTCACACATTCTCAATTTCACAGAAAATACAGAAACAGTTAACATATTCTCAGTATCACAGAATGTAAAGTAACAATTCACACATTCTCAATATCATAGAACTTTCAGTAACAGTTCACACATTCGCAGTATCACAGAATGTACAGAAACAGTTCATACAGTCTCAATATCATAGAACTTACAGTAACAGTTCACACATTCTCAATATCATAGAATGTACAGTAACAGATCACTCATTCTCAATATCATAGAAGATACAATCACAGTTCACACGTTCTCAAGATCACAGCACGTACAGTTACAGTTCACACATTCTCAATATCATAGAACATACAGTCAGAGTTCACTCATTCTCAATATCTTAGAATGTACAGTAATAGATCACTCATTCTCAATATCATAGAACTTACAGTAACAGTTCACACATTCTCAATATCACAGAGCGTCCAGTAACAATTCACACATTTCCAATATCATAGAACGTACAGAAACAATTCACAGATTCTCAGTATCACAGAACGTACAATAACAGTTCACTCATTCTCAATATCATAGAATGTACAATAACAGTCCACACATTCTCAATTTCATAGAGCATACAGTAACAGTTCACACATTCTCAATATCATCGAACATATAGTAATAGTTCATATATTCTCAATATCACAGAACACACAGTAACAGTACACACATTCTCAATATCATAGAATGTACAGTAACAGTTCACACATTGTCAATATCACAGAGCGTACAGTAACAGTTCACACATTCTCAATATCATAGAACATACAGTATCAGTTCACACATTTGCAATATAACAGAACATCAAGTAACAGTTCACACATTCCCAATATCATAGAACTTACAGTAACAGTTCACACATTCTCGATATCACAGAACATCCAGTACCAGTTCACACTTTTTCGATATCACAGAGTGTACAGTAACAGTTCACACATTCTCAATATCATAGAACGTACATTAACAGTTCACACATTCTCAAAATTATATTATGTACAGTGACAGTTCACACATTCTCCATATCATACAACATACAGTAACAGTTCACATGTTCTCAATATCACAGAACGTACAGTAACAGCTCACACATTCTCAATATCAAAGCGCGTACAGTAACAGCTCACACATTCTCAGTATCGCAGAACATACAGTAACAGTTCATACATTCTGAATATCACAGAAAATACAGTAACAGTTCACACATTCTCAATATCACAGAACTTACAGTAACAGCTCACACATTCTCAGTATCACAGAATGTACAGTAACAATTCACACATTCCCAATATCATAGAATGTACAGTAACAGTTCACACTTTCTCAGTATTAAAGCAAATACAGTAACAGTTCACACATTCTCGATATCACAGAGTGTACAGTAACAGTTCACACATTCTCAATATTACAGAAAATACAGTAACAGTTCACACTTTCTCAATATCATAGAATGTACAGTAACAGATCACACATTCTCAATATCATAGAACATACAGTAATAGTTCACACATTCTCAACATAATAGAACTAACAGTAACAGTTCACACATTCGCAATATCGTAGAACATACAGGAGCAGTTCTCACATTCTCTGTACCACAGAATGCACAGTAACAGTTCACGCATTCTCAATATCATAGAATGTACAGTAACAGATCACTCATTCTCAATATCATAGAAGATACAATCACAGTTCACACATTCTCAATATCACAGAATGTACAGTTACAGTTCACACATTCTCAATATCATAGAACTTACAGTCACAGTTCACACATTCTCAATATCATAGAATATACAGTAATAGGTCACTCATTCTCAATGTCATAGAACTTACAGTAACAGTTCACACATTCTCAATATCACAGAGCGTACAGTAACAATTCACAGATTTCCAATATCATAGAACGTACAGAAACAGTTCACAGATTCTCAGTATCACAGAACGTACAATAACAGTTCACTCATTCTCAATATCATAAAACGTACAGTAACAGTTCACACATTCTCAATATCATAGAATTTTCAGTAACAGTTCATACATTCTCAATTTCATAGAGCATACAGTAACAGTTCACACATTCTCAATATCACAGAGCGTACAGTAACAATTCACAGATTTCCAATATCATAGAACGTACAGAAACAGTTCACAGATTCTCAGTATCACAGAACGTCCAATAACAGTTCACTCATTCTCAATATCATAAAACGTACAGTAACAGTTCACACATTCTCAATATCATAGAACTTTCAGTAACAGTTCACACATTCTCAATATCATAGAATGTACTTTAACAGTCCACACATTCTCAATTTCATAGAGCATACAGTAACAGTTCACACATTCTCAATATCATAGAACATACAGTAATAGTTCACATATTCTCAATATCACAGAACACACAGTAACAGTCCACACAATCTCGATATCATAGAACACACAGTAACAGTTCTCACTTTCTCAATATCACAGAACATAGAGTAAGAGTTCACACTTTCTCATTATCATAGAGTGTACATTAACAGTTCACGCATTCCCAATATCATAGAACGTGCAGAAACAGTTCACAGATTCTCAGTATCACAGAACGTACAATAACAGTTCACTCATTCTCAATATCATATAACGTACAGTAACATTTCACACATTCTCGATATCTTAGAACATACAGTAACAGTTCACACATTCTCGATATCACAGAATATCCAGGAACAGTTCACACTTTCTCAATATCATAGACCGTACAGTAACAGTTCACACATTCTCAATATCATAGAAGATACAGTAACAGTTCACACATGCTCAATATCATAGAACATACAGTAACTGTTATCACATTCTCAATATCACAGAACGTACAGTAACAGATCACACATTCTCAATATCATATGACATACAGTAACAGTTCACACATTCTCAATATCATACAATGTTCAGTAACAGTTCACACATTCTCAGTATCACAGAAAATACAGTAAGAGTTCACACATTCTCAGTATCATAGAATGTACAGTAACAGTTCACACATTCTCAATTTCACAGAAAATACAGTAACAGTTAACATATTCTCAGTATCACAGAACGTAAAGTAACAATTCACACATTCTCAATATCATAGAACTTTCAGTAACAGTTCACACATTCTCAGTATCACAGAATGTACAGTAACAGTTCACACATTCTCAATATCATAGAATGTACAGTAACAGATCACTCATTCTCAATATCATAGAAGATACAATCACAGTTCACACGTTCTCAAGATCACAGCACGTACAGTTACAGTTCACACATTCTCAATATCATAGAACATACAGTCAGAGTTCACTCATTCTCAATATCTTAGAATGTACAGTAATAGATCACTCATTCTCAATATCATAGAACTTACAGTAACAGTTCACACATTCTCAATATCACAGAGCGTACAGTAACAATTCACACATTTCCAATATCATAGAACGTACAGAAACAATTCACAGATTCTCAGTATCACAGAACGTACAATAACAGTTCACTCATTCTCAATATCATAAAATGTGCAGTAACAGTTCACACATTCTCAATATCATAGAATGTACAATAACAGTCCACACATTCTCAATTTCATAGAGCATACAGTAACAGTTCACACATTCTCAATATCATCGAACATATAGTAATAGTTCACATATTCTCAATATCACAGAACACACAGTAACAGTACACACATTCTCAATATCATAGAATGTACAGTAACAGTTCACACATTCTCAATATCACAGAGCGTACAGTAACAGTTCACACATTCTCAATATCATAGAACATACAGGATCAGTTCACACATTTGCAATATAACAGAACATCAAGTAACAGTTCACACATTCTCGATATCATAGAACATACAGTAACAGTTCACACATTCTCGATACCACAGAACATCCAGTACCAGTTCACACTTTCTTGATATCACAGAGTATACAGTAACATTTCACACATTCTCAATATCATAGAACGTACATTAACAGTTCACACATTCTCAATATCATAGAATGTACAGTGACAGTTCACACATTCTCAATATCATACAACATACAGTAACAGTTTACATGTTCTCAATATGACAGAGTGTACAGTAATAGTTCACACATCCTCAGCATCATAGAATGCAGAGTAACAGTTCACACATTCTTAATATCATAGAACTTACAGTAACAGTTCACACATTCTCGATATCACAGAACATCCAGTACCAGTTCACACTTTTTCGATATCACAGAGTGTACAGTAACAGTTCACACATTCTCAATATCATAGAACGTACATTAACAGTTCACACATTCTCAAAATTATATTATGTACAGTGACAGTTCAAACATTCTCAATATCATACAACATACAGTAACAGTTCACATGTTCTCAATATCACAGAACGTACAGTAACAGCTCACACATTCTCAATATCAAAGCGTGTACAGTAACAGCTCACACATTCTCAGTATCGCAGAACATACAGTAACAGTTCATACATTCTGAATATCACAGAAAATACAGTAACAGTTCACACTTTCTCAATATCATAGAATGTACAGTAACAGCTCACACATTCTCAATATCACAGAACTTACAGTAACAGCTCACACATTCTCAGTATCACAGAATGTACAGTAACAATTCACACATTCTCAATATCATAGAACGTACAGTAACAGTTCACACTTTCTCAGTATTAAAGAAAATACAGTAACAGTTCACACATTCTCAATATCACAGAGTGTACAGTAACAGTTCACACATTCTCAATATTACAGAAAAAACAGTAACAGTTCACACTTTCTCAATATCATAGAATGTACAGTAGCAGATCACACATTCCCAATATCACAGAACGTAAAGTAACGGTTCACACATTCTCAGTATCACAGAATGTCAGTTCACACATTCCCAATATCATAGAACCTACAGTAACAGTTCACACTTTCTCAGTATTAAAGAAAATACAGTAACAGTTCACACATTCTCAATATCACAGAACACACAGTAACAGTCCACACAATCTCGATATCATAGAACATACAGTAACAGTTCTCACTTTCTCAATATCACAGAACTTAGAGGAAGAGTTCACACTTTCTCATTATCATAGCGCGTTCATTAACAGTTCACACATTCCCAATATCATAGAACGTGCAGAAACAGTTCACAGATTCTCAGTATCACAGAACGTACAATAACAGTTCACTCATTCTCAATATCATATAATGTACAGGAAGAGTTCACACGTTTTCAATATCATAGAATGTACAATAACAGTCCACACATTCTCAATTTCATAGAGCATACAGTAACAGTTCACACATTCTCAGTAACATAGAACATACAGTAATCGTTCACATATTCTCAATATCACAGAACACACAGTTACAGTTCACACATTCTCAATATCATAGAATGTACAGTAACAGTTCACAGATTCTCAATATCACAGAACATCCAGTAACAGTTCACACCTTCTCGATATCATAGAACATACAGTAACAGTTCACAAATTCTCAATATCACAAAACATACACTAACAGTTCACACTTTCTCAATATCATAGAACATACAGTAACAGTTCACACATTCCCAATGTCATAGAATGTACATTAATAGATCACATATTCTCAGTATCACAGAAAATACAGTAACAGTTCACACATTCTCAGTATCATAGAACATACAGCAACAGTTCACACATTCTCAATATCACAGAACATAGAGTAACAGTTCACACATTCTCAATATCACTGAAAATACAGTAACAGATCACACATTCTCAGTATCATAGAACATACAGTAACAGTTCACACATTCTCAATGTCTCAGAAAATACAGTAGCACTTTACACTTTCTCAATATCATAGAAGGTACAGTAACAGTTCACACATGCTCAATATCATAAAACATACAGTAACTGTTATCACATTCTCAATATCATATAACATACAGTAACAGTTCACACATTGTCAATATCATACAATGTTCAGTAACAGTTCACACTTTCTCAATATCATAGAATGTACAATAACAGTCCACACATTCTCAATTTCATAGAGCATACAGTAACAGTTCACACATTCTCAGTAACATAGAACATACAGTAATCGTTCACATATTCTCAATATCACAGAACACACAGTTACAGTTCACACATTCTCAATATCATAGAACGTACAGTAACAGTTCACACATTCCCAATATCATAGAACCTACAGTAACAGTTCACACTTTCTCAGTATTAAAGTAAATACAGTAACAGTTCTCACATTCTCAATATCACAGAGTGTATAGTAACAGTTCACACATTCTCAATATTACAGAAAATACAGTAACAGTTCACACTTTCTCAATATCATAGAATGTACAGTAACAGATCACACATTCTCAATATCATAGAACATACAGTAATAGTTCACACATTCTCAACATAATAGAACTAACAGTAACAGTTCACACATTCGCGATATCGTAGAACATACAGGAGCAGTTCTCACATTCTCTGTACCACAGAATGCACAGTAACAGTTCACGCATTCTCAATATCATAGAATGTACAGTAACAGATCACTCATTCTCAATATCATAGAAGATACAATCACAGTTCACACATTCTCAATATCACAGAATGTACAGTTACAGTTCACATTTTCTCAATATCATAGAACGTACAGTCACAGTTCACACATTCTCAATATCATAGAATATACAGTAATAGATCACTCATTCTCAATATCATAGAACTTACAGTAACAGTTCACACATTCTCAATATCACAGAGCGTACAGTAACAATTCACAGATTTCCAATATCATAGAACGTACAGAAACAGTTCACAGATTCTCAGTATCACAGAACGTACAATAACAGTTCACTCATTCTCAATATCATAAAACGTACAGTAACAGTTCACACATTCTCAATATCATAGAACTTTCAGTAACAGTTCATACATTCTCAATTTCATAGAGCATACAGTAACAGTTCACACATTCTCGATATCATAGAACATACAGTAACAGTTCTCACTTTCTCAATATCACAGAACATAGAGTAAGAGTTCACACTTTCTCATTATCGTAGAGTGTACATTAACAGTTCATGCATTCCCAATATCATAGAACGTGCAGAAACAGTTCACAGATTCTCAGTATCACAGAACGTACAATAACAGTTCACTCATTCTCAATATCATATAACGTACAGTAACATTTCACACATTCTCGATATCATAGAACATACAGTAACAGTTCACACATTCTCAATATCACAGAATATCCAGGAACAGTTCACACTTTCTCAATATCATAGACCGTACAGTAACAGTTCACACATTCTCAATATCATAGAAGATACAGTAACAGTTCACACATGCTCAATATCATAGAACATACAGTAACTGTTATCACATTCTCAATATCACAGAACGTACAGTAACAGATCACACATTCTCAATATCATATGACATACAGTAACAGTTCACACATTCTCAATATCATACAATGTTCAGTAACAGTTCACACATTCTCAGTATCACAGAAAATACAGTAAGAGTTCACACATTCTCAGTATCATAGAATGTACAGTTAGAGATCACTCATTCTCAACATCATAGAACATACAGTAACAGTTCACACATTCTCAATTTCATAGAAAATACAGTAACAGTTAACATATTCTCAGTATCACAGAACGTAAAGTAACAATTCACACATTCTCAATATCATAGAACTTTCAGTAACAGTTCACACATTCGCAGTATCACAGAATGTACAGAAACAGTTCATACAGTCTCAATATCATAGAACTTACAGTAACAGTTCACACATTCTCAATATCATAGAATGTACAGTAACAGATCACTCATTCTCAATATCATAGAAGATACAATCACAGTTCACACGTTCTCAAGATCACAGCACGTACAGTTACAGTTCACACATTCTCAATATCATAGAACATACAGTCAGAGTTCACTCATTCTCAATATCTTAGAATGTACAGTAATAGATCACTCATTCTCAATATCATAGAACTTATAGTAACAGTTCACACATTCTCAATATCACAGAGCGTACAGTAACAATTCACACATTTCCAATATCATAGAACGTACAGAAACAATTCACAGATTCTCAGTATCACAGAATGTACAATAACAGTTCACTCATTCTCAATATCATAAAATGTGCAGTAACAGTTCACGCATTCTCAATATCATAGAATGTACAATAACAGTCCACACATTCTCAATTTCATAGAGCATACAGTAACAGTTCACACATTCTCAATATCATCGAACATATAGTAATAGTTCACATATTCTCAATATCACAGAACACACAGTAACAGTACACACATTCTCAATATCATAGAATGTACAGTAACAGTTCACACATTCTCAATATCACAGAGCGTACAGTAACAGTTCACACATTCTCAATATCATAGAACATACAGTATCAGTTCACACATTTGCAATATAACAGAACATCAAGTAACAGTTCACACATTCCCAATATCATAGAACGTACAGTAACAGTTCACACATTCTCAGTATCACAGAACATACAGTAACAGTTCACGCTTTTGCAATATCACAGAGCGCACAGTAACAGTTCACACATTCTCAATATCGCAGAACACACAGTAACAGTTCACACATTCTCGATATCATAGAACATACAGTAACAGTTCACACATTCTCGATACCACAGAACATCCAGTACCAGTTCACACTTTCTTGATATCACAGAGTATACAGTAACATTTCACACATTCTCAATATCATAGAACGTACATTAACAGTTCACACATTCTCAATATCATAGAATGTACAGTGACAATTCACACATTCTCAATATCATACAACATACAGTAACAGTTTACATGTTCTCAATATGACTGAGTGTACAGTAATAGTTCACACATCCTCAGCATCATAGAATGCAGAGTAACAGTTCACACATTCTCAATATCATAGAACTTACAGTAACAGTTCACACATTCTCAATATCATAGAACGTACATTAACAGTTCACACATTCTCAAAATTATATTATGTACAGTGACAGTTCAAACATTCTCAATATCATACAACATACAGTAACAGTTCACATGTTCTCAATATCACAGAACGTACAGTAACAGCTCACACATTCTCAATATCAAAGCGCGTACAGTAACAGCTCACACATTCTCAGTATCGCAGAACATACAGTAACAGTTCATACATTCTGAATATCACAGAAAATACAGTAACAGTTCACACTTTCTCAATATCATAGAATGTACAGTAACAGCTCACACATTCTCAATATCACAGAACTTACAGTAACAGCTCACACATTCTCAGTATCACAGAATGTACAGTAACAATTCACACATTCTCAATATCATAGAACGTACAGTAACAGTTCACACTTTCTCAGTATTAAAGAAAATACAGTAACAGTTCACACATTCTCAATATCACAGAGTGTACAGTAACAGTTCACACATTCTCAATATTACAGAAAAAACAGTAACAGTTCACACTTTCTCAATATCATAGAATGTACAGTAGCAGATCACACATTCCCAATATCACAGAACGTAAAGTAACGGTTCACACATTCTCAGTATCACAGAATGTCAGTTCACACATTCCCAATATCATAGAACCTACAGTAACAGTTCACACTTTCTCAGTATTAAAGAAAATACAGTAACAGTTCACACATTCTCAATATCACAGAACACACAGTAACAGTCCACACAATCTCGATATCATAGAACATACAGTAACAGTTCTCACTTTCTCAATATCACAGAACTTAGAGGAAGAGTTCACACTTTCTCATTATCATAGCGCGTTCATTAACAGTTCACACATTCCCAATATCATAGAACGTGCAGAAACAGTTCACAGATTCTCAGTATCACAGAACGTACAATAACAGTTCACTCATTCTCAATATCATATAATGTACAGGAAGAGTTCACACGTTTTCAATATCATAGAATGTACAATAACAGTCCACACATTCTCAATTTCATAGAGCATACAGTAACAGTTCACACATTCTCAGTAACATAGAACATACAGTAATCGTTCACATATTCTCAATATCACAGAACACACAGTTACAGTTCACACATTCTCAATATCATAGAATGTACAGTAACAGTTCACAGATTCTCAATATCACAGAACATCCAGTAACAGTTCACACCTTCTCGATATCATAGAACATACAGTAACAGTTCACAAATTCTCAATATCACAAAACATACACTAACAGTTCACACTTTCTCAATATCATAGAACATACAGTAACAGTTCACACATTCCCAATGTCATAGAATGTACATTAATAGATCACATATTCTCAGTATCACAGAAAATACAGTAACAGTTCACACATTCTCAGTATCATAGAACATACAGCAACAGTTCACACATTCTCAATATCACAGAACATAGAGTAACAGTTCACACATTCTCAATATCACTGAAAATACAGTAACAGATCACACATTCTCAGTATCATAGAACACACAGTAACAGTTCACACATTCTCAATGTCTCAGAAAATACAGTAGCACTTTACACTTTCTCAATATCATAGAAGGTACAGTAACAGTTCACACATGCTCAATATCATAAAACATACAGTAACTGTTATCACATTCTCAATATCATATAACATACAGTAACAGTTCACACATTGTGAATATAATACAATGTTCAGTAACAGTTCACACTTTCTCAATATCATAGAATGTACAATAACAGTCCACACATTCTCAATTTCATAGAGCATACAGTAACAGTTCACACATTCTCAGTAACATAGAACATACAGTAATCGTTCACATATTCTCAATATCACAGAACACACAGTTACAGTTCACACATTCTCAATATCATAGAATGTACAGTAACAGTTCACACATTCTCAGTATCACAGAACATACAGTAACAGTTCACGCTTTTGCAATATCACAGAGCGCACAGTAACAGTTCACACATTCTCAATATCGCAGAACACACAGTAACAGTTCACACATTCTCGATATCATAGAACATACAGTAACAGTTCACACATTCTCGATACCACAGAACATCCAGTACCAGTTCACACTTTCTTGATATCACAGAGTATACAGTAACATTTCACACATTCTCAATATCATAGAACGTACATTAACAGTTCACACATTCTCAATATCATAGAATGTACAGTGACAGTTCACACATTCTCAATATCATACAACATACAGTAACAGTTTACATGTTCTCAATATGACAGAGTGTACAGTAATAGTTCACACATCCTCAGCATCATAGAATGCAGAGTAACAGTTCACACATTCTCGATATCACAGAACATCCAGTACCAGTTCACACTTTTTCGATATCACAGAGTGTACAGTAACATTTCACACATTCTCAATATCATAGAACGTACATTAACAGTTCACACATTCTCAAAATTATATTATGTACAGTGACAGTTCACACATTCTCCATATCATACAACATACAGTAACAGTTCACATGTTCTCAATATCACAGAACGTACAGTAACAGCTCACACATTCTCAATATCAAAGCGCGTACAGTAACAGCTCACACATTCTCAGTATCGCAGAACATACAGTAACAGTTCATACATTCTGAATATCACAGAAAATACAGTAACAGTTCACACTTTCTCAATATCATAGAATGTACAGTAACAGCTCACACATTCTCAATATCACAGAACTTACAGTAACAGCTCACGCATTCTCAGTATCACAGAATGTACAGTAACAATTCACACATTCCCAATATCATAGAACGTACAGTAACAGTTCACACTTTCTCAGTATTAAAGAAAATACAGTAACAGTTCACACATTCTCAATATCACAGAGTGTACAGTAACAGTTCACACATTCTCAATATTACAGAAAAAACAGTAACAGTTCACACTTTCTCAATATCATAGAATGTACAGTAGCAGATCACACATTCCCAATATCACAGAACGTAAAGTAACGGTTCACACATTCTCAGTATCACAGAATGTCAGTTCACACATTCCCAATATCATAGAACCTACAGTAACAGTTCACACTTTCTCAGTATTAAAGTAAATACAGTAACAGTTCTCACATTCTCAATATCACAGAGTGTATAGTAACAGTTCACACATTCTCAATATTACAGAAAATACAGTAACAGTTCACACTTTCTCAATATCATAGAATGTACAGTAACAGATCACACATTCTCAATATCATAGAACATACAGTAATAGTTCACACATTCTCAACATAATAGAACTAACAGTAACAGTTCACACATTCGCAATATCGTAGAACATACAGGAGCAGTTCTCACATTCTCTGTACCACAGAATGCACAGTAACAGTTCACGCATTCTCAATATCATAGAATGTACAGTAACAGATCACTCATTCTCAATATCATAGAAGATACAATCACAGTTCACACATTCTCAATATCACAGAATGTACAGTTACAGTTCACACATTCTCAATATCATAGAACTTACAGTCACAGTTCACACATTCTCAACATCATAGAATATACAGTAATAGGTCACTCATTCTCAATATCATAGAACTTACAGTAACAGTTCACACATTCTCAATATCACAGAGCGTACAGTAACAATTCACAGATTTCCAATATCATAGAACGTACAGAAACAGTTCACAGATTCTCAGTATCACAGAACGTACAATAACAGTTCACTCATTCTCAATATCATAAAACGTACAGTAACAGTTCACACATTCTCAATATCATAGAATTTTCAGTAACAGTTCATACATTCTCAATTTCATAGAGCATACAGTAACAATTCACACATTCTCAATATCACAGAGCGTACAGTAACAATTCACAGATTTCCAATATCATAGAACGTACAGTAACATTTCACACATTCTCAATATCATAGAACTTTCAGTAACAGTTCACACATTCTCAATATCATAGAATGTACTTTAACAGTCCACACATTCTCAATTTCATAGAGCATACAGTAACAGTTCACACATTCTCAATATCATAGAACATACAGTAATAGTTCACATATTCTCAATATCACAGAACACACAGTAACAGTCCACACAATCTCGATATCATAGAACATACAGTAACAGTTCTCACTTTCTCAATATCACAGAACATAGAGTAAGAGTTCACACTTTCTCATTATCATAGAGTGTACATTAACAGTTCACGCATTCCCAATATCATAGAACGTGCAGAAACAGTTCACAGATTCTCAGTATCACAGAACGTACAATAACAGTTCACTCATTCTCAATATCATATAACGTACAGTAACATTTCACACATTCTCGATATCATAGAACATACTGTAACAGTTCACACATTCTCGATATCACAGAATATCCAGGAACAGTTCACACTTTCTCAATATCATAGACCGTACAGTAACAGTTCACACATTCTCAATATCATAGAAGATACAGTAACAGTTCACACATGCTCAATATCATAGAACATACAGTAACTGTTATCACATTCTCAATATCACAGAACGTACAGTAACAGATCACACATTCTCAATATCATATGACATACAGTAACAGTTCACACATTCTCAATATCATACAATGTTCAGTAACAGTTCACACATTCTCAGTATCACAGAAAATACAGTAAGAGTTCACACATTCTCAGTATCATAGAATGTACAGTTAGAGATCACTCATTCTCAACATCATAGAACATACAGTAACAGTTCACACATTCTCAATTTCACAGAAAATACAGTAACAGTTAACATATTCTCAGTATCACAGAACGTAAAGTAACAATTCACTCATTCTCAATATCATAGAACTTTCAGTAACAGTTCACACATTCGCAGTATCACAGAATGTACAGAAACAGTTCATACAGTCTCAATATCATAGAACTTACAGTAACAGTTCACACATTCTCAATATCATAGAATGTACAGTAACAGATCACTCATTCTCAATATCATAGAAGATACAATCACAGTTCACACGTTCTCAAGATCACAGCACGTACAGTTACAGTTCACACATTCTCAATATCATAGAACATACAGTCAGAGTTCATTCATTCTCAATATCTTAGAATGTACAGTAATAGATCACTCATTCTCAATATCATAGAACTTACAGTAACAGTTCACACATTCTCAATATCACAGAGCGTACAGTAACAATTCACACATTTCCAATATCATAGAACGTACAGAAACAATTCACAGATTCTCAGTATCACAGAATGTACAATAACAGTTCACTCATTCTCAATATCATAAAATGTGCAGTAACAGTTCACACATTCTCAATATCATAGAATGTACAATAACAGTCCACACATTCTCAATATCACAGAACGTACAGTAACAGATCACACATTCTCAATATCATATGACATACAGTAACAGTTCACACATTCTCAATATCATACAATGTTCAGTAACAGTTCACACATTCTCAGTATCACAGAAAATACAGTAAGAGTTCACACATTCTCAGTATCATAGAATGTACAGTTAGAGATCACTCATTCTCAACATCATAGAACATACAGTAACAGTTCACACATTCTCAATTTCACAGAAAATACAGTAACAGTTAACATATTCTCAGTATCACAGAACGTAAAGTAACAATTCACACATTCTCAATATCATAGAACTTTCAGTAACAGTTCACACATTCGCAGTATCACAGAATGTACAGAAACAGTTCATACAGTCTCAATATCATAGAACTTACAGTAACAGTTCACACATTCTCAATATCATAGAATGTACAGTAACAGATCACTCATTCTCAATATCATAGAAGATACAATCACAGTTCACACGTTCTCAAGATCACAGCACGTACAGTTACAGTTCACACATTCTCAATATCATAGAACATACAGTCAGAGTTCACTCATTCTCAATATCTTAGAATGTACAGTAATAGATCACTCATTCTCAATATCATAGAACTTACAGTAACAGTTCACACATTCTCAATATCATAGAACGTACAGAAACAATTCACAGATTCTCAGTATCACAGAACGTACAATAACAGTTCACTCATTCTCAATATCATAAAATGTGCAGTAACAGTTCACACATTCTCAATATCATAGAATGTACAATAACAGTCCACACATTCTCAATTTCATAGAGCATACAGTAACAGTTCACACATTCTCAATATCATCGAACATATAGTAATAGTTCACATATTCTCAATATCACAGAACACACAGTAACAGTACACACATTCTCAATATCATAGAATGTACAGTAACAGTTCACACATTCTCAATATCACAGAGCGTACAGTAACAGTTCACACATTCTCAATATCATAGAACATACAGGATCAGTTCACACATTTGCAATATAACAGAACATCAAGTAACAGTTCACACATTCCCAAGATCATAGAACGTACAGTAACAGTTCACACATTCTCAGTACCACAGAACATTCAGTAACAGTTCACGCTTTTGCAATATCACAGAGCGCACAGTAACAGTTCACACATTCTCAATATCGCAGAACACACAGTAACAGTTCACACATTCTCGATATCATAGAACATACAGTAACAGTTCACACATTCTCGATACCACAGAACATCCAGTACCAGTTCACACTTTCTTGATATCACAGAGTATACAGTAACATTTCACACATTCTCAATATCATAGAACGTACATTAACAGTTCACACATTCTCAATATCATAGAATGTACAGTGACAGTTCACACATTCTCAATATCATACAACATACAGTAACAGTTTACATGTTCTCAATATGACTGAGTGTACAGTAATAGTTCACACATCCTCAGCATCATAGAATGCAGAGTAACAGTTCACACATTCTCAATATCATAGAACTTACAGTAACAGTTCACACATTCTCGATATCACAGAACATCCAGTACCAGTTCACACTTTTTCGATATCACAGAGTGTACAGTAACAGTTCACACATTCTCAATATCATAGAACGTACATTAACAGTTCACACATTCTCAAAATTATATTATGTACAGTGACAGTTCAAACATTCTCAATATCATACAACATACAGTAACAGTTCACATGTTCTCAATATCACAGAGCGTACAGTAACAGCTCACACATTCTCAATATCAAAGCGCGTACAGTAACAGCTCACACATTCTCAGTATCGCAGAACATACAGTAACAGTTCATACATTCTGAATATCACAGAAAATACAGTAACAGTTCACACTTTCTCAATATCATAGAATGTACAGTAACAGCTCACACATTCTCAATATCACAGAACTTACAGTAACAGCTCACACATTCTCAGTATCACAGAATGTACAGTAACAATTCACACATTCTCAATATCATAGAACGTACAGTAACAGTTCACACTTTCTCAGTATTAAAGAAAATACAGTAACAGTTCACACATTCTCAATATCACAGAGTGTACAGTAACAGTTCACACATTCTCAATATTACAGAAAAAACAGTAACAGTTCACACTTTCTCAATATCATAGAATGTACAGTAGCAGATCACACATTCCCAATATCACAGAACGTAAAGTAACGGTTCACACATTCTCAGTATCACAGAATGTCAGTTCACACATTCCCAATATCATAGAACCTACAGTAACAGTTCACACTTTCTCAGTATTAAAGTAAATACAGTAACAGTTCACACATTCTCAATATCACAGAACACACAGTAACAGTCCACACAATCTCGATATCATAGAACATACAGTAACAGTTCTCACTTTCTCAATATCACAGAACTTAGAGGAAGAGTTCACACTTTCTCATTATCATAGCGCGTTCATTAACAGTTCACACATTCCCAATATCATAGAACGTGCAGAAACAGTTCACAGATTCTCAGTATCACAGAACGTACAATAACAGTTCACTCATTCTCAATATCATATAATGTACAGGAAGAGTTCACACGTTTTCAATATCATAGAATGTACAATAACAGTCCACACATTCTCAATTTCATAGAGCATACAGTAACAGTTCACACATTCTCAGTAACATAGAACATACAGTAATCGTTCACATATTCTCAATATCACAGAACACACAGTTACAGTTCACACATTCTCAATATCATAGAATGTACAGTAACAGTTCACAGATTCTCAATATCACAGAACATCCAGTAACAGTTCACACCTTCTCGATATCATAGAACATACAGTAACAGTTCACAAATTCTCAATATCACAAAACATACACTAACAGTTCACACTTTCTCAATATCATAGAACATACAGTAACAGTTCACACATTCCCAATGTCATAGAATGTACATTAATAGATCACATATTCTCAGTATCACAGAAAATACAGTAACAGTTCACACATTCTCAGTATCATAGAACATACAGCAACAGTTCACACATTCTCAATATCACAGAACATAGAGTAACAGTTCACACATTCTCAATATCACTGAAAATACAGTAACAGATCACACATTCTCAGTATCATAGAACACACAGTAACAGTTCACACATTCTCAATGTCTCAGAAAATACAGTAGCACTTTACACTTTCTCAATATCATAGAAGGTACAGTAACAGTTCACACATGCTCAATATCATAAAACATACAGTAACTGTTATCACATTCTCAATATCATATAACATACAGTAACAGTTCACACATTGTGAATATAATACAATGTTCAGTAACAGTTCACACTTTCTCAATATCATAGAATGTACAATAACAGTCCACACATTCTCAATTTCATAGAGCATACAGTAACAGTTCACACATTCTCAGTAACATAGAACATACAGTAATCGTTCACATATTCTCAATATCACAGAACACACAGTTACAGTTCACACATTCTCAATATCATAGAATGTACAGTAACAGTTCACACATTCTCAGTATCACAGAACATACAGTAACAGTTCACGCTTTTGCAATATCACAGAGCGCACAGTAACAGTTCACACATTCTCAATATCGCAGAACACACAGTAACAGTTCACACATTCTCGATATCATAGAACATACAGTAACAGTTCACACATTCTCGATACCACAGAACATCCAGTACCAGTTCACACTTTCTTGATATCACAGAGTATACAGTAACATTTCACACATTCTCAATATCATAGAACGTACATTAACAGTTCACACATTCTCAATATCATAGAATGTACAGTGACAGTTCACACATTCTCAATATCATACAACATACAGTAACAGTTTACATGTTCTCAATATGACAGAGTGTACAGTAATAGTTCACACATCCTCAGCATCATAGAATGCAGAGTAACAGTTCACACATTCTCGATATCACAGAACATCCAGTACCAGTTCACACTTTTTCGATATCACAGAGTGTACAGTAACAGTTCACACATTCTCAATATCATAGAACGTACATTAACAGTTCACACATTCTCAAAATTATATTATGTACAGTGACAGTTCACACATTCTCCATATCATACAACATACAGTAACAGTTCACATGTTCTCAATATCACAGAACGTACAGTAACAGCTCACACATTCTCAATATCAAAGCGCGTACAGTAACAGCTCACACATTCTCAGTATCGCAGAACATACAGTAACAGTTCATACATTCTGAATATCACAGAAAATACAGTAACAGTTCACACTTTCTCAATATCATAGAATGTACAGTAACAGCTCACACATTCTCAATATCACAGAACTTACAGTAACAGCTCACGCATTCTCAGTATCACAGAATGTACAGTAACAATTCACACATTCCCAATATCATAGAACGTACAGTAACAGTTCACACTTTCTCAGTATTAAAGAAAATACAGTAACAGTTCACACATTCTCAATATCACAGAGTGTACAGTAACAGTTCACACATTCTCAATATTACAGAAAAAACAGTAACAGTTCACACTTTCTCAATATCATAGAATGTACAGTAGCAGATCACACATTCCCAATATCACAGAACGTAAAGTAACGGTTCACACATTCTCAGTATCACAGAATGTCAGTTCACACATTCCCAATATCATAGAACCTACAGTAACAGTTCACACTTTCTCAGTATTAAAGTAAATACAGTAACAGTTCTCACATTCTCAATATCACAGAGTGTATAGTAACAGTTCACACATTCTCAATATTACAGAAAATACAGTAACAGTTCACACTTTCTCAATATCATAGAATGTACAGTAACAGATCACACATTCTCAATATCATAGAACATACAGTAATAGTTCACACATTCTCAACATAATAGAACTAACAGTAACAGTTCACACATTCGCAATATCGTAGAACATACAGGAGCAGTTCTCACATTCTCTGTACCACAGAATGCACAGTAACAGTTCACGCATTCTCAATATCATAGAATGTACAGTAACAGATCACTCATTCTCAATATCATAGAAGATACAATCACAGTTCACACATTCTCAATATCACAGAATGTACAGTTACAGTTCACACATTCTCAATATCATAGAACTTACAGTCACAGTTCACACATTCTCAACATCATAGAATATACAGTAATAGGTCACTCATTCTCAATATCATAGAACTTACAGTAACAGTTCACACATTCTCAATATCACAGAGCGTACAGTAACAATTCACAGATTTCCAATATCATAGAACGTACAGAAACAGTTCACAGATTCTCAGTATCACAGAACGTACAATAACAGTTCACTCATTCTCAATATCATAAAACGTACAGTAACAGTTCACACATTCTCAATATCATAGAATTTTCAGTAACAGTTCATACATTCTCAATTTCATAGAGCATACAGTAACAGTTCACACATTCTCAATATCACAGAGCGTACAGTAACAATTCACAGATTTCCAATATCATAGAACGTACAGTAACATTTCACACATTCTCAATATCATAGAACTTTCAGTAACAGTTCACACATTCTCAATATCATAGAATGTACTTTAACAGTCCACACATTCTCAATTTCATAGAGCATACAGTAACAGTTCACACATTCTCAATATCATAGAACATACAGTAATAGTTCACATATTCTCAATATCACAGAACACACAGTAACAGTCCACACAATCTCGATATCATAGAACATACAGTAACAGTTCTCACTTTCTCAATATCACAGAACATAGAGTAAGAGTTCACACTTTCTCATTATCATAGAGTGTACATTAACAGTTCACGCATTCCCAATATCATAGAACGTGCAGAAACAGTTCACAGATTCTCAGTATCACAGAACGTACAATAACAGTTCACTCATTCTCAATATCATATAACGTACAGTAACATTTCACACATTCTCGATATCATAGAACATACTGTAACAGTTCACACATTCTCGATATCACAGAATATCCAGGAACAGTTCACACTTTCTCAATATCATAGACCGTACAGTAACAGTTCACACATTCTCAATATCATAGAAGATACAGTAACAGTTCACACATGCTCAATATCATAGAACATACAGTAACTGTTATCACATTCTCAATATCACAGAGCGTACAGTAACAATTCACACATTTCCAATATCATAGAACGTACAGAAACAATTCACAGATTCTCAGTATCACAGAACGTACAATAACAGTTCACTCATTCTCAATATCATAAAATGTGCAGTAACAGTTCACACATTCTCAATATCATAGAATGTACAATAACAGTCCACACATTCTCAATATCACAGAACGTACAGTAACAGATCACACATTCTCAATATCATATGACATACAGTAACAGTTCACACATTCTCAATATCATACAATGTTCAGTAACAGTTCACACATTCTCAGTATCACAGAAAATACAGTAAGAGTTCACACATTCTCAGTATCATAGAATGTACAGTTAGAGATCACTCATTCTCAACATCATAGAACATACAGTAACAGTTCACACATTCTCAATTTCACAGAAAATACAGTAACAGTTAACATATTCTCAGTATCACAGAACGTAAAGTAACAATTCACACATTCTCAATATCATAGAACTTTCAGTAACAGTTCACACATTCGCAGTATCACAGAATGTACAGAAACAGTTCATACAGTCTCAATATCATAGAACTTACAGTAACAGTTCACACATTCTCAATATCATAGAATGTACAGTAACAGATCACTCATTCTCAATATCATAGAAGATACAATCACAGTTCACACGTTCTCAAGATCACAGCACGTACAGTTACAGTTCACACATTCTCAATATCATAGAACATACAGTCAGAGTTCACTCATTCTCAATATCTTAGAATGTACAGTAATAGATCACTCATTCTCAATATCATAGAACTTACAGTAACAGTTCACACATTCTCAATATCACAGAGCGTACAGTAACAATTCACACATTTCCAATATCATAGAACGTACAGAAACAATTCACAGATTCTCAGTATCACAGAACGTACAATAACAGTTCACTCATTCTCAATATCATAAAATGTGCAGTAACAGTTCACACATTCTCAATATCATAGAATGTACAATAACAGTCCACACATTCTCAATTTCATAGAGCATACAGTAACAGTTCACACATTCTCAATATCATCGAACATATAGTAATAGTTCACATATTCTCAATATCACAGAACACACAGTAACAGTACACACATTCTCAATATCATAGAATGTACAGTAACAGTTCACACATTCTCAATATCACAGAGCGTACAGTAACAGTTCACACATTCTCAATATCATAGAACATACAGGATCAGTTCACACATTTGCAATATAACAGAACATCAAGTAACAGTTCACACATTCCCAAGATCATAGAACGTACAGTAACAGTTCACACATTCTCAGTACCACAGAACATTCAGTAACAGTTCACGCTTTTGCAATATCACAGAGCGCACAGTAACAGTTCACACATTCTCAATATCGCAGAACACACAGTAACAGTTCACACATTCTCGATATCATAGAACATACAGTAACAGTTCACACATTCTCGATACCACAGAACATCCAGTACCAGTTCACACTTTCTTGATATCACAGAGTATACAGTAACATTTCACACATTCTCAATATCATAGAACGTACATTAACAGTTCACACATTCTCAATATCATAGAATGTACAGTGACAGTTCACACATTCTCAATATCATACAACATACAGTAACAGTTTACATGTTCTCAATATGACTGAGTGTACAGTAATAGTTCACACATCCTCAGCATCATAGAATGCAGAGTAACAGTTCACACATTCTCAATATCATAGAACTTACAGTAACAGTTCACACATTCTCGATATCACAGAACATCCAGTACCAGTTCACACTTTTTCGATATCACAGAGTGTACAGTAACAGTTCACACATTCTCAATATCATAGAACGTACATTAACAGTTCACACATTCTCAAAATTATATTATGTACAGTGACAGTTCAAACATTCTCAATATCATACAACATACAGTAACAGTTCACATGTTCTCAATATCACAGAGCGTACAGTAACAGCTCACACATTCTCAATATCAAAGCGCGTACAGTAACAGCTCACACATTCTCAGTATCGCAGAACATACAGTAACAGTTCATACATTCTGAATATCACAGAAAATACAGTAACAGTTCACACTTTCTCAATATCATAGAATGTACAGTAACAGCTCACACATTCTCAATATCACAGAACTTACAGTAACAGCTCACACATTCTCAGTATCACAGAATGTACAGTAACAATTCACACATTCTCAATATCATAGAACGTACAGTAACAGTTCACACTTTCTCAGTATTAAAGAAAATACAGTAACAGTTCACACATTCTCAATATCACAGAGTGTACAGTAACAGTTCACACATTCTCAATATTACAGAAAAAACAGTAACAGTTCACACTTTCTCAATATCATAGAATGTACAGTAGCAGATCACACATTCCCAATATCACAGAACGTAAAGTAACGGTTCACACATTCTCAGTATCACAGAATGTCAGTTCACACATTCCCAATATCATAGAACCTACAGTAACAGTTCACACTTTCTCAGTATTAAAGTAAATACAGTAACAGTTCACACATTCTCAATATCACAGAACACACAGTAACAGTCCACACAATCTCGATATCATAGAACATACAGTAACAGTTCTCACTTTCTCAATATCACAGAACTTAGAGGAAGAGTTCACACTTTCTCATTATCATAGCGCGTTCATTAACAGTTCACACATTCCCAATATCATAGAACGTGCAGAAACAGTTCACAGATTCTCAGTATCACAGAACGTACAATAACAGTTCACTCATTCTCAATATCATATAATGTACAGGAAGAGTTCACACGTTTTCAATATCATAGAATGTACAATAACAGTCCACACATTCTCAATTTCATAGAGCATACAGTAACAGTTCACACATTCTCAGTAACATAGAACATACAGTAATCGTTCACATATTCTCAATATCACAGAACACACAGTTACAGTTCACACATTCTCAATATCATAGAATGTACAGTAACAGTTCACAGATTCTCAATATCACAGAACATCCAGTAACAGTTCACACCTTCTCGATATCATAGAACATACAGTAACAGTTCACAAATTCTCAATATCACAAAACATACACTAACAGTTCACACTTTCTCAATATCATAGAACATACAGTAACAGTTCACACATTCCCAATGTCATAGAATGTACATTAATAGATCACATATTCTCAGTATCACAGAAAATACAGTAACAGTTCACACATTCTCAGTATCATAGAACATACAGCAACAGTTCACACATTCTCAATATCACAGAACATAGAGTAACAGTTCACACATTCTCAATATCACTGAAAATACAGTAACAGATCACACATTCTCAGTATCATAGAACACACAGTAACAGTTCACACATTCTCAATGTCTCAGAAAATACAGTAGCACTTTACACTTTCTCAATATCATAGAAGGTACAGTAACAGTTCACACATGCTCAATATCATAAAACATACAGTAACTGTTATCACATTCTCAATATCATATAACATACAGTAACAGTTCACACATTGTCAATATCATACAATGTTCAGTAACAGTTCACACTTTCTCAATATCATAGAACGTACAGTAACAGTTCACACATTCTCAACAGCATAGAACATACAGTAACAGTTCACAAATTCTCAATATCACAAAACATACAGTAGCAGTTCACACATTCTCAGTACCATAGAATGCACAGTAACAGTTCACACTTTCTCAGTATCATAGAACAGACAGTAGCAGTTCACACATTCACCGTATCAGAGCACGTACAGTAACAGTTCACACATTCCCAATATCATAGAATGTACAGTAACAGTTTACAGATTCTCAGTATCACAGAACGTACAGTAACAGTTCACCCATTCTCGATATCATAAAACATACCGTAGCAGTTCACACATTGTCACAATCATAGAATGCACAGTAACAGTTCACACATTCTTAATATCACAGAGCGTACAGTAACTGCTCACACATTCTCAGTATCACAGAACATACAGTAACAGTTCACACATTCTCAATATCACAGAATTTAGAGTAACAGTTCACTCTTTCTCAATATCATAGAACATACAGTAGCAGTACACATATTCTCAGTGCCATAGGATGCACACTAACAGTGCACACATTCTCAATATCATAGAACATACAGTAACAGTTCACACATTCTCAATATCACAGTGCGTACAGTAACAGTTCACACATTCTCAATATCATAGTGCGTACAGTAACAGTTCACACATTCTCAATATCATAGAACATACAGTAACAGTTCACACATTCTCAATATCACAGTGCGTACAGTAACAGTTCACACATTCTCAATATCATAGAACATACAGTAACAGTTCACACATTCTCAATATCATAGAACATACAGTAGCAGTACACATATTCTCAGTACCATAGAATGCACACTAAGAGTGCACACATTCTCAATATCATAGAACATACAGTTACAGTTCACATTCTCAATATCACAGAATGTAGAGTAACAGCTCACATATTCTCAATATCATAGAGCATACAGTAACAGTTCACAAATTCTCAAGATCACAGAAAACACATTAACAGTTCACACATTCTGAATATCATAGAACATACAGTAACCGTTCACACATTTTCGATATAACAGAACATCCAGTAACAGTTCACAGATTCTCAATATCATAGAACGTACAGTAACAGTTCACACACTCTTAATAGCATAGAACTTACAGTAACAGTTCACACATTCTCAGTATCACAGAACATACAGTAACAGCTCACACTTTCTCAATATCACAGAATATCCAGGAAAAGGTCACACTTTCTCAATATCATAGACGGTACATTAACAGTTCACACATTCTCAATATCATAGAATGTACAGTAATAGTTCACACATTCACAAAAATCTCAGAACATACAGTAATAGTTCACACTTTCTCAATATCATAGAATGAACAGTAACAGTTCACACTTTCTCAATAGCATAGAACATACAGTAACACTTCACACATTCCCAATATCATAGAATGTACAGTAACAGTTCACAGATTCTCAATATCACAGAACATCCAGTAACAGTTCACACCTTCTCGATATCATAGAACATACAGTAACAGTTCGCAAATTCTCAATATCGCAAAACATATAGTATCAGTTCACACTTTCTCAATATCATAGAACATACAGTAACAGTTCACACATTCCCAATGTCATAGAATGTACAGTAATAGATCACATATTCTCAGTATCACAGAAAATACAGTAACAGTTCACACATTCTCAGTATCATAGAACATACAGCAACAGTTCACACATTCTCAATATAACAGAACATAGAGTAACAGTTCACACATTCTCAATATCACTGAAAATACAGTAACAGATCACACATTCTCAGTATCATAGAACATACAGTAACAGTTCACATATTCCCAATGTCACAGAAAATACAGTAACACTTTACACTTTCTCAATATCATAGAAGGTACAGTAACAGTTCACACATGCTCAATATCATAGAACATACAGTAACTGTTATCACATTCTCAATATCATATAACATACAGCAACAGTTCACACATTGTCAATATCATACAATGTTCAGTAACAGTTCACACTTTCTCAATATCATAGAACGTACAGTAACAGTTCACACATTCTCAACAGCATAGAACATACAGTAACAATTCACACATTCTCAATATCATAGAACATACAGTAGCAGTTCACACATTCTCAGTACCATAGAATGCACAGTAACCGTTCACACTTTCTCAGTATCATAGAACAGACAGTAGCAGTTCACACATTCACCGTATCAGAGCACGTACAGTAACAGTTCACACACTCTCAATAGCATAGAACGTACAGTAACAGTTCACAGATTCTCAGTATCACAGAACGTACAGTAACAGTTCACCCATTCTCGATATCATAAAACATACCGTAGCAGTTCACACATTGTCACAATCATAGAATGCGCAGTAACAGTTCACACATTCTTAATATCACAGAGCATACAGTAACTGCTCACACATTCTCAGTATCACAGAACATACAGTAACAGTTCACACATTCTCAATATCACAGAACTTAGAGTAACAGTTCACTCTTTCTCAATATCATAGAACATACAGTAGCAGTACACATATTCTCAGTACCATAGAATGCACACTAACAGTGCACACATTCTCAATATCATAGAACATACAGTAACAGTTCACACATTCTCAATATCACAGTGCGTACAGTAACAGTTCACACATTCTCAATATCACAGTGCGTACAGTAACAGTTCGCACACTCTCAATAGCATAGAACTTACAGTAACAGTTCACACATTCTCAGTATCACAGAACATACAGTAACAGCTCACACTTTCTCAATATCACAGAGCGTACAGTAACATTTCACACATTCTCGATATCATAGAACATACAGTAGCAGTTCACACATTCTCGATATCACAGAATATCCAGGAACAGTTCACACTTTCTCAATATCATAGACCGTACAGTAACAGTTCAGACATTCTCAATATCATAGAATGCACAATAACAGTTCACACTTTCTCAATAACATAGAGCGTACAGTAACAGTTCACACATTCTCAATATCATATCACGTACAGTAACAATTAACACATTCTCAATATCATCGAATGTATAGTAACAGTTCACACATTCACAATATCACAGAACATACTGTAACACTTCACACATTCTCAATATCACAGAAATTACAGTATCAGTTCACACATTCACAAAAATCACAGAACATATAGTAACAGTTCACACTTTCTCAATATCATAGAATGTACAGTAACAGTTCACACATTCTGAATATCACAGAACGTACAGTACCAGATCACACATTCTCAATATCATAGAACTTCCAGTAACAGCTCACACATTCTCAGTATCACAGAACATACAGCAACAGTTCACACTTTCTCAATATCACAGAGTGTACAGTAACAGTTCCCACGTTCTCAATATCATAGAATGTACAGTAACAGATCACACATTCTCAATATCATAGAACTTACAGTAACAGTTCACACATTCTCTGTATCACAGAATGTAAAGTAACAGATCACACATTCCCAATATCATAGAACGTACAGTAACAGTTCACACTTTCTCTGTATCACAGAAAATACAGTAACAGTTCACACATTCCCATTATCATAGAACGTACAGTAACAGTTCACACTTTCTCAGTATCACAGAAAATACAGTAACAGTTCACACATTACCATTATCATAGAACGTACAGTAATTGTTCACATTTTCTCAGTATCACAGAACATACAGTAACGGTTCACACATTCTCAATATCATAGAGTGTTCAGTTACTGTTCACACTTTCTCAATATCATAGAATGTACAGTAACTGATCACACATTCTCAATATCATAGAATGTACAGTAACAGTTCACACAATCTCAGTATCACAGAATGTACAGTAACAATTCACACATTCCCAATATCATAAAACGTACAGTAACAATTCACACTTTCTCAATATCACAGAATGTACAGTAACAGTTCATACATTCTAAGTATCACCAAGCATCCAGTAACAGTAACAGTTCACTCATTCTCAATATCATATCACGTACAGTAACAATTAACACATTCTCAATATCATCGAATGTATAGTAACAGTTCACACATTCACAATATCACAGAACATACTGTAACACTTCATACATTCTCAATATCACAGAAATTACAGTATCAGTTCACACATTCACAAAAATCACAGAACATATGGTAACAGTTCACACTTTCTCAATATCATTGAATGTACAGTAACAGTTCACACATTCTGAATATCACAGAACGTACAGTACCAGATCACACATTCTCAATATCATAGAACTTCCAGTAACAGCTCACAGATTCTCAGTATCACAGAACATACAGCAACAGTTCACACATTCCCATTATCATAGAACGTACAGTAACAGTTCAGACATTCTCAATATCAGAGAATGCACAGTAACAGTTCGCACTTTCTCAATAACATAGAGCGTACAGTAACAGTTCACTCATTCTCAATATCATAGAACATACAGTAACAGTTCAAACATTTTCAATATCATAGAACGTACAGTGACAGTTCACACATTCTCAATATCATAGAACATACAGGAGCACTTCACACATTCTCAATATCATAGAATGCACAATAACAGTTCACACTTTTTCAATAACATAGAGTGTACAGTTACAGTTCACACATTCTCAATATCAGAGAATGCACAGTAACAGTTCGCACTTTCTCAATAACATAGAGCGTACAGTAACATTCACTCATTCTCAATATCATAGAACATACAGTAACAGTTCACACATTCTCAATATCATAGAACATACAGTACTGTTCACACATTCTCGATATAACAGAACATCCAGTACCAGTTCACACTTTCTCGATATCACAGAGTGTACAGTAACAGTTCACTCATTCTCAATATCATATCACGTACAGTAACAATTAACACATTCTCAATATCATCGAATGTATAGTAACAGTTCACACATTCACAATATCACAGAACATACTGTAACACTTCATACATTCTCAATATCACAGAAATTACAGTATCAGTTCACACATTCACAAAAATCACAGAACATATGGTAACAGTTCACACTTTCTCAATATCATTGAATGTACAGTAACAGTTCACACATTCTGAATATCACAGAACGTACAGTACCAGATCACACATTCTCAATATCATAGAACTTCCAGTAACAGCTCACAGATTCTCAGTATCACAGAACATACAGCAACAGTTCACACATTCCCATTATCATAGAACGTACAGTAACAGTTCAGACATTCTCAATATCAGAGAATGCACAGTAACAGTTCGCACTTTCTCAATAACATAGAGCGTACAGTAACAGTTCACTCATTCTCAATATCATAGAACATACAGTAACAGTTCAAACATTTTCAATATCATAGAACGTACAGTGACAGTTCACACATTCTCAATATCATAGAACATACAGGAGCACTTCACACATTCTCAATATCATAGAATGCACAATAACAGTTCACACTTTTTCAATAACATAGAGTGTACAGTTACAGTTCACACATTCTCAATATCAGAGAATGCACAGTAACAGTTCGCACTTTCTCAATAACATAGAGCGTACAGTAACATTCACTCATTCTCAATATCATAGAACATACAGTAACAGTTCACACATTCTCAATATCATAGAACATACAGTACTGTTCACACATTCTCGATATAACAGAACATCCAGTACCAGTTCACACTTTCTCGATATCACAGAGTGTACAGTAACAGTTCACTCATTCTCAATATCATATCACGTACAGTAACAATTAACACATTCTCAATATCATAGAATGTATAATAACAGTTCACAGATTCTCAATATCATAGAATGTACAGTAACAGTTCACACTTTCTCAATATCATAGAATGTACAGTAACAGTTCACACATTCTGAATATCACAGAACGTACAGTACCAGATCACACATTCTCAATATCATAGAACTTCCAGTAATAGCTCACACATTATCAGTATCACAGAACATACAGCAACAGTTCACACTTTCTCAATATCATAGAACATACAGTAACAGTTCACACATTCTCAATATCACAGAGCACACAGTAACAGTTCACACATTCTCGATATCATAGAACATACAGTAACAGTTCACACATTCTCGATATCACAGAACATCCAGTATCAGTTCACACTTCCTCGATATCACAGAGAGTACAGTAACAGTTCACTCATTCTCAATATCATATCACGTACAGTAACAATTAACACATTCTCAATATCATCGAATGTATAGTAACAGTTCACACATTCACAATATCACAGAACATACTGTAACACTTCACACATTCTCAATATCACAGAAATTACAGTATCAGTTCACACATTCACAAAAATCACAGAACATATAGTAACAGTTCACACTTTCTCAATATCATAGAATGTATAGTAACAGTTCACACATTCTGAATATCACAGAACGTACAGTACCAGATCACACATTCTCAATATCATAGAACTTCCAGTAACAGCTCACACATTATCTGTATCACAGAACATACAGCAACAGTTCACACTTTCTCAATATCACAGAGTGTACAGTAACAGCTCACACATTCTCAATATCAGAGCGTGTACAGTAACAGCTCACGTACTCTCAGTATCACAGAACAGACAGTAACAATTCACACATTCTCAATATCACAGAAAATACAGTAACAGTTCCCACGTTCTCAATATCATAGAATGTACAGTAACAGATCACACATTCTCAATATCATAGAACTTTCAGTAACAGTTCACACATTCTCTGTATCACAGAATGTAAAGTAACAGATCACACATTCCCAATATCATAGAACGTACAGTAACAGTTCACACTTTCTCTGTATCACAGAAAATACAGTAACAGTTCACACATTCCCATTATCATAGAACGTACAGTAACAGTTCACACTTTCTCAGTATCACAGAAAATACAGTAACAGTTCACACATTACCATTATCATAGAACGTACAGTAATTGTTCACATTTTCTCAGTATCACAGAACATACAGTAACGGTTCACACATTCTCAATATCATAGAGTGTTCAGTTACTGTTCACACTTTCTCAATATCATAGAATGTACAGTAACTGATCACACATTCTCAATATCATAGAATGTACAGTAACAGTTCACACAATCTCAGTATCACAGAATGTACAGTAACAATTCACACATTCCCAATATCATAAAACGTACAGTAACAATTCACACTTTCTCAATATCACAGAATGTACAGTAACAGTTCATACATTCTAAGTATCACCAAGCATCCAGTAACAGTAACAGTTCACTCATTCTCAATATCATATCACGTACAGTAACAATTAACACATTCTCAATATCATCGAATGTATAGTAACAGTTCACACATTCACAATATCACAGAACATACTGTAACACTTCATACATTCTCAATATCACAGAAATTACAGTATCAGTTCACACATTCACAAAAATCACAGAACATATGGTAACAGTTCACACTTTCTCAATATCATTGAATGTACAGTAACAGTTCACACATTCTGAATATCACAGAACGTACAGTACCAGATCACACATTCTCAATATCATAGAACTTCCAGTAACAGCTCACAGATTCTCAGTATCACAGAACATACAGCAACAGTTCACACATTCCCATTATCATAGAATGTACAGTAACAGTTCAGACATTCTCAATATCAGAGAATGCACAGTAACAGTTCGCACTTTCTCAATAACATAGAGCGTACAGTAACAGTTCACTCATTCTCAATATCATAGAACATACAGTAACAGTTCAAACATTTTCAATATCATAGAACGTACAGTGACAGTTCACACATTCTCAATATCATAGAACATACAGGAGCACTTCACACATTCTCAATATCATAGAATGCACAATAACAGTTCACACTTTTTCAATAACATAGAGTGTACAGTTACAGTTCACACATTCTCAATATCAGAGAATGCACAGTAACAGTTCGCACTTTCTCAATAACATAGAGCGTACAGTAACATTCACTCATTCTCAATATCATAGAACATACAGTAACAGTTCACACATTCTCAATATCATAGAACATACAGTACTGTTCACACATTCTCGATATAACAGAACATCCAGTACCAGTTCACACTTTCTCGATATCACAGAGTGTACAGTAACAGTTCACTCATTCTCAATATCATATCACGTACAGTAACAATTAACACATTCTCAATATCATAGAATGTATAATAACAGTTCACAGATTCTCAATATCATAGAATGTACAGTAACAGTTCACACTTTCTCAATATCATAGAATGTACAGTAACAGTTCACACATTCTGAATATCACAGAACGTACAGTACCAGATCACACATTCTCAATATCATAGAACTTCCAGTAATAGCTCACACATTATCAGTATCACAGAACATACAGCAACAGTTCACACTTTCTCAATATCATAGAACATACAGTAACAGTTCACACATTCTCAATATCACAGAGCACACAGTAACAGTTCACACATTCTCGATATCATAGAACATACAGTAACAGTTCACACATTCTCGATATCACAGAACATCCAGTATCAGTTCACACTTTCTCGATATCACAGAGAGTACAGTAACAGTTCACTCATTCTCAATATCATATCACGTACAGTAACAATTAACACATTCTCAATATCATCGAATGTATAGTAACAGTTCACACATTCACAATATCACAGAACATACTGTAACACTTCACACATTCTCAATATCACAGAAATTACAGTATCAGTTCACACATTCACAAAAATCACAGAACATATAGTAACAGTTCACACTTTCTCAATATCATAGAATGTATAGTAACAGTTCACACATTCTGAATATCACAGAACGTACAGTACCAGATCACACATTCTCAATATCATAGAACTTCCAGTAACAGCTCACACATTATCTGTATCACAGAACATACAGCAACAGTTCACACTTTCTCAATATCACAGAGTGTACAGTAACAGCTCACACATTCTCAATATCAGAGCGTGTACAGTAACAGCTCACGTACTCTCAGTATCACAGAACAGACAGTAACAATTCACACATTCTCAATATCACAGAAAATACAGTAACAGTTCCCACGTTCTCAATATCATAGAATGTACAGTAACAGATCACACATTCTCAATATCATAGAACTTTCAGTAACAGTTCACACATTCTCTGTATCACAGAATGTAAAGTAACAGATCACACATTCCCAATATCATAGAACGTACAGTAACAGTTCACACTTTCTCTGTATCACAGAAAATACAGTAACAGTTCACACATTCCCATTATCATAGAACGTACAGTAACAGTTCACACTTTCTCAGTATCACAGAAAATACAGTAACAGTTCACACATTACCATTATCATAGAACGTACAGTAATTGTTCACATTTTCTCAGTATCACAGAACATACAGTAACGGTTCACACATTCTCAATATCATAGAGTGTTCAGTTACAGTTCACACTTTCTCAATATCATAGAATGTACAGTAACTGATCACACATTCTCAATATCATAGAATGTACAGTAACAGTTCACACAATCTCAGTATCACAGAATGTACAGTAACAATTCACACATTCCCAATATCATACAACGTACAGTAACAATTCACACTTTCTCAATATCACAGAATGTACAGTAACAGTTCATACATTCAAAGTATCACCAAGCATCCAGTAACAGTAACAGTTCACACTTTCTCAACATCATAGAAAATACAGTAACATTTCATACATTCTCAGTATCACAGAACGTACAGTAACAGATCACTCAACCTCAATATCATAGAACATACAGCAACAGTTCACACATTTTCAATATCACAGAACATACAGTACAATTTCACACATTCTCAATATCACAGAATGTATAGTAACAGTTCACACATTGTCAATATCACAGAGTTTACAGTAACAGTTCACACATTCCCAATATTATAGAACGTTCAGAAACAGTTCATAGATTCTCAGTAACAGTTCACTCATTCTCAATATCATATCACGTACAGTAACAATTAACACATTCTCAATGTCATAGAATGTATAGTAACAGTTCACACTTTCTCAATATCACAGAGTGTACAGTAACAGTTCACACATTCTCAATATCACAGAAATTACAGTATCAGTTCACACATTCACATAAATCACAGAACATACAGTAACAGTTCACACTTTCTCAATATCATAGAATGTACAGTAACAGTACACACATTCTCAACATCACAGGACATACAGTAACAGTTCACACATTCTCAAGATCATAGAACATACAGTAACTGTTATCACATTCTCAATTTCACAGAATCTATAGAAACAGTTCACTCATTCTCAGTATCATATAATGTACAGTACCAGTTCACACATTCTCAGTATCATAGAATGCACAGTAACAGTTCACACATTCTCAATATCACAGAGTGTACAGTAACAGTTCACACATTCTCAATATCACAGAAATTACAGTATCAGTTCACACATTCACATAAATCACAGAACATACAGTAACAGTTCACACATTCTCAAGATCATAGAACATACAGAAACTGTTATCACATTCTCAATATCACAGAATCTATAGAAACAGTTCACTCATTCTCAGTATCAAATAATGTACAGTAATAGTTCACACATTCTCAGTATCACAGAATGTACAGTAACAGTTCACACATTCTCAATATCACAGAACGTACAGTAACAGTTCACACTTTCTCAATATCACAGAAAGTACAGTAACAGTTCACACTTTCTCAATATCGCAGAACATACAGTTACAGTTCACACATTCTCCATATCATAGAACATACAGTAGCAGTTCACACATTCTCAGGATCACAGAATGCACAGTAACAGTTCACAAATTCTCAATGTCATAGAACACACAGTAACAGCTCACACATTCTCAATATCAGAGCGTGTACAGTAACAGCTCATACATTCTCAGTATCACAGAATATACAGTAACAATTCACACATTCTCAATATCACAGAAAATACAGTAATAGTTCCCACATTCTCAATATCATAGAATGTATAGTAACAGATCACACATTCTCAATATCACAGAGTTTACAGTAACAGTTCACACATTCTCAATATCACAGAAAATACAGTAATAGTTCCCACATTCTCAATATCATAGAATGTATAGTAACAGATCACACATTCTCAATATCACAGAGCGTACAGTAACAGTTCACACTTTCTCAATATCATAGAACATACAGTAACAGTTCACACTTTCTCAATATCACAGAACATGCAGTAACAGTTCACACTTTCTCAATATCATAGAACATACAATAACAGTTCGCACTTTCTCAATATCACAGAGCGTACAGTAACAGTTCACACATTCTCAATATCACAGAAAATTCAGTAACAGTTCACACATTCTCAATATTACACAACACACAGTAACATTTCACACTTTCTCAATATCACAGAACATACAGTAACAGTTCACACTTTCTCAATGTCACAGAACATACAGTAACTGTTACCAGAGTCTCAATATCACAGAATCTACAGGAGCAGTTCACACTTTATCAATATCATATAACTTACAGTAACAGTTCACACATTCTCAGTATCATAGAATGCACAGTAACAGTGCAGATATTCTCGATACCAAAGAACATACAATAACAGTTCACACATTCTCAATATCACAGCACATACAGTAACAGTACACACTTTCTAAATATCATAGAATGTACAGTGAAAGTTCACACTTTCTCATTATCACATAACATACAGTAACAGTTCACATTCTCAATATCACATAATGTACAGTAACAGATCACACATTCTCAATATCACAGAGCGTACTGTAACAGCTCACACTTTCTCGGTATCACAGAACATACAGTAACAGTTCACACATTCTCAATACTTCAGAGTGTGCATTAACATTTCACACATTCTCAGTATCATAGAATGCACAGTAACAGTGCAGACATTCTCAGTATCACAGAACATACAGCAACAGTTGACACTTTCTCAATATCATCGAATGTACAGTAACAGTTCACACATTCTCAATATCATAGAACATACAGTAACAGTTCACACTTTGTCAATATCACAGAACGTAAAGTAACAATTCACACTTTCTCAATATCATAGAACACACAGAAGCAGTTCACTCATTCTCAGGATCATAGAATGCACAGTAACAGTTCACACTTTCTCAATATCATCGAACATAAAGTAGCAGTTCACACATTCGCAGTATCATAGAATGTACAGTAACAGTTCACAAATTCTCAATGTCATAGAACATACAGTAACAGTTCACACATTCTCAATACTACAGAGTGTGCATTAACATTTCACACATTCTCAGTATCATAGAATGCACAGTAACAGTTCACACTTTCTCAATATCATAGAACATGCAGTAGCAGTTCACACATTCGCAGTATCATAGAATGTACAGTAACAGTTCACAAATTCTCAATGTCATAGAACATACAGTAACAGTTCACACATTCTCAATACTACAGAGTGTGCATTAACATTTCACACATTCTCAGTATCATAGAATGCACAGTAACAGCTGACACATTCTCAGTATCATGTAACATACAGTAACAGTTCACATTCTCAATATCACAGAATGTATAGTAACAGTTCACACTTTCTCAATATCGTAGACCGTACAGTAACAGTTCACACTTTCTCAATATCATAGAGCATACAGTCACAGTTCACACATTCTCAATATCATAGAACTTACAAAACAGTTCACACATTCTCAATATCACAGAAAATTCAGTAACAGTTCACACATTCACAGTATCACAGAACATACAGTAACAGTTCGCACATTCTCAATATCACAGAACGTAGAGTAACAGTTCACACTTTCTCAATATCGTAGACCGTACAGTAACAGTTCACACTTTCTCAATATCATAGAGCATACAGTCACAGTTCACACATTCTCAATATCATAGAACTTACAAAACAGTTCACACATTCTCAATATCACAGAAAATTCAGTAACAGTTCACACATTCACAGTATCACAGAACATACAGTAACAGTTCACACTTTCTCAATACCATAGAATGTACAGTAACAGTTCACACATTCTCAATATCACAGCACATACAGTAACAGTTCACACTTTCTCAATATCATAGAATGTACAGTAACAGTTCACACTTTCTCAATATCATAGAACATGCAGTAGCAGTTCACACATTCGCAGTATCATAGAATGCACAGTAACAGTTCACAAATTCTCAATATCATAGAAAATACAGTAACAGTTCACACATTCTCAACATCATTGAACGTACAGTGACAGTTCACACATTCTCAGTATCATAGAATTCACAGTAACAGCTCACACATTCTCAGTATCACATGACATACAGTGACAGTTCGCTTTCTCAATATCACAGAACGTACAGTAACAGATCACGCATTCTCAATATCACAGAGCGTACTGTAACAGCTCACACTTTCTCGGTATCACAGAACATACAGGAACAGTTCACACATTCTCAATACTACAGAGTGTGCATTAACATTTCACACATTCTCAGTATCATAGAATGCACAGCAACAGCTCACACATTCTCAATATCACAGAACATACAACAACAATTCACACTTTCTCAATATCATAGAACATACAGTAACAGTTCACACTTTCTCAATATCACAGAACATGCAGTAACAGTTCACACTTTCTCAATATCATAGAACATACAATAACAGTTCGCACTTTCTCAATATCACAGAAAATTCAGTAACAGTTCACACATTCTCAATATTACACAACACACAGTAACATTTCACACTTTCTCAATATCACAGAACATACAATAACAGTTCACACTTTCTCAATATCACAGAACATACAGTAACTGTTATCAGAGTCTCAATATCACAGAATCTACAGGAGCAGTTCACACTTTATCAATATCATATAACTTACAGTAACAGTTCACACATTCTCAGTATCATAGAATGCACAGTTACAGTTCACACATTCTCAACATCATAGAACGTTCAGTAACAGATCACACCTTCTCAATATCACAGAACATACAGTAACAGTTCACACTTTCTCAATATCATGGAACATACAGTAACTGTTATCCCAGTCTCAGTATCACAGAATCTACAGGAACACTTCACACTTTCTCAATATCATATAACTTACAGTAACAGTTCACACATACTCAATATCACAGAACGTTCAGTAACAGATCACACTTTCTCAATATCATAGAACATACAGTAACTGTTATCACAGTCTCAGTATCACAGAATCTACAGGAACAGTTCACACTTTCTCAATATGATATAACTTACAGTAACAGTTCACACATTCTCAATATCATAGAATGTACAGTAATAGTTCACACATTCTCAATATCACAGAACGTTCAGTAACAGATCACACATTCTCAATATCACAGAGTGTACAGTAACAGTTCACACTTTCTCAATATCATAGAACATACAGTAACTGTTATCACAGTCTCAATATCATAGAACATACAGTAACAGTTCACACATTCTCAATATCACAGAGTGTGCAGTAACAGTTCACACATTCTCAAAATCACAGAACGTACAGTAACAGATCACACATTCTCAATATCACAGAGCTTACAGTATCACCTCACACATTCCCAGTATCACAGAGCGTACAGTGACAGTTCACACTTTCTCAATAAGACAGAGCGTACAGTAAGAGATCACACATTCTCAATATCACAGAAAACACTAACAGTTCACACATTCTCGATATAATAGAACATACAGTAACAGTTCACACATTCTCGATATCACAGAACATCCAGTAACAGTTCACACTTTCTCAATATCATAGAACGTACTGTAACAGTTCACACTTTCTCATTGCATAGAACTTACAAAAACAGTTCTCACATTCTGAGTATCAGAGAACATAAAGTAACAGTTCACACTTTCTCGATATCACAGTGCGTACAATAACAGTTCACACATTCTCGATATCATAGAACATACAGTAACTGTTCACACATTCTCGATATCACAGAACATCCAGCAACAGTTCACATTTTCTCAATATCATATAATGTACAGTAGCAGTTCACACATTCTCAATATCATAGAACATACAGAAGCAGTTCACACATTCTCAGTACCACAGAATGCACAATAACAGTTCACAAATTCTCAATGTCATCGAACATACAGTAACTGCTCACACATTCTCAATGTCATAGAACATACAGTAACTGTTCACACATTCTCAATACTACAGAGTGTGCATTAACATTTCACACATTCTCAGTATCATAGAATGCACAGTAACAGCTCACACATTCTCAGTATCACAGAACATACATTAACAGTTCACATTCTCAATATCACAGAATGTACAGTAACAGATCACACATTCTCAATATCACAGAACGTTGAGTAACAGTTCACACTTTCTCAATATCATAGAGCGTACAGTAACAATTCACACTTTCTCAATATCATGGAGTGTACAGTAACAGTTCACACATTCTCAATATCATAGAATGTACAGTAACAGTTCACACATTCTCAACATCATAGAACGTACAGGAGCAGTTCACACATTCTCAGTATCATAGAATGTACAGTAACAGTGCAGACATTCTCAATATCACAGAGTGTACAGTAACAGTTCACACATTCTCAATATCACAGAACATACAGTAACAGTTCACACGTTCCCAACATCATTCACACATTCTCAATATCACAGAACATACAGTAACAGTTCACACATTCCCAATATCATGCAACATACAGTAACAGTTCACACATTCTCAATATCACAGAAAATTCAGTAACCGTTCACACATTCACAATATCACAGAACATACAGTAACAGTTCACACTTTCTCAATATCATAGAATGTACAGTAACAGTTCACACTTTCTCAATATCACAGAACGCAAAATAACAGTTCACACTTTCTCAATATCATAGAACATACAGTAACAGTTCACACTTTCTTAATATCACAGAATCTACAGTAACAGTTCACACTTTCTCAATATCACAGAACGCAAAATAACAGTTCACACTTTCTCAATATCATAGAACATACAGTAACAGTTCACACTTTCTTAATATCACAGAATCTACAGGAACAGTTCACACTTTCTCAATATCATATAACTTACAGTAGCAGTTCACACATTCTCAATATCATAGAATGTACAGTAATAGTTCACACATACTCAATATCACAGAACGTTCAGTAACAGATCACACTTTTTCAATATCATAGAACATACAGTAACTGTTATCACAGTCTCAGTATCACAGAACGTTCAGTAACAGATCACACTTTCTCAATATCATAGAACATACAGTAACAGTTCACACATTCTCAATATCATGGAATGTACAGTAATAGTTCACACATTCCCAATTTCACAGGACATTCAGTAACAGATCACACATTCTCAATATCACAGAGCGTGCAGTAACAGCTCACGCATTCTCAGTATCACAGAAGGTACAGTAACCGTTCGCACTTTCTCAATATCACAGAGCGTCCAGGAACAGTTCACACATTCTCAATATCACAGAATACACAGTAACATTTCACACTTTCTCAATATCATAGAACATACAGTAACAGTTCACACATTCTCCATATCATACAACATAGAGTAGCATTTCTCACATTCTCAGTACCATTGAATGCACAGTAACAGTTCACTCTTTCTCAATATCATTGAACATACTGTCGCAGTTCAGACATTCACAGTATCATTGAATGCACAGTAACAGCTCACAAATTCTCAATGTCATATAATATACAGTAACAGTTCACACATTCTCATGATCACAGAATGTACAGTAACAGCTCTCACATTCTCAGTATCACAGAACATACAGTAACAGTTCACACATTCTCCATATCACAGAACGTAGAGTAACAGTTCACACTTTCTCAATATCTGAGAGCGAACAGTAACAGTTCACAGTTTCTCAATATCATAGAACATACAGTGTCAGTTCACACATTCTCAATATCAGAGAATGCACAGTAACAGTTCACACTTTCTCAATATCGTGGAACATACAGCAGCAGTTCACACATTCTCAGTATCATAGAACGCACAATAACAGTTCACAAATTCTCAATGTCATAGAACATACAGTAACTGTTCACAAATTCTCAATGTCATAGAACATACAGTAACTGTTCACACATTCTCAATACTACAGAGTGTGCATTAACATTTCACACATTCTCAGTATCATAGAATGCACAGTAACAGCTCACAAATTCTCAGTATCACAGAACATACAGTAACAGTTCACACGTTCCCAATATCATTCACACATTCTCAATATCACAGAACATACAGTAACAGTTCACACATTCCCAATATCATACAACATACAGTAACAGTTCACACATTCTCAATATCACAGAAAATTCAGTAACCGTTCACGCATTCACAATATCACAGAACATACAGTAACAGTTCACACTTTCTCAATATCATAGAATGTACAGTAACAGTTCATACATTCTCAATATCATAACACATACAGTAACAGTTCACACTTTCTCAATATCATAGAATGTACAGTAACAGTTCACACTTTCTCAATATCACAGAACGCAAAATAACAGTTCACACTTTCTCAATATCATAGAACATACAGTAACAGTTCACACTTTCTCAATATCACAGAACATACGGTAACAGTTCACACTTTCTCAATATCATAGAACAAATAGTAACTGTTATCACAGTCTCAATATCACAGAATCTGCAGGAACAGTTCACACTTTCTCAATATCACATAACTTACAGTAACAGTTCACACAATCTCAATATCATAGAATGTACAGTGACAGTTCACACTTTCTCATTATCACACAACATACAGTAACAGTTCACATTCTCAATATCACATAATGTACAGTAACTCATCACACATTCTCAATATCACAGAGCGTACTGTAACAGCTCACACTTTCTCGGTATCACAGAACATACAGTAACAGTTCACACATTGTCAATACTACAGAGTGTGCATTAACATTTCACACATTCTCAGTATCATAGAATGCACTGTAACAGTGCAGACATTCTCAGTATCACAGAACATACAGCAACAGTTGACACTTTCTTAATATCATCGAATATACAGTAATAGTTCACACATTCTCAATATCACAGAACATACAGTAACAGTTCACACTTTCTCAATATCATAGAACATACAGTAACTGTTATCACAGTCTCAGTATCACAGAATCCACAGGAACAGTTCACACTTTCTCAATATCATATAACTTACAGTAACAGTTCACACATACTCAATATCACAGAACGTTCAGTAACAGATCACACTTTCTCAATATCATAGAACATACAGTAACTGTTATCACAGTCTCAGTATCACAGAATCTACAGGAACAGTTCACACTTTCTCAATATCATATAACTTACAGTAACAATTCACACATTCTCAATATCACAGAACGTTCAGTAACAGATCACACATTCTCAATTTCACAGAGCGTGCAGTAACAGCTCACGCATTCTCAGTATCACAGAGGGTACAGTAACCGTTCGCACTTTCTCAATATCACAGAGCGTACAGGAACAGTTCACACATTCTCAATATCACAGAACACACAGTAACATTTCACACTTTCTCAATATCATAGAACATACAGTAACAGTTCACACATTCTCCATATCATACAACATAGAGTAGCATTTCTCACATTCTCAGTACCATTGAATGCACAGTAACAGTTCACTCTTTCTCAATATCATTGAACATACTGTCGCAGTTCAGACATTCTCAGTATCATTGAATGCACAGTAACAGCTCACAAATTCTCAATGTCATAGAATATACAGTAACAGTTCACACATTCTATGATCACAGAATGCACAGTAACAGATCACACATTCTCTATATCATAGAATGTACAGTAACAGCTCACACATTCTCAGTATCACAGAACATACAGTAACAGTTCACACATTCTCCATATCACAGAACATAGAGTAACAGTTCACACTTTCTCAATATCTGAGAGCAAACAGTAACAGTTCACAGTTTCTCAATATCATAGAACGTACAGTGTCAGTTCACACATTCTCAATATCAGAGAATGCACAGTAACAGTTCGCACATTTTCAATATCATAGAACATATATTAGCAGTTCACACATTCTCAGTATCACAGAATGTACAGTAACATTTCAATCATTCTCTGTATCATGGAATGCACAGTTACAGTTCGCACATTCTCAATATCATAGAACATACAGTAACAGTTCACACATTTTCAATATCACAGAGTGTGCAGTAACAGTTCACACATTCTCAAAATCACAGAACGTACAGTAACAGATCACACATTCTCAATATCACAGAGCTTACAGTAACACCCCACACATTCTCAGTATCACAGAGCGTACAGTGACAGTTCGCACTTTCTCAATATCACAGAGCGTACAGTAAGAGATCACACATTCTCAATATCACAGAAAACACAGTAAAAGTTCACACATTCTCGATATAATAGAACATACAGTAACAGTTCACACATTCTCGATATCACAGAACATCCAGTAACAGGTCACACTTTCTCAATATCATAGAACGTACTGTAACAGTTCACACTTTCTCAATGTCATAGAACTTACAAAAACAGTTCTCACATTCTGAGTATCACAGAGCATAAAGTAACAGTTCACACTTTCTCGATATCACAGTGCGTACAGTAACAGTTCACACATTCTCGATATCATAGAACATACAGTAACTGTTTCACACATTCTCGATATCACAGAACATCTAGCAACAGTTCACATTTTCTCAATATCATATAATGTACAGTAGCAGTTCACACATTCTTAATATCATAGAACATACAGAAGCAGTTCACACATTCTCCGTACCATAGAATGCACAGTAACAGTTCACACTTTCTCAATATCGTGGAACATACAACAGCAGTTCACACATTCTCAGTATCATAGAATGCACAATAACAGTTCACAAATTCTCAATGTCATAGAACATACAGTAACTGTTCCCACATTCTCAATGTCATAGAACATACAGTAACTGTTCACACATTCTCAACACTACAGAGTGTGCATTAACATTTCACACATTCTCAGTATCATAGAATGCACAGTAACAGCTCACACATTCTCAGTATCATAGAACATACATTAACAGTTCACATTCTCAATATCACAGAATGTACAGTAACAGATCACACATTCTCAATATCACAGAACGTTGAGTAACAGTTCACACTTTCTCAATATCATAGAGCGTACAGTAACAATTCACACTTTCTCAATATCATGGAGTGTACAGTAACAGTTCACACATTCTCAATATCATAGAATGTACAGTAACAGTTCACACATTCTCAACATCATAGAACGTACAGGAGCAGTTCACACATTCTCAGTATCATAGAATGTACAGTAACAGTGCAGACATTCTCAATATCACAGAGTGTACAGTAACAGTTCACACATTCTCAATATCACAGAACATACAGTAACAGTTCACACGTTCCCAATATCATTCACACATTCTCAATATCACAGAACATACAGTAACAGTTCACACATTCCCAATATCATACAACATACAGTAACAGTTCACACATTCTCAATATCACAGAAAATTCAGTAACCGTTCACACATTCATAATATCACAGAACATACAGTAACAGTTCACACTTTCTCAATATCATAGAATGTACAGTAACAGTTCATACATTCTCAATATCACAGCACATACAGTAACAGTTCACACTTTCTCAATATTATAGAATGTACAGTAACAGTTCACACTTTCTCAATATGACAGAACGCAAAATAACAGTTCACACTTTCTCAATATCATAGAACATACAGTAACTGTTATCACAGTCTCAATATCACTGAATCTACAGGAACTGTTCACACTTTCTCAATATCACATAACTTACAGTAACAGTTCACACATTCTCAATATCATAGAATGTACAGTGACAGTTCACACTTTCTCATTATCACATAACATACAGTAACAGTTCACATTCTCAATATCACATAATATACAGTAACAGATCACACATTCTCAATATCATAGTGCGTACTGTAACAGCTCACACTTTCTTGGTATGGCAGAACATACAGTAACAGTTCACACATTCTCAATACTACAGAGTGTGCATTAACATTTCACACATTCTCAGTATCATAGAATGCACAGTAACAGTGCAGACATTCTCAGTATCACAGAACATACAGCAACAGTTGATACTTTCTCAATATCATCGAATATACAGTAACAGTTCACACATTCTCAATATCATAGAACATACAGTAACAGTTCACAATTTGTCAATATCTGTATCACAGAACATAAAGTAACAGTTCACACTTTCTCAATATCATAGAACACACAGAAGCAGTTCACTCATTCTCAGTATCATAGAATGCACAGTAACAGTTCACACTTTCTCAATATCATCGAACATAAAGTAGCAGTTCACACATTCTCAGTGTCATAGAATGCACAGTAACAGTTCACACTTTCTCAATATCATAGAAAATGCAGTAGCAGTTCACACATTCGCAGTATCATAGAATGTACAGTAACAGTTCACACTTTCTCATTAACACATAACATACAGTAACAGTTCACACATTCTCAATATCAGAGAATGTACAGTAACAGATCACACATTCTAAATATCACAGAGCGTACTGTAACAGCTCACACTTTCTCGGTATCACAGAACATACAGTAACAGTTCACACATTCTCAATACTACAGAGTGTGCATTAACATTTCACACATTCTCAGTATCATAGAATGCACAGTAACAGTGCAGACATTCTCAGTATCACAGAACATACAGCAACAGTTGATACTTTCTCAATATCATCGAATGTACAGTAACAGTTCACACATTCTCAATATCATAGAACATACAGGAACAGTTCACACTTTCTCAATATCTGTATCACAGAACATAAAGTAACAGTTCACACTTTCTCAATATCATAGAACACACAGAAGCAGTTCACTCATTCTCAGTATCATAGAATGCACATTAACAGTTCACACTTTCTCAATATCATAGAGCATACAGTCACAGTTCACACATTCTCAATATCATAGAACTTACAATAACAGTTCACACATTCTCAATATCACAGAAAATTCAGTAACAGTTCACACATTCACAATATCACAGAACATACAGTAACAGTTCACACTTTCTCAATACCATAGAATGTACAGTAACAGTTCACACATTCTCAATATCACAGCACATACAGTAACAGTTCACACTTTCTCAATATCATAGAATGTACGGTAACAGTTCACACATTCTCAATATCATAGAACATGCAGTAGCAGTTCACACATTCGCAGTTTCATAGAATGCACAGTAACAGTTCACAAATTCTCAATGTCAAAGAACATACAGTTACAGTTCACATATTCTCAATACTACAGAGTGTGCATTAACATTTCACACATTCTCAGTATCATAGAATTCACAGTAACAGCTCACACATTCTCAGTATCACATGACATACAGTGACAGTTCGCTTTCTCAATATCACAGAACGTACAGTAACAGATCACGCATTCTCAATATCACAGAGTGTACTGTAACAGCTCACACTTTCTCGGTATCACAGAACATACAGGAACAGTTCACACATTCTCAATACTACAGAGTGTGCATTAACATTTCACACATTCTCAGTATCATAGAATGCACAGCAACAGCTCACACATTCTCAATATCACAGAACATACAGCAACAATTCACACTTTCTCAATATCATAGAGCATACAGTAACAATTCACACATTCTCAATATCATAGAAAATACAGTAACAGTTCACACATTCTCAACATCATAGAATGTACAGTAACAGTTCACACATTCTCAATATCACAGAGTGTACAGTAATAGTTCACACATTCTCAATATCACAGAACGTTCAGTAACAGATCACACTTTCTCAATATCATAGAACATACAGTAACTGTTATCACAGTCTCAATATCACAGAATCTACAGGAACAGTTCACAGTTTCTCAATATCATATAACTTACAGTAGCAGTTCACACATTCTCAATATCATAGAATGTACAGTAATAGTTCACACATACTCAATATCACAGAACGTTCAGTAACAGTTCACACTTTCTCAATATGATAGAACATACAGTAACTGTTATCACAGTCTCAGTATCACAGAATCTACAGGAACAGTTCACAGTTTCTCAATATCATATAACTTACAGTAGCAGTTCACACATTCTCAATATCATAGAATGTGCAGTAATAGTTCACACATACTCAATATCACAGAACATACAGTAACAGTTCACACTTTCTCAATATCATAGAACATACAGTAACTGTTATCACAGTCTCAGTATCACAGAATCTACAGGAACAGTTCACACTTTCTCAATATCATATAACTTACAGTAACAGTTCACACATTCTCAATATCATAGAATGTACAGTAATAGTTCACACATTCTCAATATCACAGAACGTTTAGTAACAGATCACACATTCTCAATATCACAGAGCGTGCAGTAACAGCTCACGCATTCGCAGTATCACAGAGGGCACAGTAACCGTTTGCACTTTCTCAATATCACAGAGCGTACAGTAACAGTTCACACATTCTCCATATCACAGAACGTAGAGTAACAGTTCACACTTTCTCAATATCTGAGAGCGAACAGTAACAGTTCACAGTTTCTCAATATCATAGAACGTACAGTGTCAGTTCACACATTCTCAATATCAGAGAATGCACAGGAACAGTTCGCACATTTTCAATATCATAGAACATATATTAGCAGTTCACACATTCTCAGTATCACAGAATGTACAGTAACATTTCAATCATTCTCTGTATCATTGAATGCACAGTTACAGTTCACACATTCTCAATATCATAGAACATACAGTAACAGATCACACATTCTCAATATCACAGAGCGTGCAGGAACAGTTCACACATTCTCAAAATCACAGAACGTACAGTAACAGATCACACATTCTCAATATCACAGAGCTGACAGTAACACCTCACACATTCTCAGTATCACAGAGCGTACAGTGACAGTTCGCACTTTCTCAATATCACAGAGCGTACAGTAAGAGATCACACATTCTCAATATCACAGCAAACACAGTAACAGTTCACACATTCTCGATATAATAGAACATACAGTAACAGTTCACACATTCTCGATATCACAGAACATCCAGTCACAGGTCACACTTTCTCAATATCATAGAACGTACTGTAACAGTTCACACTTTCTCAATGTCATAGAACTTACAAAAACAGTTCTCACATTCTGAGTATCACAGAGCATAAACTATCAGTTCACACTTTCTCGATATCACAGTGCGTACAGTAACAGTTCACACATTCTCGATATCATAGAACATACAGTAACTGTTCACACATTCTCGATATCACAGAACATCTAGCAACAGTTCATATTTTCTCAATATCATATAATGTACAGTAGCAGTTCACACATTCTTAATATCATAGAACATACAGAAGCAGTTCACACATTCTCAGTACCATAGAATGCACAGTAACAGTTCACACTTTCTCAATATCGTGGAACATACAGCAGCAGTTCACACATTCTCAGTATCATAGAATGCACAATAACAGTTCACAAATTCTCAATGTCATAGAACATACAGTAACTGTTCACACATTCTCAATGTCATAGAACATACAGTAACTGTTCACACATTCTCAATACTACAGAGTGTGCATTAACATTTCACACATTCTCAGTATCATAGAATGCACAGTAACAGCTCACACATTCTCAGTATCACAGAACATACATTAACAGTTCACATTCTCAATATCACAGAATGTACAGTAACAGATCACACATTCTCAATATCACAGAACGTTGAGTAACAGTTCACACTTTCTCAATATCATAGAGCGTAGAGTAACAATTCACACTTTCTCAATATCATGGAGTGTACAGTAACAATTCACACATTCTCAATATCATAGAAAATACAGTAACAGTTCACACATTCTCAACATCATAGAATGTACAGTAACAGTTCACACATTCTCAATATCACAGAGTGTACAGTAATAGTTCACACATTCTCAATATCACAGAACGTTCAGTAACAGATCACACCTTCTCAATATCACAGAACATACAGTAACAGTTCACACTTTCTCAATATCATAGAACATACAGTAACTGTTATCACAGTCTCAATATCACAGAATCTACAGGAACAGTTCACACTTTCTCAATATCATATAACTTACAGTAACAGTTCACACATTCTCAATATCATAGAATGTACAGTAATAGTTCACACATACTCAATATCACAGAACGTTCAGTAACAGATCACACTTTTTCAATATCATAGAACATACAGTAACTGTTATCACAGTCTCAGTATCACAGAATCTACAGGAACAGTTCACACTTTCTCAATATCATATAACTTACAGTAACAGTTCACACATTCTCAATATCATGGAATGTACAGTAATAGTTCACACATTCCCAATATCACAGGACGTTCAGTAACAGATCACACATTCTCAATATCACAGAGCGTGCAGTAACAGCTCACGCATTCTCAGTATCACAGAAGGAACAGTAACCGCTCGCACTTTCTCAATATCACAGAGCGTCCAGGAACAGTTCACACATTCTCAATATCACAGAACACACAGTAACATTTCACACTTTCTCAATATCATAGAACATACAGTAACAGTTCACACATTCTCCATATCATACAACATAGAGTAGCATTTCTCACATTCTCAGTACCATTGAATGCACAGTAACAGTTCACTCTTTCTCAATATCATTGAACATACTGTCGCAGTTCAGACATTCTCAGTATCATTGAATGCACAGTAACAGCTCACAAATTCTCAATGTCATATAATATACAGTAACTGTTCACACATTCTCATGATCACAGAATGTACAGTAACAGCTCTCACATTCTCAGTATCACAGAACATACAGTAACAGTTCACACATTCTCCATATCACAGAACGTAGAGTAACAGTTCACACTTTCTCAATATCTGAGAGCGAACAGTAACAGTTCACAGTTTCTCAATATCATAGAACGTACAGTGTCAGTTCACACATTCTCAATATCAGAGAATGCACAGTAACAGTTCACACTTTCTCAATATCGTGGAACATACAGCAGCAGTTCACACATTCTCAGTATCATAGAATGCACAATAACAGTTCACAAATTCTCAATGTCATAGAACATACAGTAACTGTTCACACATTCTCAATGTCATAGAACATACAGTAACTGTTCACACATTCTCAATACTACAGAGTGTGCATTAACATTTCACACATTCTCAGTATCATAGAATGCACAGTAACAGCTCACACATTCTCAGTATCACAGAACATACATTAACAGTTCCAATTCTCAATATCACAGATCATACAGTAACAGTTCACACGTTCCCAATATCATTCACACATTCTCAATATCACAGAACATACAGTAACAGTTCACACATTCCCAATATCATACAACATACAGTAACAGTTCACACATTCTCAATATCACAGAAAATTCAGTAACCGTTCCCACATTCACAATATCACAGAACATACAGTAACAGTTCACACTTTCTCAATATCATAGAATGTACAGTAACAGTTCATACATTCTCAAAATCATAGCACATACAGTAACAGTTCACACTTTCTCGATATCACAGTGCGTACAGTAACAGTTCACACTTTCTCAATATCACAGAACGCAAAATAACAGTTCACACTTTCACAATATCATAGAACATACAGTAACAGTTCACACTTTCTCAATATCACAGAACATACAGTAACAGTTCACACTTTCTCAATATCATAGAACATACAGTAACTGTTATCACAGTCTCAATATCACAGAATCTACAGGAACAGTTCACACTTTCTCAATATCACATAACTTACAGTAACAGTTCACACATTCTCAATATCATAGAATGTACAGTGACAGTTCACACTTTCTCATTATCACATAACATACAGTAACAGTTCACATTCTCAATATCACATAATGTACAGTAACAGATCACACATTCTCAATATCACAGAGCGTACTGTAACAGCTCACACTTTCTCGGTATCACAGAACATACAGTAACAGTTCACACATTGTCAATACTACAGAGTGTGCATTAACATTTCACAAATTCTCAGTGTCATAGAATGCACAGTAACAGTGCAGACATTCTCAGTATCACAGAACATACAGCAACAGTTGACACTTTCTTAATATCATCGAATGTACAGTAATAGTTCACACATTCTCAATATCACAGAACGTTCAGTAACAGATCACACCTTCTCAATATCACAGAACATACAGTAACAGTTCACACTTTCTCAATATCATAGAACATACAATAACTGTTATCACAGTCTCAGTATCACAGAATCTACAGGAAAAGTTCACACTTTCTCAATATCATATAACTTACAGTAACAGTTCACACATACTCAATATCACAGAACGTTCAGTAACAGCTCACGCATTCTCAGTATCACAGAGGGTACAGTAACCGTTCGCACTTTCTCAATATCACAGAGCGTACAGGAACAGTTCACACATTCTCAATATCACAGAACACACAGTAACATTTCACACTTTCTCAATATCATAGAACATACAGTAACAGTTCACACATTCTCCATATCATACAACATAGAGTAGCATTTCTCACATTCTCAGTACCATTGAATGCACAGTAACAGTTCACTCTTTCTCAATATCATTGAACATACTGCCGCAGTTCACACATTCTCAGTACCATAGAATGCACAGTAACAGTTCACACTTTCTCAATATCGTGGAACATACAGCAGCAGTTCACACATTCTCAGTATCATAGAATGCACAATAACAGTTCACAAATTCTCAATGTCATAGAACATACAGTAACTGTTCACACATTCTCAATGTCATAGAACATACAGTAACTGTTCACACATTCTCAATACTACAGAGTGTGCATTAACATTTCACACATTCTCAGTATCATAGAATGCACAGTAACAGCTCACACATTCTCAGTATCACAGAACATACATTAACAGTTCACATTCTCAATATCACAGAATGTACAGTAACAGATCACACATTCTCAATATCACAGAACGTTGAGTAACAGTTCACACTTTCTCAATATCATAGAGCGTACTGTAACAATTCACACTTTCTCAATATCATGGAGTGTACAGTAACAGTTCACACATTCTCAATATCATAGAATGTACAGTAACAGTTCACACATTCTCAACATCATAGAACGTACAGGAGCAGTTCACACATTCTCAGTATCATAGAATGTACAGTAACAGTGCAGACATTCTCAATATCACAGAGTGTACAGTAACAGTTCACACATTCTCAATATCACAGAACATACAGTAACAGTTCACACGTTCCCAATATCATTCACACATTCTCAATATCACAGAACATACAGTAACAGTTCACACATTCCCAATATCATACAACATACAGTAACAGTTCACACATTCTCAATATCACAGAAAATTCAGTAACCGTTCACACATTCTCAATATCACAGAAAATTCAGTAACCGTTCACGCATTCATAATATCACAGAACATACAGTAACAGTTCACACTTTCTCAATATCATAGAATGTACAGTAACAGTTAATACATTCTCAATATCACAGCACATACAGTAACAGTTCACACTTTCTCAATATCATAGAATGTACAGTAACAGTTCACACTTTCTCAATATCACAGAACGCAAAATAACAGTTCACACTTTCTCAATATCATAGAACATACAGTAACTGTTATCACAGTCTCAATATCACTGAATCTACTGGAACTGTTCACACTTTCTCAATATCACATAACTTACAGTAACAGATCACACATTCTCAATATCACAGTGCGTACTGTAACAGCTCACACTTTCTCGGTATCACAGAACATACAGTAACAGTTCACACATTCTCAATACTACAGAGTGTGCATTAACATTTCACACATTCTCAGTATCATAGAATGCACAGTAACAGTGCAGACATTCTCAGTATCACAGAACATACAGCAACAGTTGATACTTTCTCAATATCATCGAATGTACAGTAACAGTTCACACATTCTCAATATCATAGAACATACAGTAACAGTTCACACTTTGTCAATATCTGTATCACAGAACATAAAGTAACAGTTCACACTTTCTCAATATCATAGAACACACAGAAGCAGTTCACTCATTCTCAGTATCATAGAATGCACAGTAACAGTTCACACTTTCTCAATATCATCGAACATAAAGTAGCAGTTCACACATTCTCAGTATCATAGAATGCACAGTAACAGTTCACACTTTCTCAATATCATAGAACATGCAGTAGCAGTTCACACATTCGCAGTATCATAGAATGTACAGTAACAGTTTAGAAATTCTCAATGTCATAGAACATACAGTAACAGTTCACACATTCTCAATACTGCAGAGTGTGCATTAACATTTAACACATTCTCAGTATCATAGAATGCACAGTAACAGCTCACACATTCTCAGTATCATGTAACATACAGTAACAGTTCACATTCTCAATATCACAGAATGTACAGTAACAGATCACACATTCTCTGTATCACAGAACATACAGTAACAGTTCGCACATTCTCAATATCACAGAACGTAGAGTAACAGTTCACACTTTCTCAATATCGTAGAGCGTACAGTAACAATTCACACTTTCTCAATATCATAGAGCATACAGTCACAGTTCACACATTCTCAATATCATAGAACTTACAATAACAGTTCACACTTTCTCAATATCACAGAAAATTCAGTAACAGTTCACACATTCACAATATCACAGAACATACAGTAACAGTTCACACTTTCTCAATACCATAGAATGTACAGTAACAGTTCACACATTCTCAATATCATAGAACATACAGTAACAGTTCATACTTTCTCAATATCATAGAATGTACAGTAACAGTTCACACTTTCTCAATATCATAGAACATGCAGTAGCAGTTCACACATTCGCAGTATCATAGAATGCACAGTAACAGTTCACAAATTCTCAATGTCATAGAACATACAGTTACTGTTCACACATTCTCAATACTACAGAGTGTGCATTAACATTTCACACATTCTCAGTATCATAGAATTCACAGTAACAGCTCACACATTCTCAGTATCACATGACATACAGTGACAGTTCGCTTTCTCAATATCACAGAACGTACAGTAACAGATCACGCATTCTCAATATCACAGAGGGTACTGTAACAGCTCACTTTCTCAGTATCACAGAACATACAGGAACAGTTCACACATTCTCAATACTACAGAGTGTGCATTAACATTTCACACATTCTCAGTATCATAGAATGCACAGCAACAGCTCACACATTCTCAATATCACAGAACATACAGCAACAATTCACACTTTCTCAATATCATAGAGCGTACAGTAACAATTCACACATTCTCAATATCATAGAAAATACAGTAACAGTTCACACATTCTCAACATCATAGAATGTACAGTAACAGTTCACACATTCTCAATATCACAGAGTGTACAGTAATAATTCACACATTCTCAATATCACAGAACGTTCAGTAACAGATCACACATTCTCAATATCACCGAACATACAGTAACAGTTCACACTTTCTCAATATCATAGAACATACAGTAACTGTTATCACAGTCTCAATATCATACAACATGGAGTAGCATTTTACACATTCTCAGTATCATAGAATGCACAGTAACAGTTCACTCTTTCTCAATATCATTGAACATACTGTCGCAGTTCAGACATTCTCAGTATCATTCAATGCACAGTAACAGTTCACAAATTCTCAATGTCATAGAACATATAGTGACAGTTCACCCATTCTCAGTACTACAGAGTGTGCATTAACAGTTCACACATTCTCAGTATCATAGAATGCACAGTAACCGTTCACACATTCTCGATATCACACAACACACAGTAACATTTCACACTTTCTCAATATCATAGAACATACAGTAACAGTTCACACATTCTCCATATCATACAACATAGAGTAGCATTTCTCACATTCTCAGTACCATTGAATGCACAGTAACAGTTCACTCTTTCTCAATATCATTGAACATACTGTCGCAGTTCAGACATTCTCAGTATCATTGAATGCACAGTAACAGCTCACAAATTCTCTGGTGCGGCCGCATCTGGAATATTGTGTGCAGTTTTGGTCGCCATACTATAGGAAGGATGTGGAGGCACTGGAACGGGTGCAGAGGAGGTTTACCTGGATGTTGCCTGGTATGGAAGGAAGATCGTATGAGGAAAGACTGAGACACTTGGGGCTGTTTTCATTAGAGAAAAGAAGGTTTAGGGGTGACTTGATTGAGGTGTACAAGATGATTAGGGGGTTAGATCGGGTTGACAGTGTGAACCTTTTCCCGCGTATGGAGTCGGGTATTACAAGGGGGCATAGCTTTAAATTAAGGGGGGGTAGATATAGGACTGAAGTTAGGGGTAGGTTCTTCACTCAGCGAGTCGTAAGTTCATGGAATGCCCTGCCAGTAGCAGTGGTGGACTCTCCCTCTTTATGGGCATTTAAGCGGGCATTGGATAGGTATATGGAGGATAGTGGGTTAGTATAGGTTAGGTGGGCTTGGATCGACGCAACATCGAGGGCCAAAGGGCCTGTACTGCGCTGTATTCTTCTATGTTCTATGTTCTATGTTCTAATTCTCAATGTCATAGAATATACAGTAACAGTTCACACATTCTCATGATCACAGAATGCACAGTAACAGATCACACATTCTCTATATCATAGAATGTACAGTAACAGCTCACACATTCTCAGTATCACAGAACATACAGTAACAGTTCACACATTCTCCATATCACAGAACGTAGAGTAACAGTTCACACTTTCTCAATATCTGAGAGCGAACAGTAACAGTTCACAGTTTCTCAATATCATAGAACGTACAGTGTCAGTTCACACATTCTCAATATCAGAGAATGCACAGTAACAGTTCGCACATTTTCAATATCATAGAACATATATTAGCAGTTCACACATTCTCAGTATCACAGAATGTACAGTAACATTTCAATCATTCTCTGTATCATTGAATGCAGTTACAGTTCACACATTCTCAATATCATAGAACATACAGTAACAGTTCACACATTCTCAATATCACAGAGGGTGCAGTAACAGTTCACACATTCTCAAAATCACAGAACGTACAGTATCAGATCACACATTCTCAATATCACAGAGCTTACAGTAACACCTCACACATTCTCAGTATCACTGAGCGTACAGTGACAGTTCGCACTTTCTCAATATCACAGAGTGTACAGTAAGAGATCACACATTCTCAATATCACAGAAAACACAGTAACAGTTCACACATTCTCGATATAATAGAACATACAGTAACAGTTCACACATTCTCGGTATCACAGAACATCCAGTAACAGGTCACACTTTCTCAATATCATAGAATGTACTGTAACAGTTCACACTTTCTCAATGTCATAGAACTTACAAAAACAGTTCTCACATTCTGAGTATCACAGAGCATAAAGTAACAGTTCACACTTTCTCGATATCACAGTGCGTACAGTAACAGTTCACACATTCTCGATATCATAGAACATACAGTAACTGTTCACACATTCTCGATATCACAGAACATCTAGCAACAGTTCACATTTTCTCAATATCATATAATGTACAGTAGCAGTTCACACATTCTCAATATCATAGAACATACAGAAGCAGTTCACACATTCTCAGTACCATAGAATGCACAGTAACAGTTCACACTTTCTCAATATCGTGGAACATACAGCAGCAGTTCACACATTCTCAGTATCATAGAATGCACAATAACAGTTCACAAATTCTCAATGTCAGAGAACATACAGTAACTGTTCACACATTCTCAATGTCATAGAACATACAGTAACTGTTCACACATTCTCAATACTACAGAGTGTGCATTAATTTTTCACACATTCTCAGTATCATAGAATGCACAGTAACAGCTCACACATTCTCAGTATCACAGAACATACATTAACAGTTCACATTCTCAATATCACAGAATGTACAGTAACAGATCACACATTCTCAATATCACAGAACGTTGAGTAACAGTTCACACTTTCTCAATATCATAGAGCGTACTGTAACAATTCACACTTTCTCAATATCATGGAGTGTACAGTAACAGTTCACACATTCTCAATATCATAGAATGTACAGTAACAGTTCACACATTCTCAACATCATAGAACGTACAGGAGCAGTTCACACATTCTCAGTATCATAGAATGTACAGTAACAGTGCAGACATTCTCAATATCACAGAGTGTACAGTAACAGTTCACACATTCTCAATATCACAGAACATACAGTAACAGTTCACACGTTCCCAATATCATTCACACATTCTCAATATCACAGAACATACAGTAACAGTTCACACATTCCCAATATCATACAACATACAGTAACAGTTCACACATTCTCAATATCACAGAAAATTCAGTAACCGTTCACACATTCACAATATCACAGAACATACAGTAACAGTTCACACTTTCTCAATATCATAGAATGTACAGTAACAATTCATACATTCTCAATATCATAGCACATACAAGAACAGTTCACACTTTCTCAATATCATAGAATGTACAGTAACCGTTCACACTTTCTCAATATCACAGAACGCAAAATAACAGTTCACACTTTCTCAATATCATAGAACATACAGTAACAGTTCACACTTTCTCAATATCACAGAACATACAGTAACAGTTCACACTTTCTCAATATCATAGAACATACAGTAACTGTTATCACAGTCTCAATATCACAGAATCTACAGGAACAGTTCACACTTTCTCAATATCACATAACTTACAGTAACAGTTCACATTCTCAATATCACATAATGTACAGTAACAGATCACACATTCTCAATATCACAGAGCGTACTGTAACAGCTCACACTTTCTCGGTATCACACAACGTACAGTAACAGTTCACACATTCTCAATACTACAGAGTGTGCATTAACATTTCACACATTCTCAGTATCATAGAATGCACAGTAGCAGTGCAGACATTCTCAGTATCACAGAACATACAGCAACAGTTGACACTTTCTCAATATCATCGAATGTACAGTAACAGTTCACACATTCTCAATATCATAGAACATACAGTAACAGTTCACACTTTGTCAATATCACAGAACATAAAGTAACAGTTCACACTTTCTCAATATCATCGCACATAAAGTAGCAGTTCACACATTCGCAGTATCATAGAATGTACAGTAACAGTTCACAAATTCTCAATGTCATAGAACATACAGTAACAGTTCACACATTCTCAATACTACAGAGTGTGCATTAACATTTCACACATTCTCAGTATCATAGAATGCACAGTAACAGCTCACACATTCTCAGTATCATGTAACATACAGTAACAGTTCACATTCTCAATATCACAGAATGTACAGTATCAGATCACACATTCTCTGTATCACAGAACATACAGTAACAGTTCGCACATTCTCAATATCACAGAACGTAGAGTAACAGTTCACACTTTCTCAATATCGTAGAGCGTACAGTAACAATTCACACTTTCTCAATATCATAGAGCATACAGTCACAGTTTACACATTCTCAATATCATAGAACATATAATAACAGTTCACACATTCTCAATATCACAGAAAATTCAGTAACAGTTCACACATTCACAATATCACAGAACATACAGTAACAGTTCACACTTTCTCAATACCATAGAATGTACAGTAACAGTTCACACATTCTCAATATCACAGCACATACAGTAACAGTTCACACTTTCTCAATATCATAGAATGTACAGTAACAGTTCACACTTTCTCAATATCATAGAACATGCAGTAGCAGTTCACACATTCGCAGTATCATAGAATGCACAGTAACAGTTCACAAATTCTCAATGTCATAGAACATACAGTTACTGTTCACACATTCTCAATACTACAGAGTGTGCATTAACATTTCACACATTCTCAGTATCATAGAATTCACAGTAACAGCTCACACATTCTCAGTATCACATGACATACAGTGACAGTTCGCTTTCTCAATATCACAGAATGTACAGTAACAGATCACGCATTCTCAATATCACAGAGCGTACTGTAACAGCTCACACTTTCTCGGTATCACAGAACATACAGGAACAGTTCACACATTCTCAATACTACAGAGTGTGCATTAACATTTCACACATTCTCAGTACCATAGAATGCACAGTAACAGTGCAGACATTCTCAGTATCACAGAACATACAGTAACAGTTCACACATTCTAAATATCACAGAACATACAGCAACAGTTCACACTTTCTCAATATCATAGAGCGTACAGTAACAATTCACACATTCTCAATATCATGGAAAATACTGTAACAGTTCACACATTCTCAACATCATAGAACGTACAGTGACAGTTCACACATTCTCAATATCAGAGAATGCACAGTAACAGTTCACACTTTCTCAATATCATGGAACATACAGTAGCAGTTCACACATTCTCAGTACCATAGAATGCACAGTAACAGTTCACATATTCTCAAAGTCATAGAACATACATTAACATTTCACACATTCTCAATACTACAGAGTGTGCATTAACATATCACACATTCTCCGTATCATAGTATGCACAGTAACAGCTCACACATTCTCAGTATCACATAACATACAGGAACAGTTCACATTCTCAATATCACAGAATGTACAGTAACAGATCACACATTCTTAATATCACAGAACGTAGAGTAACAGTTCACACATTCTCCATATCATCGAGCGTAAAGTAACAGTTCACACATTCTCAATATCATAGAAATTACAGTAACAGTTCACACATTCTCAATATCATAGAACGTACAGTAACAGTTCACACATTCTCAATATGATAGAACATACTGTTGCAGTTCACACATTCTCAACATCATAGAACGTACAGTGACAGTTCACACATTCTCAATATCAGAGAATGCACAGTAATAATTCACACATTCTCAATATCATGGAACATACAGTAGCAGTTCACACATTCTCAGTATCACAGAATGTACAGTAACATTTCAATCATTCTCTGTATCATGGAATGCACAGTTACAGTTCACACATTCTCAATATCATAGAACATACAGTAACATTTCACACATTCTCAATATCACAGAGTGTGCAGTAACAGTTCACACATTCTCAAAATCACAGAACGTACAGTAACAGATCACACATTCTCAATATCACAGAGCTTACAGTAACACCTCACACATTCCCAGTATCACAGAGCATACAGTGACAGTTCGCACTTTCTCAATATCACAGAGCGGACAGTAAGAGATCACACATTCTCAATATCACAGAAAACACAGTAACAGTTCACACATTCTCGATATAATAGAACATATAGCAACAGTTCACACATTCTCGATATCACAGAACATCCAGTAACAGGTCACACTTTCTCAATATCATAGAACGTACTGTAACAGTTCACACTTTCTCAATGTCATAGAACTTACAAAAACAGTTCTCACATTCTGAGTATCACAGAACATACAGTAACAGTTCACACATTCTCCATATCATAGAACATACAGTAACAGTTCACACATTCTCGATATCATAGAACATACAGTAACTGTTCACACATTCTCGATATCACAGAACATCCAGCAACAGTTCACATTTTCTCAATATCATATAATGTACAGAAGCAGTTCACACATTCTCAGTACCACAGAATGCACAGTAACAGTTCACACTTTCTCAATATCGTGGAACATACAGCAGCAGTTCACACATTCTCAGTATCATAGAATGCACAATAACAGTTCACAAATTCTCAATGTCATAGAACATACAGTAACTGTTCACACATTCTCAATGTCATAGAACATACAGTAACTGTTCACACATTCTCAACACTACAGAGTGTGCATTAACATTTCACACATTCTCAGTATCATAGAATGCACAGTAACAGCTCACACATTCTCAGTATCACAGAACATACATTAACAGTTCACATTCTCAATATCACAGAATGTACAGTAACAGATCACACATTCTCAATATCACAGAACGTTGAGTAACAGTTCACACTTTCTCAATATCATAGAGCGTACTGTAACAATTCACACTTTCTCAATATCATGGAGTGTACAGTAACAGTTCACACATTCTCAATATCATAGAATGTACAGTAACAGTTCACACATTCTCAACATCATAGAACGTACAGGAGCTGTTCACACATTCTCAGTATCATAGAATGTACAGTAACATTGCAGACATTCTCAATATCACAGAGTGTACAGTAACAGTTCACACATTCTCAATATCACAGAACATACAGTAACAGTTCACACGTTCCCAATATCATTCACACATTCTCAATATCACAGAACATACAGTAACAGTTCACACATTCCCAATATCATACAACATACAGTAACAGTTCACACATTCTCAATATCACAGAAAATTCAGTAACCGTTCACACATTCACAATATCACAGAACATACAGTAACAGTTCACACTTTCACAATATCATAGAATGTACAGTAACTGTTCATACATTCTCAATATCATAGCACATACAGTAACAGTTCACACTTTCTCAATATCATAGAATGTACAGTAACAGTTCACACTTTCTCAATATCACAGAACGCAAAATAACAGTTCACACTTTCTCAATATCATAGAACATACAGTAACTGTTATCACAGCCTCAATATCACAGAATCTACAGGATCAGTTCACACTTTCTCAATATCACATAACTTACAGTAACAGTTCACACATTCTCAATATCATAGAATGTACAGTGACAGTTCACACTTTCTCATTATCACATAACATACAGTAACAGTTCACATTCTCAATATCACATAATGTACACTAACAGATCACACATTCTCAATATCACAGAGCGTACTGTAACAGCTCACACTTTCTCGGTATCACACAACATACAGTAACAGTTCACACATTCTCAATACTACAGAGTGTGCATTAACATTTCACACATTCTCAGTATCATAGAATGCACAGTAACAGTGCAGACATTCTCAGTATCACAGAACATACAGCAACAGTTGATACATTCTCAATATCATCGAATGTACAGTAACAGTTCACACATTCTCAATATCATAGAACATACAGTAACAGTTCACACTTTGTCAATATCACAGAACATAAAGTAACAGTTCACACTTTCTCAATATCATAGAACACACAGAAGCAGTTCACTCATTCTCAGTATCATAGAATGCACAGTAACAGTTCACACTTTCTCAATATCATCGAACATAAAGTAGCAGTTCACACATTCTCAGTATCATAGAATGCACAGTAACAGTTCACACTTTCTCAATATCATCGAACATAAAGTAGCAGTTCACACATTCTCAGTATCATAGAATGCACAGTAACAGTTCACACTTTCTCAATATCATAGAACATGCAGTAGCAGTTCACACATTCGCAGTATCATAGAATGTACAGTAACAGTTCAGAAATTCTCAATGTCATAGAACATACAGTAACTGTTCACACATTCTCAATACTACAGAGTGTGCATTAACATTTCACACATTCTCAGTATCATAGAATGCACAGTAACAGCTGACACATTCTCAGTATCATGTAACATACAGTAACAGTTCACATTCTCAATATCACAGAATGTACAGTAACAGATCACACATTCTCTGTATCACAGAACATACAGTAACAGTTCGCACATTCTCAATATCACAGAACGTAGAGTAACAGTTCACACTTTCTCAATATCGTAGAGCGTACAGTAACAATTCACACTTTCTCAATATCATAGAGCATACAGTCACAGTTTACACATTCTCAATATCATAGAACTTACAATAACAGTTCACACATTCTCAATATCACAGAAAATTCAGTAACAGTTCACGCATTCACAATATCACAGAACATACAGTAACAGTTCACACTTTCTCAATACCATAGAATGTACAGTAACAGATCACACATTCTCAATATCACAGCACATACAGTAACAGTTCACACTTTCTCAATATCATAGAATGTACAGTAACAGTTCACACTTTCTCAATATCATAGAACATGCAGTAGCAGTTCACACATTCGCAGTATCATAGAATGCACAGTAACAGTTCACAAATTCTCAATGTCATAGAACATACAGTTACAGTTCACACATTCTCAATACTACAGAGTGTGCATTAACATTTCACACATTCTCAGTATCATAGAATTCACAGTAACAGCTCACACATTCTCAGTATCACATGACATACAGTGACAGTTCGCTTTCTCAATATCACAGAATGTACAGTAACAGTTCGCACTTTCTCAATATCACAGAGCGTACAGTAAGAGATCACACATTCTCAATATCACAGAAAACACAGTAACAGTTCACACATTCTCGATATAATAGAACATACAGTAACAGTTCACACATTCTCGATATCACAGAACATCCAGTCACAGGTCACACTTTCTCAATTTCATAGAACGTACTGTAACAGTTCACACTTTCTCAATGTCATAGAAGTTACAAAAACAGTTCTCACATTCTGAGTATCACAGAACATAAAGTAACAGTTCACACTTTCTCAATATCACAGTGCGTACAGTAACAGTTCACACATTCTCGATATCATTATACATACAGTAACTGTTCACACATTCTCGATATCACAGAACATCCAGCAGCCGTTCATACTTTCTCAATATCATAGAATGTACAGTAACAGTTTACACCTTCTCAATATCAGAGCGCGTACAGGAACAGTTCACAGTTTCTCAATATCATAAAATGTACAGTAATAGTTCACACATACTCAATATCACAGAACGTTCAGTAACAGATCACACTTTCTCAATATCATAGAACATACAGTAACTGTTATTACAGTCTCAGTATCACAGAATCTACAGGAACAGTTCACACTTTCTCAATATCATATAACTTACAGTAACAGTTCACACATCCTCAATATCATAGAATGTAGAGTAATAGTTCACACATTCTCAATATCACAGAACGTTCAGTAACAGATCACACATTCTCAATATCACAGAGCGTGCAGTAACAGCTCACGCATTCTCAGTATCACAGAGGGTACAGTAACCGTTCGCACTTTCTCAATATCACAGAGCGTACAGGAACAGTTCACACATTCTCAATATCACAGAACACACGGTACCATTTCACACTGTCTCAATATCATAGAACATACAGTAACAGTTCACACATTCTCCATATCACACAACATAGAGTAGCATTTCTCACATTCTCAGTACCATTGAATGCACAGTAACAGTTCACTCTTTCTGAATATCATTGAACATACTGTCGCAGTTCAGACATTCTCAGTATCATTGAATGCACAGTAACAGCTCACAAATTCTCAATGTCATAGAATATACAGTAACAGTTCACACATTCTCATGATCACAGAATGCACAGTAACAGATCACACATTCTCTATATCATAGAATGTACAGTAACAGCTCACACATTCTCAGTATCACAGAACATACAGTAACAGTTCACACATTCTCCATATCACAGAACGTAGAGTAACAGTTCACACTTTCTCAATATCTGAGTGCGAACAGTAACAGTTCACAGTTTCTCAATATCATAGAACGTACAGTGTCAGTTCACACATTCTCAATATCAGAGAATGCACAGTAACAGTTCGCACATTTTCAATATCACAGAACATATATTAGCAGTTCACACATTCTCAGTATCACAGAATGTACAGTAACATTTCAATCATTCTCTGTATCATGGAATGCACAGTTACAGTTCACACATTCTCAATATCATAGAACATACAGTAACAGTTCACACATTCTCAATATCACAGAGTGTGCAGTAACAGTTCACACATTCTCAAAATCACAGAACGTACAGTAACAGATCACACATTCTCAATATCACAGAGCTTACAGTAACACCTCAGACATTCTCAGTATCACAGAGCGTACAGTGACAGTTCGCACTTTCTCAATATCACAGAGCGTACAGTAAGAGATCACACATTCTCAATATCACAGAAAACACAGTAACAGTTCACACATTCTCGATATAATAGAACATACAGTAACAGTTCACACATTCTCGATATCACAGAACATCCAGTCACAGGTCACACTTTCTCAATATCATAGAACGTACTGTAACAGTTCACACTTTCTCAATGTCATAGAACTTACAAAAACAGTTCTCACATTCTGAGTATCACTGAACATAAAGTAACAGTTCACACTTTCTCGATATCACAGTGCGTACAGTAACAGTTCACACATTCTCGATATCATAGAACATACAGTAACTGTTCACACATTCTTGATATCACAGAACATCCAGCAACAGTTCACATTTTCTCAATATCATATAATGTACAGTAGCAGTTCACACATTCTCAATATCATAGAACATACAGAAGCAGTTCACACATTCTCAGTACCATAGAATGCACAGTAACAGTTCACACTTTCTCAATATCGTGGAACATACAGCAGCAGTTCACACATTCTCAGTATCATAGAATGCACAATAACAGTTCACAAATTCTCAATGTCAGAGAACATACAGTAACTGTTCACACATTCTCAATGTCATAGAACATACAGTAACTGTTCACACATTCTCAATACTACAGAGTGTGCATTAATTTTTCACACATTCTCAGTATCATAGAATGCACAGTAACAGCTCACACATTCTCAGTATCACAGAACATACATTAACAGTTCACATTCTCAATATCACAGAATGTACAGTAACAGATCACACATTCTCAATATCACAGAACGTTGAGTAACAGTTCACACTTTCTCAATATCATAGAGCATACTGTAACAATTCACACTTTCTCAATATCATGGAGTGTACAGTAACAGTTCACACATTCTCAATATCATAGAATGTACAGTAACAGTTCACACATTCTCAACATCATAGAACGTACACGAGCAGTTCACACATTCTCAGTATCATAGAATGTACAGTAACAGTGCAGACATTCTCAATATCACAGAGTGTACAGTAACAGTTCAAACATTCTCAATATCACAGAACATACAGTAACAGTTCACACGTTCCCAATATCATTCACACATTCTCAATATCACAGAACATACAGTAACAGTTCACACATTCCCAATATCATACAACATACAGTAACAGTTCACACATTCTCAATATCACAGAAAATTCAGTAACCGTTCACACATTCACAATATCACAGAACATACAGTAACAGTTCACACTTTCTCAATATCATAGAATGTACAGTAACAGTTCATACATTCTCAATATCATAGCACATACAGTAACAGTTCACACTTTCTCAATATCATAGAATGTACAGTAACAGTTCACACTTTCTCAATATCACAGAATGCAAAATAACAGTTCACACTTTCTCAATATCATAGAACATACAGTAACAGTTCACACTTTCTCAATATCACAGAACATACAGTAACAGTTCACACTTTCTCAATATCATAGAACATACAGTAACTGTTATCACAGTCTCAATATCACATAACATACAGTAACAGTTCACATTCTCAATATCACATAATGTACAGTAACAGATCACACATTCTCAATATCACAGAGCGTACTGTAACAGCTCACACTTTTTCGGTATCACACAACATACAGTAACAGTTCACACATTCTCAATACTACAGAGTGTGCATTAACATTTCACACATTCTCAGTATCATAGAATGCACAGTAACAGTGCAGACATTCTCAGTATCACAGAACATACAGCAACAGTTGACACTTTCTCAATATCATCGAATGTACAGTAACAGTTCACACATTCTCAATATCACAGAACATAAAGTAACAGTTCACACTTTCTCAATATCATAGAACACACAGAAGCAGTTCACTCATTCTCAGTATCATAGAATGCACAGTAACAGTTCACACTTTCTCAATATCATCGAACATAAAGTAGCAGTTCACACATTCTCAGTATCATAGAATGCACTGTAACAGTTCACACTTTCTCAATATCATAGAACATGCAGTAGCAGTTCACACATTCGCAGTATCATAGAATGTACAGTAACAGTTCACACTTTCTCAATGTCATAGAACATACAGTAACAGTTCACACATTCTCAATACTACAGAGTATGCATTAACATTTCACACATTCTCAGTATCATAGAATGCACAGTAACAGCTCACACATTCTCAGTATCACAGAACATACAGTAACAGTTCACATTCTCAATATCATAGAATGTACAGTAACAGCTCACACATTCTCAGTATCACAGAACATACAGTAATAGTTCACACATTCTCAGTATCACAGAATGTAGAGTAACAGTTCACACTTTCTCAATATCTTAGAGCGTACAGTAACAGTTCACAGTTTCTCAATATCATAGAACGTACAGTGTCAGTTCACACATTCTCAGTATCAGAGAATGCACAGTAACAGTTCGCACATTTTCAATATCATAGAACATATAGTAGCAGTTCACACATTCTCAGTATCACAGAGTGTACGATAACATTTCAATCATTCTCTGTATCATGGTATGTACAGTAACAGTTCACACATTCTCAATATCACAGAGTGTGCAGTAACAGTTCACACATATTCAAAATCACAGAACGAACAGTAACAGATCACACATTATCAATATCACAGAGCTTACAATAACACCTCACACATTCTCAATATCACAGAGAGTACAGTAACAGTTCACACATTCTCAGTATCACAGAGCGTACAGTGACAGTTCGCACTTTCTCAATATCACAGAGCGTACAGTAAGAGATCACACATTCTCAATATCGCAGAAAACACAGTAACAGTTCACTCATTCTAAATATAATAGAACATACAGTAACAGTTCACACATTCTGGATATCACAGAACATCCAGTAACAGGTGACACTCTCAATATCATAGAACGTACTGTAACAGTTCACACTTTCTCAATGTCATAGAACTTACAAAAACAGTTCTCACATTCTGAGTATCACAGAACATAAAGTAACAGTTCACACTTTCTCAATATCACAGTGCGTACAGTAACAGTTCACACATTCTCGATATCATTATACATACAGTAACTGTTCACACATTCTCGATATCACAGAACATCCAGCAGCCGTTCATACTTTCTCAATATCATAGAATGTACAGTAACAGTTTACACCTTCTCAATATCATAGAATGCACAATAACAGTTCACAAATTCTCAATGTCATAGAACATACAGTAACTGTTCACACATTCTCAATACTACAGAGTGTGCATTAACATTTCACACATTCTCAGTATCATAGAATGCACAGCAACAGCTCACACATTCTCAGTATCACAGAACATACATTAACAGTTCACATTCTCAATATAACAGAATGTACAGTAACAGATCACACATTCTCAATATCACAGAACGTTGAGTAACAGTTCATACTTTCTCAATATCATAGAGCGTACAGTAACAATTCACACTTTCTCAATATCATGGAGCGTACAGTAACAGTTCACACATTCTCAATATCATAGAATGTACAGTAACAATTCACACATTCTCAACATCATAGAACATACAGGCGCAGTTCACATATTCTCAGTATCATAGAATGTACAGTAACAGTGCAGACATTCTCAATATCATAGAACATACAGTAACAGTTCACACATTCTCAATATCACAGAACATACAGTAACAGTTCACACATTCCCAATATCATAGAACATACAGTAACAGTTCACACATTCTCAATACTACAGAGTGTGCATTAACATTTCACACATTCTCAGTATCATAGAATGCACAGTAACAGTGCAGACATTCTCCGTATCACAGAACATACAACAACAGTTGATACATTCTCAATATCATCGAATGTACAGTAACAGTTCACGCATTCTCAATATCATAGAACATACAGTAACAGTTCACACTTTGTCAATATCACAGAACATAAACTAACAATTCACACTTTCTCAATATCATAGAACACACAGAAGCAGTTCACTCATTCTCAGTATCATAGAATGCACAGTAACAGTTCACACTTTCTCAATATCATAGAACATGCAGTAGCAGTTCACACATTCTCAGTATCATAGAATGTACAGTAACAGTTCACACATTCTCAATATCAGAGAATGCACAGTAACAGTTCACACATTCTCAATATCATGGAACATACAGTAGCGGTTCACACATTCTCAGTACCATAGAATGCACAGTAACAGTTCACACATTCTCAATATCACAGAACATACAGTAACAGTTCACACATTCCCAATATCATAGAACATACAGTAACAGTTCACACATTCTCAATATCACAGAAATTTCAGTAACAGTTCACACATTCTCAATATCACAGAACATACAGTAACAGTTCACACTTTCTCAACATCATAGAACGTACAGTGACAGTTCACACATTCTCAATATCAGAGAATGCACAGTAACAGTTCACACATTCTCAATATCATGGAACATACAGTAGCGGTTCACACATTCTCAGTACCATAGAATGCACAGTAACAGTTCACACATTCTCAATATCACAGAACATACAGTAACAGTTCACACATTCCCAATATCATAGAACATACAGTAACAGTTCACACATTCTCAATATCACAGAAATTTCAGTAACAGTTCACACATTCTCAATATCACAGAACATACAGTAACAGTTCACACTTTCTCAATATCATAGAATGTACAGTAACAGTTCATACATTCTCAATATCATAGCACATACAGTTACAGTTCACACTTTCTCAATATCATAGAATGTACAGTAACAGTTCACACTTTCTCAATATCACAGAACGTAAAGTAACAGTTCACACTTTCTCAATATCATAGAATGTACAGTAACAGTTCACACATTCTCATTATCATAGAACATACAGTACCAGTTCACACATTCTCAATATCATACAACATACAGTAGCAGTTCACACATTCTCAGTATCATAGAATGCACAGTAACAGTTCACACTTTCTCAATATCATAGAACATGCAGTAGCAGTTCACACATTCTCAGTATCATAGAATGGACAGTCACAGTTCACACATTCTCAGTATCACATAACATACAGTAACAGTTCACATTCTCAATATCAGAGAATGTACAGTAACAGATCACACATTCTAAATATCACAGAGCGTACTGTAACAGCTCAAACTTTCTTGGTATGACAGAACATACAGTAACAGTTCACACATTCTCAATATCACATAATGTACAGTAACAGATCACACATTCTCAATATCACAGAGCGTACTGTAACAGCTCACACTTTCTCGGTATCACACAACATACAGTAACAGTTCACACATTCTCAATACTACAGAGTGTGCATTAACATTTCACACATTCTCAGTATCATAGAATGCACAGTAACAGAGCAGACATTCTCAGTATCACAGAACATACAGCAACGGTTGATACATTCTCAATATCATCGAATGTACAGTAACAGTTCACACATTCTCAATATCATAGAACATACAGTAACAGTTCACACTTTGTCAATATCACAGAACATAAAGTAACAATTCACACTTTCTCAATATCATAGAACACACAGAAGCAGTTCACTCATTCTCAGTATCATAGAATGCACAGTAACAGTTCACACTTTCTCAATATCATCGAACATAAAGTAGCAGTTCACACATTCTCAGTATCATAGAATGCACAGTAACAGTTCACACTTTCTCAATATCATAGAACATGCAGTAGCAGTTCACACATTCTCAGTATCATAGAATGGACAGTTACAGTTCACACATTCTCAGTATCACATAACATACAGTAACAGTTCACATTCTCAATATCAGAGAATGTACAGTAACAGATCACACATTCTAAATATCACAGAGCGTACTGTAACAGCTCAAACTTTCTCGGTATGACAGAACATACAGTAACAGTTCACACATTCTCAATATGACAGAATATACAGCAACAGTTCACACATTCTCAACACCATAGAACGCACAGTGAAAATTCACACATTCTCAATATCAGTGAATGCACACTAACAGTTCACACATTCTCAATATCATAGAACATACAGTAACAGTGCAGACATTCTCAGTATCACAGAACATACAGTAACAGTTCACACATTCTCAGTATCATAGAATGTACAGTAACAGTGCAGACATTCTCAATATCATAGAACATACAGTAGCAGTTCAACATTCCCAATATCACAGAAAATTCAGTAACAGTTCACACATTCACAATATCACAGAAAATTCAGTAACAGTTCACACATTCACAATATCACAGAACATACAGTAACAGTTCACACTTTCTCAATATCATAGAATGTACAGTAACAGTTTAAACATTCGCAATATCACAGCACATACAGTAACAGTTCACACTTTCTCAATATCAGAGAATGTACAGTATCAGTTCACACTTTCTCAATATCACAGAACGTAAAGTAACAGTTCACACTTTCTCAATATCATAGAATGTACAGTAACAGTTCACATATTCTCAATATCATAGAACATACAGTACCAGTTCACGCATTCTCAATATCATAGAACATACAGTAGCAGTTCACACATTCTCAGTATCATAGAATGCACAGTAACAGTTAACACTTTCTCAATATCATAGAATGTACAGTAACAGTTCACACTTTCACAATATCACAGAAAATTCAGTAACAGTTCACACATTCACAATATCACAGAACATACAGTAACAATTCACACATTCTCAATATCATAGAAAATACAGTAACAGTTCACACATTCTCAACATCATAGAACGTACAGTGACAGTTCACACATTCTCAATGTCATAGAACGTACAGTAACAGTTCACACATTCTCAATATCATAGAACATACAGTAGTAGTTCACACATTCTCAGTATCATGGAATGCACAGTAACAGTTCACACTTTCTCAATATCATAGAAAATGCAGTAGCAATATCATAGAACATACTGTTGCAGTTCACACATTCTCAGTATCATAGAATGCACAGTAACAGTGTAGACATTCTCAGTATCACAGAACATACAGTAACAGTTCCCACATTCTCAATATCACAGAACATACAGCAACAATTCACACTTTTTCAATATCATAGAGCGTACAGTAACAGTTCACACATTCTCAACATCATAGAACGTACAGTAACAGTTCACACATTCTCAATATCATGAAACATACAGTAGCAGGTCACACATTCTCAGTATCATAGAATGCACAGTAACAGTGCAGACATTCTCAACATCATCGAACATACAGTAACAGTTCACGCATTTCCAATATCACAGAACGTAGAGTAACAGTTCACAAATTCTCAGTATCATAGTATGCACAGTTACAGTTCACACATTCTCAACATCAGAGAACTTACAGTAACAGTTCACACTTTCTCAATATCACAGAACGTAAAGTAACAGTTGACACTTTCTCAATATCATAGAACGTACAGTACCAGTTCACACATTCTCAATATCATAGAACATACAGTAGCAGTTCACACATTCTCAGTATCATAGAATGCACAGTAGCAGTTAACACTTTCTCAATATCATAGAACATGCAGTAGCAGTTCACACATTCACAGTATCATAGAATGCACAGTCACAGTTCACACTTTCTCAATATCATAGAATGTACAGTAACAGTTCACAATTTCTCAATATCACAGAACGTAAAGTAACAGTTCACACTTTCTCAATATCATAGAACGTACAGTAACAGTTCACACATTCTCAATGTCATAGAACGTACAGTAACAGTTCACACATTCTCAATATCATAGAACATACAGTAGTAGTTCACACATTCTCAGTATCATGGAATGCACAGTAACAGTTCACACTTTCTCAATATCATAGCACATACAGTTACAGTTCACACTTTCTCAATATCATGGAATGCACAGTAACAGTTCACACTTTCTCAATATCATAGAATGTACAGTAACAGCTCACACTTTCTCGGTATCACACAACATACAGTAACAGTTCACACATTCTCAATACTACAGAGTGTGCATTAACATTTCACACATTCTCAGTATCATAGAATGCACAGTAACAGAGCAGACATTCTCAGTATCACAGAACATACAGCAACGGTTGATACATTCTCAATATCATCGAATGTACAGTAACAGTTCACACATTCTCAATATCATAGAACATACAGTAACAGTTCACACTTTGTCAATATCACAGAACATAAAGTAACAATTCACACTTTCTCAATATCATAGAACACACAGAAGCAGTTCACTCATTCTCAGTATCATAGAATGCACAGTAACAGTTCACACTTTCTCAATATCATAGAATGTACAGTAACAGTTTACACATTCTCAATATCACAGCACATACAGTAACAGTTCACACTTTCTCAATATCAGAGAATGTACAGTATCAGTTCACACTTTCTCAATATCACAGAACGTAAAGTAACAGTTCACACTTTCTCAATATCATAGAATGTACAGTAACAGTTCACATATTCTCAATATCATAGAACATACAGTACCAGTTCACGCATTCTCAATATCATAGAACATACAGTAGCAGTTCACACATTCTCAGTATCATAGAATGCACAGTAACAGTTAACACTTTCTCAATATCATAGAATGTACAGTAACAGTTCACACTTTCACAATATCACAGAAAATTCAGTAACAGTTCACACATTCACAATATCACAGAACATACAGTAACAATTCACACATTCTCAATATCATAGAAAATACAGTAACAGTTCACACATTCTCAACATCATAGAACGTACAGTGACAGTTCACACATTCTCAATGTCATAGAACGTACAGTAACAGTTCACACATTCTCAATATCATAGAACATACAGTAGTAGTTCACACATTCTCAGTATCATGGAATGCACAGTAACAGTTCACACTTTCTCAATATCATAGAAAATGCAGTAGCAATATCATAGAACATACTGTTGCAGTTCACACATTCTCAGTATCATAGAATGCACAGTAACAGTGTAGACATTCTCAGTATCACAGAACATACAGTAACAGTTCCCACATTCTCAATATCACAGAACATACAGCAACAATTCACACTTTTTCAATATCATAGAGCGTACAGTAACAGTTCACACATTCTCAACATCATAGAACGTACAGTAACAGTTCACACATTCTCAATATCATGAAACATACAGTAGCAGGTCACACATTCTCAGTATCATAGAATGCACAGTAACAGTGCAGACATTCTCAACATCATCGAACATACAGTAACAGTTCACGCATTTCCAATATCACAGAACGTAGAGTAACAGTTCACAAATTCTCAGTATCATAGTATGCACAGTTACAGTTCACACATTCTCAACATCAGAGAACTTACAGTAACAGTTCACACTTTCTCAATATCACAGAACGTAAAGTAACAGTTGACACTTTCTCAATATCATAGAACGTACAGTACCAGTTCACACATTCTCAATATCATAGAACATACAGTAGCAGTTCACACATTCTCAGTATCATAGAATGCACAGTAGCAGTTAACACTTTCTCAATATCATAGAACATGCAGTAGCAGTTCACACATTCACAGTATCATAGAATGCACAGTCACAGTTCACACTTTCTCAATATCATAGAATGTACAGTAACAGTTCACAATTTCTCAATATCACAGAACGTAAAGTAACAGTTCACACTTTCTCAATATCATAGAACGTACAGTAACAGTTCACACATTCTCAATGTCATAGAACGTACAGTAACAGTTCACACATTCTCAATATCATAGAACATACAGTAGTAGTTCACACATTCTCAGTATCATGGAATGCACAGTAACAGTTCACACTTTCTCAATATCATAGCACATACAGTTACAGTTCACACTTTCTCAATATCATGGAATGCACAGTAACAGTTCACACTTTCTCAATATCATAGAATGTACAGTAACAGCTCACACTTTCTCGGTATCACACAACATACAGTAATAGTTCACACATTCTCAATACTACAGAGTGTGCATTAACATTTCACACATTCTCAGTATCATAGAATGCACAGTAACAGAGCAGACATTCTCAGTATCACAGAACATACAGCAACGGTTGATACATTCTCAATATCATCGAATGTACAGTAACAGTTCACACATTCTCAATATCATAGAACATACAGTAACAGTTCACACTTTGTCAATATCACAGAACATAAAGTAACAATTCACACTTTCTCAATATCATAGAACACACAGAAGCAGTTCACTCATTCTCAGTATCATAGAATGCACAGTAACAGTTCACACTTTCTCAATATCATAGAATGTACAGTAACAGTTTACACATTCTCAATATCACAGCACATACAGTAACAGTTCACACTTTCTCAATATCAGAGAATGTACAGTATCAGTTCACACTTTCTCAATATCACAGAACGTAAAGTAACAGTTCACACTTTCTCAATATCATAGAATGTACAGTAACAGTTCACATATTCTCAATATCATAGAACATACAGTACCAGTTCACGCATTCTCAATATCATAGAACATACAGTAGCAGTTCACACATTCTCAGTATCATAGAATGCACAGTAACAGTTAACACTTTCTCAATATCATAGAATGTACAGTAACAGTTCACACTTTCACAATATCACAGAAAATTCAGTAACAGTTCACACATTCACAATATCACAGAACATACAGTAACAATTCACACATTCTCAATATCATAGAAAATACAGTAACAGTTCACACATTCTCAACATCATAGAACGTACAGTGACAGTTCACACATTCTCAATGTCATAGAACGTACAGTAACAGTTCACACATTCTCAATATCATAGAACATACAGTAGTAGTTCACACATTCTCAGTATCATGGAATGCACAGTAACAGTTCACACTTTCTCAATATCATAGAAAATGCAGTAGCAATATCATAGAACATACTGTTGCAGTTCACACATTCTCAGTATCATAGAATGCACAGTAACAGTGTAGACATTCTCAGTATCACAGAACATACAGTAACAGTTCCCACATTCTCAATATCACAGAACATACAGCAACAATTCACACTTTTTCAATATCATAGAGCGTACAGTAACAGTTCACACATTCTCAACATCATAGAACGTACAGTAACAGTTCACACATTCTCAATATCATGAAACATACAGTAGCAGGTCACACATTCTCAGTATCATAGAATGCACAGTAACAGTGCAGACATTCTCAACATCATCGAACATACAGTAACAGTTCACGCATTTCCAATATCACAGAACGTAGAGTAACAGTTCACAAATTCTCAGTATCATGGAATGCACAGTAACAGTTCACACTTTCTCAATATCATAGAAAATGCAGTAGCAATTCACACATTCTCAGTACCATAGAATGCACAGTAACAGTGCAGACATTCTCAGTATCACAGAACATACAGTAACAGTTCACACATTCTAAATATCACAGAACATACAGCAACAGTTCACACTTTCTCAATATCATAGAGCGTACAGTAACAATTCACACATTCTCAATATCATGGAAAATACAGTAACAGTTCACACATTCTCAACATCATAGAACGTACAGTGACAGTTCACACATTCTCAATATCAGAGACTGCACAGTAACAGTTCACACATTCTCAATATCATGGAACATACAGTAGCGGTTCACACATTCTCAGTACCATAGAATGCACAGTAACAGTTCACACATTCTCAATATCACAGAACATACAGTAACAGTTCACACATTCCCAATATCATAGAACATACAGTAACAGTTCACACATTCTCAATATCACAGAAATGTCAGTAACAGTTCACACATTCTCAATATCACAGAACATACAGTAACAGTTCACACTTTCTCAATATCATAGAATGTACAGTAACAGTTCATACATTCTCAATATCATAGCACATACAGTTACAGTTCACACTTTCTCAATATCATAGAATGTACAGTAACAGTTCACACTTTCTCAATATCACAGAACGTAATGTAACAGTTCACACTTTCTCAATATCATAGAATGTACAGTAACAGTTCACACATTCTCATTATCATAGAACATACAGTACCAGTTCACACATTCTCAATATCATACAACATACAGTAGCAGTTCACACATTCTCAGTATCATAGAATGCACAGTAACAGTTCACACTTTCTCAATATCATAGAACATGCAGTAGCAGTTCACACATTCTCAGTATCATAGAATGGACAGTCACAGTTCACACATTCTCAGTATCACATAACATACAGTAACAGTTCACATTCTCAATATCAGAGAATGTACAGTAACAGATCACACATTCTAAATATCACAGAGCGTACTGTAACAGCTCAAACTTTCTTGGTATGGCAGAACATACAGTAACAGTTCACACATTCTCAATATCACATAATGTACAGTAACAGATCACACATTCTCAATATCACAGAGCGTACTGTAACAGCTCACACTTTCTCGGTATCACACAACATACAGTAACAGTTCACACATTCTCAATACTACAGAGTGTGCATTAACATTTCACACATTCTCAGTATCATAGAATGCACAGTAACAGTGCAGACATTCTCAGTATCACAGAACATACAGCAACGGTTGATACATTCTCAATATCATCGAATGTACAGTAACAGTTCACACATTCTCAATATCATAGAACATACAGTAACAGTTCACACTTTGTCAATATCACAGAACATAAAGTAACAATTCACACTTTCTCAATATCATAGAACACACAGAAGCAGTTCACTCATTCTCAGTATCATAGAATGCACAGTAACAGTTCACACTTTCTCAATATCATTGAACATAAAGTAGCAGTTCACACATTCTCAGTATCATAGAATGCACAGTAACAGTTCACACTTTCTCAATATCATAGAACATGCAGTAGCAGTTCACACATTCTCAGTATCATAGAATGGACAGTTACAGTTCACACATTCTCAGTATCACATAACATACAGTAACAGTTCACATTCTCAATATCAGAGAATGTACAGTAACAGATCACACATTCTAAATCTCACAGAGCGTACTGTAACAGCTCAAACTTTCTCGGTATGACAGAACATACAGTAACAGTTCACACATTCTCAATATGACAGAATATACAGCAACAGTTCACACATTCTCAACACCATAGAACGCACAGTGAAAATTCACACATTCTCAATATCAGTGAATGCACACTAACAGTTCACACATTCTCAATATCATAGAACATACAGTAACAGTGCAGACATTCTCAGTATCACAGAACATACAGTAACAGTTCACACATTCTCAGTATCATAGAATGTACAGTAACAGTGCAGACATTCTCAATATCATAGAACATACAGTAGCAGTTCAACATTCCCAATATCACAGAAAATTCAGTAACAGTTCACACATTCACAATATCACAGAAAATTCAGTAACAGTTCACACATTCACAATATCACAGAACATACAGTAACAGTTCACACTTTCTCAATATCATAGAATGTACAGTAACAGTTTACACATTCTCAATATCACAGCACATACAGTAACAGTTCACACTTTCTCAATATCAGAGAATGTACAGTATCAGTTCACACTTTCTCAATATCACAGAATGTAAAGTAACAGTTCACACTTTCTCAATATCATAGAATGTACAGTAACAGTTCACATATTCTCAATATCATAGAACATACAGTACCAGTTCACGCATTCTCAATATCATAGAACATACAGTAGCAGTTCACACATTCTCAGTATCATAGAATGCACAGTAACAGTTAACACTTTCTCAATATCATAGAATGTACAGTAACAGTTCACACTTTCACAATATCACAGAAAATTCAGTAACAGTTCACACATTCACAATATCACAGAACATACAGTAACAATTCACACATTCTCAATATCATAGAAAATACAGTAACAGTTCACACATTCTCAACATCATAGAACGTACAGTGACAGTTCACACATTCTCAATGTCATAGAACGTACAGTAACAGTTCACACATTCTCAATATCATAGAACATACAGTAGTAGTTCACACATTCTCAGTATCATGGAATGCACAGTAACAGTTCACACTTTCTCAATATCATAGAAAATGCAGTAGCAATATCATAGAACATACTGTTGCAGTTCACACATTCTCAGTATCATAGAATGCACAGTAACAGTGTAGACATTCTCAGTATCACAGAACATACAGTAACAGTTCCCACATTCTCAATATCACAGAACATACAGCAACAATTCACACTTTTTCAATATCATAGAGCGTACAGTAACAGTTCACACATTCTCAACATCATAGAACGTACAGTAACAGTTCACACATTCTCAATATCATGAAACATACAGTAGCAGGTCACACATTCTCAGTATCATAGAATGCACAGTAACAGTGCAGACATTCTCAACATCATCGAACATACAGTAACAGTTCACGCATTTCCAATATCACAGAACGTAGAGTAACAGTTCACAAATTCTCAGTATCATAGTATGCACAGTTACAGTTCACACATTCTCAACATCAGAGAACTTACAGTAACAGTTCACACTTTCTCAATATCACAGAACGTAAAGTAACAGTTGACACTTTCTCAATATCATAGAACGTACAGTAACAGTTCACACATTCTCAATATCATAGAACATACAGTACCAGTTCACACATTCTCAATATCATAGAACATACAGTAGCAGTTCACACATTCTCAGTATCATAGAATGCACAGTAGCAGTTAACACTTTCTCAATATCATAGAACATGCAGTAGCAGTTCACACATTCTCAGTATCATAGAATGCACAGTCACAGTTCACACTTTCTCAATATCATAGAATGTACAGTAACAGTTCACACTTTCTCAATATCACAGAACGTAAAGTAACAGTTCACACTTTCTCAATAACATAGAACGTACAGTAACAGTGCACACATTCTCAATGTCATAGAACATACAGTAGCAGTTCACAATTTCTCAATATCACAGAACGTAAAGTAACAGTTCACACTTTCTCAATATCATAGAACGTACAGTAACAGTTCACACATTCTCAATGTCATAGAACGTACAGTAACAGTTCACACATTCTCAATATCATAGAACATACAGTAGTAGTTCACACATTCTCAGTATCATGGAATGCACAGTAACAGTTCACACTTTCTCAATATCATAGAAAATGCAGTAGCAATTCACACATTCTCAGTACCATAGAATGCACAGTAACAGTGCAGACATTCTCAGTATCACAGAACATACAGTAACAGTTCACACATTCTAAATATCACAGAACATACAGCAACAGTTCACACTTTCTCAATATCATAGAGCGTACAGTAACAATTCACACATTCTCAATATCATGGAAAATACAGTAACAGTTCACACATTCTCAACATCATAGAACGTACAGTGACAGTTCACACATTCTCAATATCAGAGAATGCACAGTAACAGTTCACACATTCTCAATATCATGGAACATACAGTAGCAGTTCACACATTCTCAGTACCATAGAATGCACAGTAACAGTTCACATATTCTCAATGTCATAGAACATACATTAACATTTCACACATTCTCAATACTACAGAGTGTGCATTAACATATCACACATTCTCAGTATCATAGAATGCACAGTAACAGCTCACACATTCTCAGTATCACATAACATACAGTAACAGTTCACATTCTCAATATCACAGAATGTACAGTAACAGATCACACATTCTTAATATCACAGAACGTAGAGTAACAGTTCAGACATTCTCCATATCTTAGAGCATAAAGTAACAGTTCACACATTCTCAATATCACAGAAATTACAGTAACAGTTCACACATTCTCAATATCATAGAACGTACAGTAACAGTTCACACATTCTCAATATCATAGAACATACTGTTGCAGTTCACACATTCTCAACATCATAGAACGTACAGTGACAGTTCACACATTCTCAATATCAGAGAATGCACAGTAATAATTCACACATTCTCAATATCATGGAACATACAGTAGCAGTTCACACATTCTCAGTATCATAGAATGCACAGTAACAGTTCACACATTCTCAACATCATAGAACGTACAGTGACAGTTCACACAATCGCAGTATCAGAGAGTGCACTGTAACAGTTCACACATTCTCAATATCATGGAACATACAGTAACAGCTCACACATTCTCAGTATCACAGAGGGTACAGTAACAGTTCACACTTTCTCAATATCACAGAGTCTACAGTAACAGTTCACACTTCCTCAATATCATAGAACATACAGCAACAGTTCACACATTCTCAATATCATAGAACATACAGTAACTGTTATCACAGTCTCAATATCACAGAATCTACAGGAACAGTTCACACATTCTCAATATCATATAACATACAGTAACAGTTCACACTTTCTCAACATCATAGATCGTACAGTAACAGTTCGCACATTCTCAATATCATACAACATAGAGTAGCATTTCACACATTCTCAGTATCATAGAATGCACCGTAACAGTTCACTCTTTCTCAATATCTTAGAACATACTGTCGCAGTTCACACATTCTCAGTATCATTGAATGCACAGTAACAGTTCACAAATTCTCAATGTCATAGAACTTACAGTAACAGTTCACACATTCTCAGTATCACAGATTGTGCAGTAACAGTTCACACATTCTCAATATCACAGAACACACAGTAACAGTTCACACATTCTCAATAGCACAGAACATTCAGTAACAGATCACATATTCTCAATATCACAGAGCGTACATTAACAGCTCACACATTCTCAGTATCACAGAGGGTACAGTAACAGTTCACTCATTCTCAATATCATATAACGTAAAGTAACAGCTCACACATTCTCAATATCATTGAATGTAAAGCAACAGTTCACACATTCTCAATATCACAGAACATTCAGTAACAGATCACATATTCTCAATATCACAGACCGTACAGTAACAGCTCACACATTCTCAGTATCACAGAGGGTACAGTAACAGTTCACTTTCTCAATATCACAGAGTCTACAGTAACAGTTCACACTTCCTCAATATCATAGAACATACAGTAACAGTTCACACATTCTCAATATCATAGAACATACAGTAACTGTTATCACAGTCTCAATATCACAGAATCTGCAGGAACAGTTCACACATTCTCAATATCATATAACTTAGAGTAACGGTTCACACATTCTCAATATTATAGAATGTACAGTAACAGTTCACACATTCTCAATATCATAGAACGTACAGTAGCAGTTCACACATTCTCAATATCATAGAACATACAGTAACAGTTCACACATTCTCCATATCATACAACATAGAGTAGCATTTCACACATTCTCAGTATCATAGAATGCACAGTAACAGTTCACTCTTTCTCAATATCTCAGAACATACTGTCGCAGTTCACACATTCTCAGTATCATTGAATGCACCGTAACAGTTCACAAATTCTCAATGTCATAGAACTTACAGTAACAGTTCACACATTCTCAGTATCACAGAGTGTGCAGTAACAGTTCACACATTCTCAATATCACAGAACACACAGTAACTGTTCACACATTCTCAATTTCATAGAACTAACAGTAACAGTTCACACATTCTCAATATCATAAAACATACAGTAACAGTTCACACATTCTCAATATCACAGAGTGTACAGTAACAATTCACATATTCCCAATATTATTGAACGTACAGAAACAGTTCACAGACTCTCAGTACCAGAGAACGTACAGTAACAGTTCATTCATTCTCAATATCATATAACGGACAGTAACAGCTCACACATACTCAATATCATAGAATGTATAGTAACAGTTCACACATTCTCAATATCACAGCACATACAGTAACAGTTCACACTTTCTCAATGTCACAGGACATAAAGTATCAGTTCACACTTTCTCAATATCATAGAACATACAGTAACAGTTCACACATTATCAATATCACAGAACGTAGAGTAACAGTTCACACATTCTCAATATCATAGAACATACAGTACCAGTTCACACATTCTCAATATCACAGAACATACAGTAGCAGTTCACACATTCTCAGTATCATAGAATGCACAGTAACAGTTCACACTTTCTCAACATCATAGAACGTTCAGTGACAGTTCACGCATTCTCAATATCAGTGAATGCACAGTAACAGTTCACACATTCTCAATATCATAGAATGTACAGTAACAGCTCACACCTTCTCAGTATCACAGAACATACAGTAACAGTTCACACATTCTCAATATCATACAACACCCAGTAACCGTTCACACATTCTCAATATCACAGAACGTGGAGCAACAGTTCACACTTTCTCAATATCATAGAGCGTGCAGTAACAGTTCACACTTTCTCAATATCATAGAACATACAGTAACAGTTCACATATTCTCAATCTCATAGAACGTACAGTGTCAGTTCTCACATTCTCAATATCAGAGAATGCACAATAACAGTTCACACATTCTCAATATCATAGAACATAAAGTAGCAGTTCACACATTCTCAGTATCATAGAATGCACACTAACAGTGCACACATTCTCAATATCACAGAACATTCAGTAACAGTTCACACATTCTCAATATCACAGAGTGTACAGTAACATTTCACACATTCTCTATATCATGGAATGCACAGTTACAGTTCACACATTCTCAATATCATAGAATGCACAGTAACAGTTCACACTTTCTCAATATCACAGAGTGTACAGTAACATTTCACACATTCTCTGTATCATGGAATGCATTGTTACAGTTCACACATTCTCAATATCATAGAATGCACAGTAACAGTTCACACATTCTCAATATCACAGAGCGTACAGTGACACTTCACACTTTCTCAATATCACAGAGCGTACAGTAAGAGATCACACATTCTCAATATCACAGAAAACACAGTAACAGTTCACACATTCTCGATATCAGAACATCCAGAACAAGTCACACTTTCTCAATATCATAGAACGTACTGTAACAGTTCACACATTCTCAATATCATAGAACTTACAATAACATTTCACACATTCGGAGTATCACAGAACATAAAGTAACAGTTCACACTTTCTCAATATCACAGAGCGTACAGTAACAGTTCACACATTCTCAATATCACTGAATACACAGTAACAGTTCGCACATTCTCAATATCATAGAACATCCAGTAGGAGTTCACACTTTCTCAACGTCATAGAATGTACAGTAACAGTTCACATTCTCAATAACGCAGAGCGTAAAGTAACAGTTCACACATTCTCAGGAACAAAGAATGCACATTGACAGTTAACACATTCTCAATATCATGGAACATACAGTAACAGTTCACACATTCTCAGCATCTTAGAATGCACAGTAACAGTTCACACATTCTCAATATCATAGAACGTACAGTAAGAGCTCACACATTCTCAGTATCACAGAACATACAGTAACAGTTCACACTTTGTAAATGTCACAGACTGTACAGTAACAACTCATACATTCTCAATATCAGAGAGCATACAGTAACAGCTCACATATTCTCAGTATCACAGAATATACAGTAACAGTTCACACATTCTCAATATCACAGAAAATACAGTAACAGTTCACACTTTCTCAATATCATAGAATGTACAGTAACAGTTCACACATTCTCAATATCATAGAACTTACAGTAACAGTACACATTCTCAATATCCCAGATATACAGTAACAGTTCACACATTCTCAATATCATAGAACTAACAGTAACAGTTCACACATTCTCAATATCATAAAACGTACAGTAACAGTTCACACATTCTCAATATCACAGAGTGTACAGTAACAATTCACATATTCCCAATATTATTGAACGTACAGAAACAGTTCACAGACTCTCAGTACCAGAGAACGTACAGTAACAGTTCACTCATTCTCAATATCATATAACGTACCGTAACAGCTCACACATTCTCAATATCATAGAATGTATAGTAACAGTTCACACATTCTCAATATCACAGAACATGCAGTCACAGTTCACACAATCCCAATATCATAGAAAATACAGTCACAGTTCACACATTCTCATTATCACAGAAAATACAGTAACAGTTCACACATTCACAATATCACAGAGCATACAGTAACAGTTCACACTTTCTCAATATCATAGAATGTACAATAACAGTTCCCACATTCTTAATATCACAGCACATACAGTAACAGTTCACACTTTCTCAATGTCACAGGACATAAAGTAACAGTTCACACATTCTCAATATCATAGAACATACAGTTACAGTTCACACATTCTCAATATCATAGAACATACAGTAGCAGTTCACATGTTCTCAGTATCATAGAATGCACAGTAACAGTTCTCAAATTCTCAATGTCATAGAACATACAGTAACAGTTCACACATTCTCAATACTACAGAGAGTGCATTAACATTTCACACATTCTCAGTATCATAGAATACACAGTAACAGCTCACACATGTCAGTATCACAGAACATACAATAACAGTTCACATTCTCAATATCACGGAATGTACAGTAACAGATCACACATTCTCAATATCACAAAACATACAGTAACAGTTCACACATTCTCAATATCACAGAATGTAGAGTAACAGTTCACACTTCCTCAATATCATCGAGTGTACAGTAACAGTTCACACTTTCTCAATATCATAGAACATACAGTAACAGTTCACACATTCACAAGATCATAGAATGTACAGTAACAGTTCACACATTCTCAATATCACAGAGTGTGCAGGAACAGTTCACACATTCTCAGTATCATAAAATGCACAGTTACAGTTCACACATTCTCAATATCATAGAACGTACTGTAACAGTTCACACTTTCTCAATATGACAGAACACACAGTAGCATTTCACACATTCTTGATATCAAAGAGTGTACACTAATAGTTCACACATTCTCGATATCACAGAACATCCAGTAGCAGTTCACACTTTCTCAATATCACAGAGCGTACTGGAACAGTTCACACATTCTCAATATCACAGAGCGTACAGTAACAGTTCACACATTCTCAGTAGCATAGAAGGCACAGTTCTCAATATCACAGAGCATACTGTAACAGTTCACACATTTTTAATATCATAGAGCATACAATAACAGTTCACACATTCTCAATATCACAGAGTGTACAGTAACAGTTCACACATTCTCAATATCACAGAACGTACAGTAACAGTTCACACATTCTCAATATCACAGAAAATTCAGTAACAGTTCACACATTCACAATATCACAGAACATACAGTAACAGTACACACTATCTCAATATCATAGAATGCACAGTGACAGTTTACACATTCTCAATATCACAGGACATGCAGTAGCAGTTCACACATTCTCAGTATCATAGAATGGACAGTCACAGTTCACACATTCTCAATATCATAGAACATACAGTAGCAGTTTACACATTCTCAGTATCATAGAATGCACAGTAACTGTTCACAAATTCTCGAAGTCATCGAACATACAGTAACGTTCACACATTCTCAATATCATAGAACATACAGTAACAGTTCACACTTTCTCAACATCATAGAATGTACAGTGACAGTTCACACATTCTCAATATCATAGAACTTACAGTAACAGTTCACACATTCTCAATATCATAGAACATACAGTAGCAGTTCACACTTTCTCTGTATCATAGTATGCACACTGACAGTGCAGACATTCTCAATATCATAGAACATACAGTAACAGTTCACACATTCTCAATATCACAGAGTGTACAGTAACAGTTCACACATTCTCAGTATCATGGAATGCACAGTTACAGTTCACACATTCTCAATATCACAGAAAATACAGTAACAATTCACACATTCTCAATATCACAGAAAATATAGTAACAGTTCACACATTCTCAATATCATAGAACATACAGTAACAGTTCACACATTCTCAGTATCACAGAAAATACAGTAACAATTCACACATTCTCAATATCACAGAACATCCTGTAACAGTTCACACATTCTCAATATCATAGAACATACAGTAACAGTTCACACATTCTCAATATCACAGAACGTACAGTAACAGTTCACACATTCTCAATATCATAGAACATACAGTAACAGTTCACACATTCTCAATATCACAGAACGTACAGTAACAATTCACACATTCTCAATATCATAGAACATACAGTAACAGTTCACACATTCTCAATATCATAGAACATACAGCAACAGTTCACACATTCTCAGTATCACAGAAAATACAGTAACAATTCACACATTCTCAATATCACAGAAAATACAGTAACAGTTCACACATTCTCAATATCGTAGAACATACAGTAAGTTCACACATTCTCAATATTACTCGGAAATTCTGTGTCTTGATGTTATGATTCTGTTATAACCTATATGTCTGACTACTGGTTTACTTCAGTGAAATTACATTTTAATTGCCATCATTGTCATTTCCAACCACACTCAAGAAGGTCAACCCCATCCAGGACAAAATAGTCCTCTTGCTTGGCACCATCTTAAACATTCACTCCCTCCAGCAGCAACACTCAGTCACAGCAGTGTGTACCATCGATAAGATGCATTGCAGCAACTCACCAAGCTCCTTCGAAAGCACCTTCCACAGCCTCAGACCACCCTACTCTCACAGTCAATTAAACACTTTTTAAAGACAGCAGCAGGTTTGGGCACAGCCAGATCCCATTAGCATCAGTGTATCATAACCAGATCATTCTTTTAGTGATGCTGACTGCCGATAAATATCGGCATGGATGCCAGAGAGAACTCAGTTGTCCACCTTTGAAGCAATGCTGAGAAACCTCCCTGTCCACCCAACTGGGCAGGTGGGGCATGGTTTTAACATCTCACCCAGAAGGTGGTACTTCCTCAGCACAGTGCTGGGGTGGCCAGGGCTGATGCTGAGCTGACAATCCTCCTGACCGCATTCAGAGGGGTGAGGCCTGCAACCCTGTGAGTTTTGACTGTCCAAAGAGCAACACTGAGCCTCAACCATTGACATCTCTGTCGTCACCCAGTGAGCATCAGCAGGAACTGGAGTGAGCGCCACCCATCTCCAGGGCTGATACTGCAACTATTTCGTCCAAGTATTGAGATAAATTGTATTTCAGGTTGAGGTTCTGGATGTAGGTTTGCTCGCTGAGCTGGAAGGTTCATTTTCAGACGTTTCGTCACAATACTAGGTAACAACTTCAGTGAGCCTCCAGATGAAGCACTGCTGATGATTCCTGCTTTCTACTTATATTCAACATATAAGTAGAAAGGAGGAATCATCAGCAGTGCTTTGCCCGGAGTCTCACTGAAGATGTTACCTAGTATGGTGACGAAACGTCTGAAAATGAGACTTCCAATTCAGCAAGCAAACCTACACCCAGAACTGTTTATTCCACTTGGAATAATAGGAGGTGCTCTCCTCAGCTGTGTTGTATACCAGCCCAGGGTCATTCCTGATTGATTTGAGTTGATTTATTCATTTGACGTTACCAAGGTAGAGTGAAAAGTATTGTCTTACGTGTTTTAACGGCAGATTGTACTGTACAAGTGAATTAGGGTAACAGGACAGAGTGCAGGGTTACAGCTGCTGACAAGATGCAGAGAGAAATCAACATTAACATTAGAGAGGTCAATTCGGAAGTCTGATAACGGTGGGGAAGAAGCTGTTCTTGAATCTGTTTGTACGTGTATACGACTTTCACAGCAGTCCCCATTAGTCAGGTCACAGCCAACTCAGTTCCAACACTGCACGTCACACAATGCTAAAACCTTTACCTTTTTGGCGGTGCTCATTTTCCCTGTATTCTTCAGGGTGAAGATGGTCTACCTGGACTTCCAGGACCACCTGGACCTCCCGGACCCCCGGTAGGTACAACACCAACTCAGCTCTCATCTAACCTTTGTTTGGATCAGAGGGAGAGACGCGAGCAGGAAGATGTTAGAAAGTTTCCATCAGCACATTGGATAAAGATAGATTTACTAACGGGGGTTAAAGTGGAATGAAGATCAGGTCTGTCTGACAGCCAATGGGAGCTCTCTTCCACCAAGGGATTCCTGTCCCTGAACCGAAGGGGGAGAACAATCTGAGCTGTCTACAGTCTGACATCAGTCAGCTACCTCTCAGATAGCATCATGTTCAGAAGGTCTCCTCTAGCCTCAGTGTTGACCCACTGAAGACGGCTGCTCCGAATCAATCCTCAGGGATGTTTCTTGGAAGATGTCCAACCCCGTTGTTGGGCATTCCAATAGTGACTGAGATGATTCAGCTCATTGGACCAATGACTGTTCTTTGGTAGAACTATCCAATTAGTCCTTTTGCTCTTTGCAAATAGCCCTGCAAAACGTTTTCTTTTCAAGTATTTATGCAAGTCCCTGTTTGAATTAATGTTTCACTGTAACTTACTGAGAGAGGGGAGGGGTGAATTTAAACATCAGTACCATCTCAGGGTGTGATAGTTACCTGACATACAGTGTGAGGTGAGGATACTGGTGGAGGGCCAGGCTCCATAGTGAACATTTGGCTTCAGGAGGAAACGGGGGGGGAATTGGTGGAAGACAATACTCGAGGGGGAAAATGGACTTTGTCAGAAGCTTTGTCAAATGAAGCCAATAAGAAGGAAAACTGGGATGATTGTGAAAGACATTGGAATTTGCCAAGAACTCATTTGCAAAACACTGGAAATAAGCAACGTCACTCCCTGTTAACTGCAGCAATTAATCTTATTCCATGTAATTAAGCCACAATTTACTGCTAAAAGTATTTGTACTTTCAATTTTGCAGGGTGAGCCTGGTCTTTACACAGGAGAAGGAAGTGGTGACTTTTCTGTAAGTTTTCCAGCACCTTTTTGAGTTCAGTGTCTCCATGATAATCACATACTGCACTGTTTAAATCACGTAAGGTTTAACACAAAAGAGCTGCTGATGTTGAAGTCTTCAGAATCGAAGAAAGGAGGACACTGTATTTGTATAGCACCATGTGTATTCTCAGGACCTCTTACACTGATCCACAGCCAATGAAACGCTAAGAAAGAGCAGCCACTTTTATTGGAAATGTGGTAATCAATTTGCACACAGCAACGTCCACACCTCAGCAACAATGTAATTGTCCCGTAGGATGTTTGTGGTGCAATGGTAGTGTCTCTATCTCTGGGCCAGAAGGTCTGGATTCAAGTCCCACCTGCCCCTGAGGTGTATTATAAAGTGTGTTTTACTAGCATTGATTGAGGTTAGAAATTAAAATCCCTGGTGCTTCATGATCACTAATGTCTGCCTGAGGAGGTAGGTGCCTGGGAGACACAGCAGCTCCTGCCCAGTCCTGCTGTCTAACATTCAGCTGAGAACAGCTGCTCAACTCTCTGGAGTGAAACTTGAACCCACCATCTTCAAGCTGTAAAGGTGGTACCCACCCAGACTAGGTTCAGTAGACACAGTGTACACAGTGAGGAAGTCCTGCCAGACAGGGTGACACACGTCTATGAAACACACATGCAACACAACAAGATACCTTGCTGTTGGAAAGAATGCTTCTCCATCAGCTACAGGCCATTCCCTGTCTTCAGCTATTCCCTGTCTATTCCTGTATCTGTCAAACATTGCTATTGTATCCACCTCCACCACTTCTCTGCCAGAGCATTCCAGGCACTTACCACCCCCTGTGTAAAAACACCTGCCTCTCGCATCTTCTTTCAACCTCCCCCCACCCCTTTACCTTAAATCTCTGTCCCAGAGTAATTGACATTTCTATCCTGGGACAAAGACTCTGACTGTCCATTCTATCCATGCCTCTCATAATGTTATATACTGTACTGCTATCAGGCCACCCCTCATCTCTCAACATTCAAGTGAAAACAAGCTTAAGTTTAACCAACCTCTCCTCATGGCTAATACACTCCAAACCAGGAAGCATTCTGGTAAACTGTTTCAGTGCCTTTTCTGAAGTCTCCATAGCCTTCTGGTAGTGTGGCAACTAGAACCGTATGAAGTATTCCAAAAAGTGTGGCCTGACTAAAGTTCTATACAGCTGCAACTTGCCTTGCCAATGTTTATACCCTATGTCCTGACTGATAAAGATGAGCATGCCATACACCTTCGTGACCACCTTATCCACTTGTTTTGCCACTTTCAGGGAAAGAGTTGGCTTCACTCAACAGTGCAAATCAGCTGTCCGGCCAACTGAGCCACCCAGCACCCGCCCAACTTCACTACAGTTATTTTCTCCTCAACTGTTCAGAATGTTATTCTATAGAAATGGAGCCAGCGGGACTTGAACTCAGGGCTCCTAGAATCAGAGGCAGGGACTCTAGCACTGCACCAAGACAACCACTAAATATAACAGGAGATTTGTGAGGGATTAGCAAACATTAGGGGGGCATTAATGGACATTGAGAAAATATTGGTGAATTAGGCAAATGGGGTGTCCGTATTCTAACATTGATATCAAAACAAAACCCTGTACATGCTAGCAAACTGTAAAAATAAACAGAGTTCTGGAGAGAACAGAAACTCAGCAGGTCTGGCGTCATTTGTGGAGAGAGAAACAGAGTTAATGTTTCTGACGAATAGTCGATGACCTGAAAAGTCATGATTGTTATTTCAGTTCTTGATAAAATAACAGTGATGTGGAGGTGCTGGTCGTGGATACGGTCAGAAGTCACACGACACCAGGTTATAGTCCAACAGGTTTATTTGAAATCACAAGCTTTCGGAACGCTGCTCCTTCGTCAGCAGAATTGATTATTAGGATAAACCTAATTGTCTGTGTGATAACCCAGTCAGCATGCACGCTGTAATCAGCCTCCTCCGTGTGACTGGGAAAATGGTATGTGGGTTAGTCTAACAACAAAGACGGAGGCCTTTCACTCTACCGTTCTTCCACTAGCTCTTTGAAAGAGTCCATGCTCTCCCTTACCCTCCGCACCTCAACACTTTTCCAATCATCAACGTATCCATCAACTCCCAAAAGGCCTTTACTAAAGTTCCATACTAAAGGTTATTGATTAGTTTTAAAGCTGTGGGGGAATTTGGGCTAAATCCTAGGAATGTTTAAAAAAACTGGGTGAAAGGGAGGATTGAATCCAATGAGGAGTGTATCCAAGTGAGGGAGATACTACATTTGGTACCCGAGGTTTGTTCTCTTTAATCTACATTAATGTGTTGGATTCAGAAACTTATTGCAAAGTAGTCAAGTTTGTACCAATGGAATCAGAGGCGTTGGTTTGGAGATTACAAAATGAGCTAGAGAGGACATTGTACATTGGTGAAACAATGGCCGTGCCCTTTGGAACAGACAATGGTAAAGACCGAAACAAAAGAGAAAGGAATTGGTATTACACACACACTCTCTGACTAGTGTTGAGAAGGGCATAGATGAAGCTAAAAGACCTTTATTCCACATTATGATCCAAATGTATTGAGCTAAAAATCATACACCAGCTTATAGTCCAACAGGTTTATTTGGAAGTACCAGCTTTCAGAGCGCTGCTCTTTCATCAGGTAGTTCATGGGGCAGGATCATAGGACACAGGTTTGTTCAATACACCATATCAGTTGTATGACACTTTGATGTTTTACTGTAAATTCTTTGCCCTATGATCCTGTCCCACTAGTTACCTGATGAAAGCCTGTCCTTCCAACTAAACCTGTTGGACTGTAACCTGGTGTTGTGTGCTTTTTTACGTTGTCCACCCCAGTCCAACACCGGCACCTCCAAGTCACATGGATTGAGATTGTCCAAGTTCATTTCCTATTGGAAACCTAAAACCAGAAGAATGATGGGAGGATCATCCTGTCTGACTCCAGAGGCAAAATGTGCACTCCTCATTTTCAAAAGTCATCATTTAGAATCCCGACAGTGTGAAAAGAGGCCATTCAGTCCATCAAGTCTGCACCAACCTTTTGAAGAGCATCTAAACCCAGTAACACTGCATGGGATTTTTAACCATAGTTAACCCACCTAACCTGCACACTACTGGGCAATTTTTAGCATGGCCAATCCACCCAAACCTGCACATCTTTGGACTGTGAGAGGAAACCCACACAGATATAGGGAGAACATGCAAACTCCACACAAACAGTCATCCAAGGCTGGAATTGAACCAGGGTCCCTGGCATGGTGAGACAGCAGTGCTAACCACTGAGCCACTTTTCATTAGACAGTAAGAATGTATAGACTATTGATTACTGATATTTATTGGCAAAGGATATAAATTGATCATTCATAATGGTATTGATAATTGATCTTGATTAATTGATCAATGATATGTATAGAAGATTAATATCAATGAATTGCAAATATAAATTGATAATAAATACTGATCAATCTCTGATACTGATTAATTACTGATATTGATGAGAGCTGATATTGATTGATACTGCTTGGTGGCTGGTATTGGTTGATCAATGATACTGATTAATAATTGATATTGATGATGTCTGATATTGATCAATAATATCCTCTTTTTGCTCATTTCTAGTGCCCGGCTGTCTGCCCTCCTGGTCCTGCTGGTCCTCCGGGAATGCCTGGCTTCAAGGTACGATCAGGCTGTTCATAATCGATCCAGATCACTATTAGGTTACACTGACTGCACCACCTGAGAACTATCCATTAAAACTTGTGTAGCATTGTTTAAGACTAGGGAGAGAAACCTTACGGGAAACAGACTTTCCAACAATTCTAGAAGGAGAGGGATAGCTCTGCTGTTAATTCACCACATTGAAGGTGACCGCAATGATATTCTGAAAACCTAGAATCCTAGAAACCTGCAGATTCTTCCTTGTCCTCCCTCCCCAGTGAAAATGCTGATGGAAATAGCTGGAGGATGAACTAATGGAGGGAACAAATGTAATGCAACTAGGCATAGATGAGATAGTGGTAATGTCATGGACTTTTAATCACAGGAGCTGGTGGAACTTGTGTTGTATTACTAAATTTGGAATGTAAGGCTAATTTTATTCACCATACCCAGGACAACTATCATAGAGTCATAGAGTTGTACATCACAGAAACAAACCCTTTGGTCCAACCAGTCCATGCCGAACATAATCCCAACTAAACTAGTCCCACCTGGCTGCTCCTGGCCCATATCCCTCCTATTCAAGGAACTTTCCAAATGCCTTTTAAACCTTGTAATTGTACCCACATCCACCACTTCCTCAGGAAGTTCATTCCACACATGAACCACTCTCTGTGTAAAACATTTGCCTATATGTCTTTTTTAAATCTATCTCCTCTAATCTTAAAAATGTGTCTCCTAGTTTAGAAATCCCCTGTCCTAGGGAAAGACAACCACCATTATAAAATCCAATTGGTTCAACAATGTTCTATGGGAAAGGAAATCTGCTATTCTTAACCGGTCTGACCTCCATGTGACTCCAGACCCACGTCAATGAGTGGTATCTTAACTGCCCTCTGAAATAACGCTAGCAAGACGCTCGGCAATTAAGGATGGGGAACAAATGCCAGCAACAGCGGCACTGGGTAATAGAATATAAAAGCAACACTCTCCAGAACATGGAGTAGATGGGCCCATTCCCTTTGGAGAATGAAAGACATATAAAAACCTTGAAGATCTAGACAGGATAAATTCTGAGAGTTTGTTTATCCTAGCTGGAGATTCTAGCGTAGGGGTATAATGTCAGGACACGAGATCACTCACAGGGGGCTGAGGTGAGAAGTAGTTTCAGAGGGTTGTGATCCTTCGGTTTTCTCTACCTCAGCAGGGATTGCATACACAGTTATTCATTATATTCAAGACTGGGATCAATAGGTTTTCAGACACTAAGGCAGTGAAGGGTATGGTGATAGGAGGGGAAAATGATTTGAGTTTGACAATCCACTATGATCTCACTGAATAGCAGAGGAGGTTCAATATATGGGTGGCTCATTCCTCCTGCTGACACTTTTGCCGTTAAGTTATAGGAACATAGGGAATAGGACCAAAAGAAGGCCCCTCTAAGCTACTCACATAGATTATCGTTGAACTTCTATCTGAATGCCATTTTCCTGCACTATCCTTTGAGGTTAATATGGCCAGTTCTACTATCAGCCAGGCCCAGATCAATAGACAATAGACAATAGACAATAGGAGTAGGCCATTCTGCCCTTCGAGCCTGCACCACCATTCAATATGATCATGGCTGATCATCTTTAATCAGTATCCTGTTCCTGCCTTATCTCCATAACCCTTGATTCCACAATCCTTGAGAGCTCTATCCAACTCTTTCTTAAGTGAATCCAGAGACTGGGCCTCCACTGCCCTCTGGGGCAGAGCATTCCACACAGCCACCACTCTCTGGGTGAAGAAGTTTCTCCTCATCTCTGTCCTAAATGGTCTACTCATATTTTTAAGCTGTGTCCTCTGGTTCGGCACTCACACATCAGCGGTAACATGTTTCCTGCCTCCAGAGTGTCCAATCCTTTAATAATCTTATACGTCTCAATCATATCCCCTCTCAGTCTTCTAAACTCAAGAGAATACAAGCCCAGTCGCTCCAGTCTTTCAGTGTAAGGTAATCCCGCCATTCCAGGAATTGACCTCGTGAACCTACGCTGCACTCCCTCAATAGCCAGAATGTCTTTCCTCAAATTTGGAGACCAGAATTGCACACAGTACTCCAGGTGTGGTCTCACCAGGGCCCTGTACAACTGCCGAAGAACCTCTTTGCTTCTATACTCAATCCCTCTTGTTATGAAGGCCAGCATGCTATTAGCCTTCTTCACTACCTGCTGTACCTGCATGCTTACCTTCATTGACTAGTGTACAAGAACACCCAGATCTCTCTGTACTGCCCCTTTACCTAAATTGATTCCATTTAGGTAGTAATCTGCCTTCCTGTTCTTGCCACCAAAGTGGATAACCATACATTTGTCCACATTAAACTGCATCTGCCATGCATCTGACCACTCACCTAACTTGTCCAGGTCACCCTAACATCCTCATCACATTTCACCCTGCCACCCAGCTTAGTATCATCAGCAAATTTGCTAATGTTATTACTAATACCATCTTCTATATCATTAACATATATTGTAAAAAGCTGCGGTCCCAATACTGATCCCTGCGGTACCCCACTGGTCACTGCCTGCCATTCTGAAATGGAGCCGTTTATCACTACTCTTTGTTTCCTATCAGCCAACCAACTTTCAATCCAAGTTAGTACTTTGCCCCCAATACCATGCATCCTAATTTTGCTCACTAACCTCCTATGTGGGACTTTATCAAAAGCTTTCTGAAAGTCCAGGTACACCACACCTACTGGATCTCCCTTGTCCATCTTCAGAGTTACATCCTCAAAAAATTCCAGAAGATTAGTCAAGCATGATTTCCCCTTCATAAATCCATGCTGACTCAGACCTATCCAGTTACTACTGTCGTAATTTCATCCTTTATAATAGACTCCAGCATCTTTCCCAGTATTATGGGACAGGGTTAGTATAAATGACATAAAGAGACTTGATTTAAGGGCAACACTCACAGGGAAGACTTGAGCAAACCTGGGCAGTGTTAGAGAGTCTTGCTTGTGGATTGGAAACTCTGTACATGGGGATGAATAAGGAGCTGAAACATCATTGTAGTTTGAGGTGCTGAGGAAGAATATACTCCCGTTTAAGTGGGTGTCCTCATTTCAACCAATTGACATTTCTGGGAAGAAAAGGGATAACAAGGGGTGGAGCATGGAACTAAGAAACAGAGATAGTCACCAATCACTGCCATTGGGAATTTAAGAGTGGCCTCAGCGAGTGTTTAGAACCAAGCTGTAGCTATGGTTCCTGCTTTCTGGTTGGATGGGTGGTAAGGGGCTGGGCAGCTATGGAATGGCATGGCAGTGAGAATGGCTATTCCTGGGTACACGGCTCAGGGGTAATGACCACAAGAAAACTGGCAGGAGTACGTCAGGTGCTGATGGTGCTCTAACCCTGACTACTGTTTGTATCTATTTTCTCCAGGGACACACAGGGCACAAGGGAGAGCGTGGAGAACCAGGCAAAAGAGGTGCCCAGGTAAATTACTGGCATTTTGACTGGCATGCCCTATTTTTCATGTTTAGTGTTTGCTCCTTGCGGTGTTGCACATGCTAACGATTGATTATTTGGAATTACAGGGGGATTCTGGACCTCCCGGCGTGTCAGGTATCCCTGGACCAATCGGATTACAGGTAGGAGCTGGCAGGGAAAGGGGAATATACAGGTGAGAGGTGGTTGTTGTACCGTTCACAGCCCAGGGAAACCCCACAGCTCAGAAAATCTGTGGAATGGCAGAAATATGAAGCAAACTTCCATCTCCCCTCTGGCCTCCATCCGCTGCTCTGTTTGATTGGTACAGGTTGGGTTTGAGAATTCCTGGCCTTTACCTTAAGCCCTGAAGCCCAATGGTTGGAAGGTGGAGGAAATGATGTCATCAGCATTGCCTTCCTTTCATCTTTTCAGAGGCTCACTCCCACCCCCACTGCCCCACCCGACCCAGAGCCCTGTTCCCCTGCAGCCTAACCCCCCCCTCAGGAGCCCGGAGAAACCAGCCCATAGCCAGTTCCTTATTGTGGTTAGTCCGTGCGTGTGCACAGGGGAGTGGAGGATATTTCCACTGACCTCACCTGTATCCTCAATCTGAGCCACTGCCTGTAACAATAACCTGCATTTATATAGAGCCATTAAGGAGTAAACATGTCCCAGGGCACTTTCACTGGAGCATTATCAGTCAGAATTGGGCTCTGTATGGAGATAGTAGGACTCTGACCAACTGACTGAACAAAGGCATGGATTTGAAGAAGTGATTTGAAGCAGAAAAGAAAGGAGGAGGCAGAATGTCAGTGTTGTTTGGGTGAAATGGGGAAGCAAATTTCAGAGCATAGAACATGAACAGGCATGGACACCAATGGTAACTGGCAGAAAATTAATGGTTGGGCATAAGGTCAGAATTGGAGGAGTGTCGGTATTACAGAGGGTTGTAGGAATGGATTGGGTTTCAGAGTTATGGAGAGTATGGTCGCAGCAGGATAAAATATTAAAATCTAAATGACGTCAGACCAGAAGCCAGTATAGACCAATGAACTGCTGACATAAACAAAATAATGGGAAATCTAACAACAACGTCTTGGACGTGAAGAATTGTCTTCTCTCTTTGTTGTACTTGGGAAGCATGGAAAAAAAAATCCCATCAACAATCCAGGGGGTTGTTATAATCCCTGGACAAATCAGACCACAGGGTGAAACCTGACTTGATCTTGACTTGAGTTTATTTTTGTAGTTTGGTTAATATGACAGTCATTCACTGAACATATTCACACGAGGCTGCCAATGTTCTTTAAACTAAAGGACACAAGGTTATTGTGCAAAAAAGCCAAATATATAAAAAAATGAGAAAATTAAAACCAAAAAAACTGTGGATGCTGTAAATCTAAGTCAAATTGCTGGAAGAGCTCAGCAGGTCTGCAGCATCTGTGGAGAGAAATCAGAGTTAACATAACAACATAAGAATGAGGAGCAGGAGTAGGCCGCCTGGCCCTTCCAGCCTGCTTCACCATTCAATAAGATTAGGGCTAATCTTTTCATGGCCTCAGCTCCACTTACCCGCACTCTCACCGTAACCCATAATTCCTTTACTGTTCAAAATTATCTATCTTAGCTTTAAAAGAATTTATTGAGGAAGCCTCAACTACTTCCCTGGGCAGGCAATTCTGTTGATTTAAAACTCTCTGGGTGAAGGAGTTTCTTCTCAATTCAGTCCTATATCTGCTTCCTCTAATCTTGAGGCTATGTCCTCTTGTCCTAGTTTTACCTGCCCGTGGAAACATTCTCTCTACTTCTAGCTTATCGATTCCCATCATAAGTTTATATGTTTCTATAAGATCCCCCCTCCCATTCTTCTGAATTCCAATGAATATAATCCCAATCTACTCAGCCTCTCCTCATAAGCCAACCCCCTCAACTCTGGAATCAACCCAGGTGAGCCTCCTCTGCACCTGCTCCAGTCCAATGCATCCTTTCTCAAATAAGGAGAACAAACTTGTACAGAGTACTCCAGGTGTGGCCTCACCAGTACCCTCTACAGCTGTAACATTACCTCCCTGCTTTCAAACTCAATCCCTTTAGCAATGAAGGACAAAATTCCATTTGCCTTCAAACTTACCTGTTGCACCTGCAAACCAACCTTCTGTGATTCATGCACAAGGACACCCAGGTCCCCCTGCACAGCAGCATGCTGCAATTTTTTACCATTCAAATAATTGGCCACACAGATGCTGTCACAGATGCTGCCAAACCTGCTGATCTTTTCCAGCAATTTCTATTTTTGACTAAAACAAAGTTAGAAAGATCTTAAGATAAAGAGCAAAAAGAAAAATTTGATTTTTTTTTCTCAGCAACATCCTTTACAGATGCTCAATCCCAGTAATGTATCCCTCCAATTTTAATTCTAATTTCTTGCTTAATTGGCTAGTTACAAGCATTTCCTTTGGCAACTTTTTTATATATGCTATACATATCATCCTGAGTTACACAAACACCAGCTACTTCACTTTTCTTTGTCCACCTCCTTATTTAAGCTGCTAAAACATTATTAAGACTGTTTTCCATGTTAGAAAGCCTGTTGAAAGCCGCATACTGAACAAACCTTCTGCTGAAATAAAACAATGAATTGCAGCTGCTGGAGATCTGAAACAAAAACAGAAATTACAATCCCCCTATTTATCTATCCATTTCACATCTCTCTCTCTCTCTTTCTCTCTCTATTCCTCTCTCTCTCTCTGGGCTCCATCTCCACCTATCTGTTCACCTCTCTCCCCCAGACCCATCTTCAGCATCAGTGTCATTTTTTCTGAGTTGCTGTCAGTTCTGCTGATTTGCCGGACTTGAGACATTAAACTCTTGCTTCTCCCCACTGATGCTGCCAGACCTGCTGAGTTTCTCCAACAATTTCTGTTTTTGTTTCAGCCCTTCAACTCTTTTGAAACTGATAACCCTTGACCTGACTTTCTATTTCTACATAAAGGTTCATCTTTGTACACATTTCATCAGTTAACTCCCCAGGTTTAGCTACATGCTTTCTTGGAAATGCTGTTTGAACTCACTGTTCAAAAATGACTTTCTGATCTCATTAAAAAAATGTATCTTCACAGATTTAAAAGCATTTATGTCTACTTTAAAATTGAATTTCCAAATGACAAAAATATATAATCAATCTTTATCACCATTGTATAGATTATTAAAGGGAAAAGGGATAGAATTGGTTATGGCTAAATGTACAATGTTAATTATAGTTGAGGCCAGTTGAATTATTTCCTGGGCTGGTCTGTTTACTTGAGCTTTGTCCTCATCTGGTTCAATCTCCTTGTTCCTGCTGTTATTGGTGTTTCCTTACCATGTTCTGACTCACGAAAAGCAATCAGTTTCTCCTTATTCAAAAGGAAGAAAGAACTTGCATTTCTGTAGCACCTTTTATGTACTCAGAACACTCCAAAGAGCTTTACAGCCAATTAAGTTCTTGTGCAATCAGTTTTGTATTAGCAGCCAATTTGCACACAGCCAGCAACATGACAATAAAAGCAATAATCTGTTTCAGTGATCTTAGTTGAAATATAAATATTAACCAGGACACCAGGGAGAAATTCTTTGCTTTGTTTTGAAATAGTGACTACAAGATATTTTACATCGACCGAGGAATTGTTGGGAATAGGAGCAGCAGGAAGCCATTCAAGCCCTCAGTGAAACCTCTATCTGTGTTTTCTGTGTTCAGTCAGAAAAACGACCCCTGAGTCAGTGGTCACTGTGTCTTGACAGCTGGACCCGAGGTGGGTTTGGCTCAGAAACAGGGCCTGATCTCCAATCACTGGAATACAACCCCTTCAGGTTGAATTCAGAGATAGGACTCTACCCTTGAGTTGCCATCACCCGTTTGGAACAATTGAAAATAGGACAAGATGTGAGAAAATAAAATTCTTACCAGAGAGAAATTATTGACACAAATTGTTAAAAATGATCAGGGTGTGACGCAGTATTGTGACGTTACTAAAATGCGTGAACATTTCTGGATTGGGAGGAAGAGGGTTTTATATCAGGATCTGTTCTCTTCACTCCACAGGGTCCTCGAGGATTGAGAGGCCTTCCTGGGAAGCCTGGGCCTACCGGTGACAGGGTAAGTGAAAAACTGGATTGGAACATTTCCCTAGACTGACACTTCATGGTCAGAAATTTGTCAACTTGATCAGCACTCCACCATTCATGCACGCATCTACATTCATAAAGCGCCTTTAATTAGTTAATCGGTGCTTCCCAAACTTTGTCCCAATGTGGATCCCATTTTGGGGCTTGAAAATTGTCATGACCCTCCTGTGAGAACTGGTGGGTGGGAGGGTGGGGGAATGGGGGGGATGGGGAATGAGGGGGCTGTGACAGCAAGGTTCTGTTAGAGGCAAAATGCAGCAATTATAATTCACTCACAGCTTCATAGCTCCCATTACTGCCTCAGAAACCTCCAACTGACCACCCACCGTCAACTTTGTAATAAAATGTCCGAAGGTGCTGCCCAGAAACATTGGTCAGTCAAAGTGTTCACATGACTTAAGTGGAATTGACACTTGAAATAAGACAGAGGAGCGTGCCTTAAAGGAGGAGATGGAGACAAGAGGTTTATATGGGAGGAGGGGGTTTTGGAAATACTTTGTCCTCCAAGGTGGCTGAATGTACGTCAGGGTGATGGTGTGCAGCAAGCAGCTCAGATTGTATGTACGTCACGGGGGGGTAAGCAGGAACCAGAGTAAGACCTTCCAAATGATGGATGTGGTGGTCACTCAGTACAGACCTACATCAGCAGCCAGTACCATGGCCTCAGCTCTCTCCTCACTGTTAGACTCCACATCATTGAGAAATGGTCCTTTCCTTTCTTGTCACTGATTGTCCTGTCTTTCTACAGGGTCCCACAGGATTCCATGGACCAGTCGGTCCTCCTGGTCCTCCTGGCAAAGTTGTAAGTATTAGATCACTGCTATAAATCCGATTCTTTCCAAACAACGATCTGGATTTCCTGACTTACCTTTAGCTTATGGTTCTGCTCGCCACATTACCAAAAGGATGTGGATGCTTTGGAGAGGGTGCAGAGGAGGTTCACCAGGATGTTGCCTGGTGTGAAGAGAGGTTGAGTAGATTAGGATTATTTTCATTAGAAAGATGGAGGTTGAGGAGGGACCTGATTGAGGTCTACAAAATCATGAGGGGTATAGGCAAGAAGCTATTTCCCAGAGTAGGGGACTCAATTACTCAGGGTCACAAGTTCAAGGTGAGAGGGGAAACGTTTAAGGGAGATATGCGTGGAATGTTCTTTATACAAAGGGTGGTAGGTGCCTGGGACACGTTACCAGCGGAGATGGTAGAGGCGGGCTTTAGCGGTTCTTGAGAAGGTAGGGGGTGAGCTGCCTTCTTGAACTGCTGCAGTCCATGTGCTGTAGGTAGACCCACAATGACTTTGAGAAGGAATTCCAGCATTTTGACCCAATGACAGTGAAGGAACGGCAATATATTTCCAAGTCAGGATGGTGAGTGGCTTGGAGGAGAACTTGGATGGGGTGGTGTTCCCATGCATCTGCTGCCCTTGTCATTCTAGATGGTAGTGGTTGTGGGTTTGAAGGGTGCTGTCATAGAAACGTTGGTGAATTTCTATAGTACTAATCAACTGACCTGCTTTTTCCTCGATTATGTCAAGCTCCTTGAGTGTTATTGGAGATGAACTCTCCCAGACAAGTGTTCCATTGCACTCCTGACTTGTGTCTTGTGGACAGGCTTTGGTTAGTCAGACCAATTTACTCACCACAGATCTCCCAGTCTCTGACCTGCTCTCGTAGCCATTGTATTTATATGTTAATCCAACTCAGTGTGTAGTCAGTGGTAACTGCAGGATATCGACAGTGGGGGATTTAGTAATGGTAATGCCATTGAACATCAAAGGAAGATGCTAGATTCTTTCTTGCTGAAGATGGTCATTTTCTGACATTTGTATGATGCAAGTATGACTTGCCACTCATCACCTCAAACCTGGATATTGTCCAGAACGTGCTACATTTGGACTCCTTCAGTATCTGAGGAATCACAAATGATGCTCAACATTATGTAATCATAAGCAAACATCCCCACTTCTGACCTTATGATGAAGGGAAGGTCATTGCTGAAGCAGCTGAAAATGGTTGGGCCCAAGACACTCCCCTGGAGAACTCCTGAGAGATGTCCTGGAGCTGAGATGACTGACCTCCAACAACCACAACCATCTTCCTATGTGTCAGGTATGGCTCCAATCAGTGTAGAGTTTACCCATTGATTCCAGTTTTGCTCGAGCTCCTTGATGCCACAACATAGATTTAGGCCTGAGACTGGATCCAGAGAGACATAATTCTTCAGTAGATCCTGTTTCCTTAACTCTCGAATGGCCGATGTTTCAGGGTAAGAAGATGCCAAAGAAAAAGATGCAAAGGCACTTTGTAATTTTCATTGAAGTGCCGGAGCACTGACATTAATCACTGAGTTATCCTAGCAACAACCTGTCCATCAAGCTGAATAATCCTTTCAACATTAATGATGAGGCAGAGAAGAGGTACTGAAGGAAGGAACAGGTAGCAATTCCTACATTTTGGAGCTCTGTACCTCATGGGAGGTCCTATCCCATCCAACCATAGGAACATTCCGGGTTAGAATCAGGCTGTTCAATTGAATGAAGACCTAAGGCTGAAACCTGAGTAGACAGCATCCTCAAATTGAAGGAAAGCTGAGGATGACTATGATGCCACACTTGGTCGAATGTAGCCTTGATGTCCCTCTCTCCTCCCCTCTGGAATTCAGCTCCTTTGTCCATGTTTGAGCCAAGGCTGTAATGAGGTCAGGAGCTGAGTGGCCCTGGTGGAGCCGAAACTGAGTCACTGAGCAGGTGCTGCTTGATAGCACTGTTGATGACACTTCCATCACCTTACTGATGATCGAGGGTAGACTGATGGGGCAGTAATCAGCCAGGTTGGACTTGTCCTGTTTGTGTACAGAGTCCCTGGGCAATTTTCCACATCGTCAGGTAGATGTTAGTGTTGTGATTGCATTGGAACTGCCTTAGTGCAGCAACCCAAAGATAATAGAAAATCAAGTACCAAAAATGAAGGAGGAATTTACAACCATCAGGATCACTGGAGAAAAATTACTGGGAAAACTAATGGGACGAAAGATAGACAAGTGTCCTTAGGCTTCACTCCTGCATCTGAAGAAATGCTGGTGTTGATACTGGATTTCCAGAAGATTCAGTTGTTACGTAGAACATAGAACATAGAACTGTACAGGCCCTTCGGCCCTCGATGTTGTGCCAACCTTTCATCCTACTCTAAGCTCAAACTAACCCACATACTCTTCATTTTACTATCATCCATGTGCCTATCCAATAGTCACTTAAATGTCCCTAATGTATCTGACTGTAATTTGTTCTTTTCTGAACTTCTGATTTCTTCTTTCTGAGTCAAAAAGTGCAAATAAAGCATTAATGCAAATATAATCTTAACCCTAACCCTAACCACCATTTAAGACAGGACGAAGACAGAAAACAGGAGGGAGTAGGCCAGTTAGCTCAACAGCTGTTGCTGGAAAATGCTGGAATCCATTACAAAGGTAGTTGTAGCAGGACATTTAGAAATTAATAACACTATCAGGCAGAGTCAACATGGTTTTGTGAAAGGGATATGATGTTTGACTAATTTATTACAATTCCTTCAAGGGGGGGGGGGGAAGTCGATAAAGAAGAACCAATAGTTTTTGTGTCTTTGTATTTACAAAGTTTTTATGAGGTGCCACATAAAAGGTTATTGCTCAAGATAGGAGCTCACAGTGTTAGGGGTGATATATTACTCTGGATATAGGATTGGCTAACCAACAGGAAATTGACTGATGGGAGAAGTGAGCCATTTACAGGTAACTGATGAAGTGCAACAGGGACCAGTGTTGGGGCCTCAGCTATTTATAAACTATGGTAATTACTTGGAAGGAGGGGCCAACTGGTTGGTAACCAATGTCGCTGATCTTACAAAAATACGTAGGAGAGTATGATATATAGGAGATATGAAGAGAGTGCAAGGAGGGAAATAAATTAGTAAAGTGACTGGGCAAAACAAATTGCCAAATACAGTGAAATGATCTAAGATTCTTGACTTATTAGGAAGAATAGACAAATAGAATATTACATAAGTGGATAGAGACTGCAGTACGCTACAATGCAGAGGGAACTGTGAATCCTTGTTCATCAATTATCTAGCATTCAGGTGCAGCAAGTGATTAAGAAGGTAGGTGGAGAGTCGAACTTTATGACAAGGGGATAAAGTATGAACATGAGGAACTCTTCCTTCAATAGGTGTGAGTTACAAAGAAAGGCTGAGACATTTTTCACAGGAGTGTAGGAGGTTGATGGGTACCTTATAGAGGTTTATAAAATAATGATGGGTATGGAGAGTGTTAATGGTAGATGTCTTTTCCCTAGAGTTGCAGATTTTAAGATGAGAAGAGAGAGATTTAAAAAGGATATGAGGGGCAAATCTTTTACACACAGGATGGTTCGTGTGTGGAATGAACTTCCTGAGAAAGTGGTGGATGTGGGTACAATTACAATGTTTAAAAGACATTTTGATAAGTACATGGACAGGAAAGGTTTGGAGGGATATGGACCAGGAGCAGGGGGGTAGGGCTGGTTTAGTTTGGGATTATGTTCAGCGTGGACTGGTTGGAGCAAACGGTATGACTCTATAATAGCACTATAACATTGGTGAGGGCATGTCTGGAGTATCGTGTACAGATTTGTCTCATTGCTTACGGAAGGATATACATGGTTAGATGTTCGGAGAATGCTCACTTGGCTGATGCTCAGAATGACGGCAATTGTTGTCAGGGGACATGGTGAGGAGATGGAGCTGACATTTATTGCTGTTTAGAAGAATGAGGTGAGATCATATTGCATGTACAAACTGCATGAGGAGGCCATTCAGCCCCTGAGCCTGTTCTACCATTTGATGAGGTCATGGCTGATTGAGTTGTAGTCTGAAACCCACCTTCGTGTCCTCCCCCACAGCCGGTTACTCCCTGGTTTTTCACAGATCTGTCCAACTCAGCTTTGGCCAATGCAAGAATCTAGCCTCCACTGCTTTCTGATGTAGATAGCCAACAACCCTTGGAGTATAGAACTCACCCTCATTCCCTCCAAAAGGGAGACCTTTTATTTTTAAATACTTATTTCTAGTCTCACTCTCAAGAGGAAACATCCTCACAGTCACCATCCTAAGCAGTGAATGTAGGCCTGATCTCTTTGTAGGCTAGTCTGTTATGCCAGGAATGATTCATACAATTATTATGGTGTAGAAAGAGGCCATTCGGCCCATTGTGTCAGCACCAGCACTTCAAACAAGCTTCATTCCAAAGTTCCAATCTCCTGCTTCTTCCCCATAACTTTGCAAATTATTTCTACCCAAATAATCATCCAATACCCTCTTAAATGCCTCAATTGAACCTGCCTCCACCGTATTTTCAGGCAGTACATCCTATACCTGAACTACTTGCTGAGTGAAAGCATTTTATTTTTCATACTTTACAAAGGACTGCCTTTAAGATAATTGCATCTTTTTTTCAAATAAGGAGGCCATCACTGCACACAGTACTCCATATGTGATCTTGCCAATGCCTTGTAAAACTACAGGAAAATGTTCCAACGTTTATGTTCCGTTCCCTGATGCCTCAAGGATATCAGAGGGTGCATTCTGAGAGGAAGTGTCCTCCCGTGGATGTGTGCAGAGCTAAGGAGCAATGTTTAAAAATCAACGGTCCCCATTTCAGAGAGAGTTAAGAGGTATTTCTTCCCTTAGAGATTTATCAGTGTTTGGAATTCTGTCCCGCAGAGAACTGTGGACACCAGGTCACCGAATATATGCAAGGCCAGGGGAGACAGATTTTTAATTGACAAGGGAGTCAAGGGTTAGAGGGGACAGGCAGGAAAGTAGAATTGAAGCCACATCAGCTCAGTCATGGTCTTTCTAACCAGGGGAGTAAACTTGAGGGTCGCGGCCTAATAATCAAAACAGAACATGCCAAAGCAATCAGCTGTTCAGACAGCACCCGCACAGAGAGACAGTGTTAATGTTTCAGGTCAATGACCCTTTACCAGAACTGAGGCAAGATAAAAATCAAATAGGCTTTGACAAAAGTGGAAGTGGACAGGGAGGAAGAACAAAGGGGTGATCTGTGACAGGGTGAAGGGCAGGGGAAGGTAAATGACAAGAGGGTAGAGGTTTTCAGTGACTTGCTTGGTTTTTCTGAGAAACTTCATTGGGACCGAATGGTATTTCGGAGCCCCATAGCTTTCGTTAAATGCCCTACTACATACACCCTCCAGATCAGCTCCTGTACACAGGGAGCAACTCACAACAAGGAACTTAATGTGCCCCATGGAGGAGTAAATTACTGCTGATCCTGGAATCTGTACTGAAAACAACAAATGCCAGAGATCACAGCAGGTCAGATAGCATCCATGGAGAGAGAACAAGGTAACGTTTCAGGTCTAGATGGCTCTTCATCAGAGCTGCAGGTCTGAGTCATCTAGATTCGAAACATTAGCTTGGTCTATCCTCATGGGTGCTGTCTGACCCTCTGTGATCTCCAGTATTTGTTGTTTTCAGTTCAACTGAATGTGCCCTTATGATATTTGGTTTCCTTGGCATGGATGCATTGTCTAAGGGAGATCATTCAAAGAATGTAGGTCTTACCTAACTGGTTCAACATTGGCGACAAATGATATCTTTAGTCTGGCCATGAAATAGGCCATTACCAAGGCCTGCAATTTAATTTGACCCCAAAATTACCAATTGCCACCTAACTTAGTGCTTAACTGGAATCCATGAATCCCACCTCTAGAAAAGGAGAACTCTATCAATTCTGCTCCTTTTTAATCACTGATTTTATATGGATGTTAGCTGACCTGTTTGGTTTCACTCCCAAGGGGAAATGATGATACAGTTCAAGGGCAGCAGATACATGGGATCACCACCCCCCTGCAAGTTCCCCTCCAAGCCACCCACCATCCTGATTGAGAAACGTAGCTCCATTCCTTCAGTGTCACTGGGTCAAAACCCTGGAATTCCCTCCCTAATAGTATTGTGGATCTATCTAAAGCACATGGACTGCAGCAGTTCAAGAAGGCAGCTCACACCCACTGTCTGAAGAGGAACCAGGATGAGAAAGGAAATAGTAGCCCAGCCAACAATGCCTATCTTGGGAAATGTGGGTTGGAAACAGCTATTTGAAGGGAAGTCCACATTTGATAATTGGGAAGCCTTCAAAAATAGGTTGAAAATAGAGCAGGATAGGCATGTCCCTTTGAAAACAAGGGATAGAAAGGCAAGATTTGTGAACCGTGGATGACAGGAGAAATCGTGCAATGCTTTGGAGAGGGTGCAGAGAAGGTTTACGAGGATGTTGCCTGGTATTGAAGGTGCCAGGTATGAAGAGAGGTTGAGTAGGTTAGGATTGTTTTCATTAGAAAAAAGGAGATTGAGGGGGGACCCATTTGAGGTCTATAAAATCATGAAGGGTATAGACAGGATGGATATAGATAAGCTTTTTCCTAGAGTGAGGGATTCAATAACGAGAGGTCACGCTTTCAAGGTGAGAGGTGAAAAGTTTAAGGGGGATACACGTGGCAAGTACTTTACATGGAGGGTGGTGGGTGTCTGGAACGCATTGCCAGCAGAGGTGGTCGAGGCAGGCGCGGCAGATTCATTTAAGGTGCGTCTGGACAGATGCTTGAGTAGGTGGGGAGCAGAGGGATACAGATGTTTCGGAATTGGGCGACAGGTTTAGAGAGTGGATTTGGATCAGCTCAGGCTTGGAGGGCCGAAGGGCCTGTTCCTGGGCTGTAAATGTTCTTTGTTGTTCTGTGTTCTATCTCCCGTGAGTGAATCAGACGGAAAGCAGCTCGATAGTACCTGCTCAGGGGCAGTTACATATTGTCAATAAATGAATCTAACGGCAGTATCCACATCCGATGAATGAGTTAAAGATATTTATTCTCAATAGCAGCTTCTCCTTTCCTCTGCAAGGTATCAGCTGTCTAATCAAAGCATTTTCAGTTTCAATTTTAGATGGAGAAGTATTTTATTTGAATATTTCATTATAGAATAGAATATTGGCCACCCTCTGTGTGCAGAAGTATTTCATTTGCTGAACATTTCTGAAATAAAAACCGAAATTTCTGGAGAAACTCGGCAGGTCTGGTAGCATCAGTGGAGAGAGAAGCAGAGGTTAGCATGTTGGGTCTGGTATGGTTCTTCTTCAGAATTGTAGCCTGCTCTGTACGTTTCTTAAATATCTGCAATAAAAGAGGTAATTTTATCCCCAAAATATGTAAACGCTTTATAACAGGAACTTCCAGGTTGCAATATCAGGAACAAAGTCCACAGAGGTATATGCATGTCTGTGTGAAGTTTGTGTGTGCGCGCGCGCGTGTCTGTGCATGTGTGTGTCTGTGTCTGTGTGTGCATGCCTGTATGTGTATGTGTCTGTTCTGTGTACGTGTATGTGTGTCTGTGTGTACATGTGTGTGTCTGTGTGTGCGTGCGTGCCTGTGTGTGTGTATGTCTGTGTATATGCATGTTTGTGTGCATGTGTATGTGTGTGTGTCTGTTGTGTGCGTGTGTGTCAGTATGAGTGTGTGTCTATGTGCATGTTTGTGTGTGCGTGTGCATATGTGTCTGTGTGGCACTTGTGTGTGTGTGCATGTGTGCATGCATGTGCGTGTGTGTCTGTGTGTGTGAGAGAGTGTGTGTATGTGTGTATGTGTGTATGTGGGAGAGTGTGTGTGTCTGTGTGTGCATGTGCACGCGCATGCATGTGTGTGTGAGTGCGTGTATGTGTATGTCTAAGTGTGTGTGTGTGTGTGTGTGTGTGTGTTGCAGTTGGAGTCCTGTCTTCGGTTTTGTTAATGAAATGTTTGGTGTTGTTTACAGGGAGATAAAGGTCCCAAAGGACACATTGGATTCCAAGGAACAAAGGGAGATCCGGTAGGTGAAAACCAAAATAATGATTATTATTGTTGTGGTGATTTTTCTAAGTGTTTTGCATTTCTTTGAAATCAATATCTCAGTCTGTTTCTTAATAAAACAAAAAGGGTATCATTAATATCAAAGAATGGTGTGGAATTCTAGGCAGCGATCTATAGACATGTGTAGATTAGATTACTTACTCACAGTGCGGAAACAGGCCCTTTTGGCCCAACAAGTCCACACCAACCCACAACCCACCCCCTTACATTTACCCCTTCACGTAAGGCTACGGGCAATTTAGCATAGCTAATTCACCTAACTTGCACATTTTCTTTTGGACTGTGGGAGGAAACCCACGCAGACACAGGGAGAATGTGCAAACTCCACACAGTTAGTCGCCTGAGGTGGGAATTGAACCCAGGCCTCTGGCACTGTGAGGCAGTAGGGCTAACCACTGAGCCATCCTATGACTGCAATTGGGAAAACACAAGGGCCCAGAATAAGAAGAGTGTAAGTATTTCAAAGGGTTGTAGGACTGAAAGAGATTACAGAGATAGGGACGGGTCAGGCCATGGAGCAAATTAGATGAGAATTTTAAAATGAAGATTTAGCTAATGTAGGTCATCTGATCAGGGCTCATTCCTGAAGAAGGGCTCATGCCCGAAACGTCGATTCTCCTGCTCCTTGGATGCTGCCTGAACTGCTGGGCTTTTCCAGCAACACATTTTCAGCTGTGATCTCCAGCATCTGCAGTCCTCACTTTCTCCTAGAAGATTTTAACCTACTGCAAATCCTCTTACAAGGATGTCTTCCTTGAAGATGCTCTCTTCCTCCCTCTACAAGGATTTCAGTGATTCCTGAAGAAGGGCTCATGCCCGAAACGTCGATTCTCCTGCTCCATGGATGCTGCCTGACCTGCTGCACTTTTCCAGCAACACATTTTCAGCACCTGATCAGGACCTACTGTGATGTAATACACAGGCATTTGAGATTTGGGTAATCTCAGTTTTATGGAGGTTTATGAAATGTTACCATTTGAAGGTGTAATCACTATTGCGATGTTGGAAAGTCAGTGTTTTAGAAAGCTGCACAAGCAGCGTTGTAATAATAATCAGATATTCTGCTTTTAAACCAGGGGCGATGGGGGTGTAATGGTCATGTCACTGCACTAGTAAGCCAGAGGACAATGACCTGGTGACATTGTTACCATCATGGGAGTTGGTGATGTTTGATTTCAGTTACTAAGTCATGGATACTAAAAGGCAGTTTTGTTAATCTCACTACCATTGACTTTTGCAAAAACCCATCTGATTCACTAATGTCCTTTCGGGAGGGAAACTGCTGTCCTTACCTGGTCTGGCCTCCATGTGACTCCAGACCCACAGCGATGGGGTTGACTCCTAAATGCCCTCTGGGATGGTCTAGCAAACCATTCATCTCAAGGATGATCAATGGGAATCAAGTGTCACTGCTGCCCAGAAACCTATGAAAAAAAACAGTGGGTTAGGAATGAGCCCATTCAGTTGGTTGAAGACCCACAGCAGAAACCCATGGTCCAGAGTAGATTTCAAATCAGAAGACAACTGACAATTAAGGATAATCTGTGCCCCAGGCTAGTTTCACTGTTATTCTTTAAAATGGTGGCTTGGGATTGTTTACATCCCCCTCCCCCCACCCTGAGTGGAGCAGGTTGAACATCAGTTCAACATCTCGACTGAAGGACAGTACCAGCAACAGTGCAGCACTCCCTCGGTGAGAACTGCACTGTTAACCTTGAGCTTTGTGCTTTGGAGTCAGTTCTAAAGCCACAAACTCTCGGACTCTGTGAGAACATAGCAGGCAGCTGCCTATGGCTGACATACACACAACTCCAGGTGCAGAGAACAACCTGAAAGAAGGACGAGAATGTTACAGGTGAGATATAATTACAGGGTATAGGGTGGAGGATGTGAAGAAAAATAGTCCGATCTTTGCCCTTGTTGAGTGGTATTAGTTTTGGGAAGTGAGTAACTTGGACAGCTGTGTGTTCTAGAATGAGCTGTTGCTGTCTAATCAAGGCTACAGTTCTGTCATTGTTGTTCAAATCACACAGAGACTCATTGTTGGAGAGAGCCGAGGCTGATCAAACAACATCCTGGGCCACCCATAAATGGCCTCAAACGTTTCACATCTTGGGAAAATCTGCCTGGAAAAGTGGGGGAATGAGTAGGTGGGAGTGGAAGGAAATGGATAACTCCTTTCAGGGAGCTAGCACAAGTGCGATGAACAGTCAGCTCCTGTACTATGACATTCAATGACATAATTATTCCTCATTAATATTGAGGAGCTTAAAAACACCAACAAATGAAGGGTTAGAGCAGGAATTGGGCATCGACTAATGATGTTCCCGAGAAAGCAGGAGAGCTCGGAGAGCGAGGGAGGGGAGGTGTTCCTGAGTGGTGCACGCATGTGCAGCTTGAATCAAGGATTCTGGCATCATTCTACAATATAAATGTAGCAATGCGTGTGCGTGTGCTGGGCCATGGAAATGAGCTGGTGTTTGCTCATGGGAAGAACAAACATGCAGAGTCTGTTAACTTGGACAGGCTGCAATGCTGCAACTTTATTTTAATGTTTGCTGGTGGGATGTGGGAGTCACAGGCCAGGGCAATATCTACTACCCATCCCTAATTACCCAGAGGGCCAGTAAGGAATTAGCCACATTGCTGTGGTTCTGGGGTCATATGTAGGCTAGACCGGGTAAGGATGGCAGTTTCCTTCCCTAAAGGGCATGAGGGAACCAGGTAGCAATCAACAATGGACTCAGGGTCATCATTAAACTCTTAATTCCAGATTTATATTAGATTCAACTTCACCACCTACCATGGTGGGACTTGAACTCAGGTTGCCAGAACATTACCTGGGTCTCTCATTTAATAGTCTAACGATAATAGCACAGTACTAACAATTACACCGCTCTGGCTGACCAGCAGATTCTCCTCCTTGCACTGCCTGCTGTATTGGAAGCAATGGCAGCTTCATAATCAACCTGTTCAGCTCCTTCCATTGAGCCTTGGCGTCAAACCCAGACTGTCAAACGCTACCCACTCACAAGACTGTGTAACTGCAGCATGGGATCCTGCTGTCATCGTGTTCCTACAGATCTGACCTCTTTACTGTTTGTTTATTAATCACGCTCGTATTGTAATCCTGACCCAGATATTGCTAAAGGGTTGAATATGAACTCTCTGCTCTCCTTCCAGGGCAAGATTGGTCCCAGAGGTCTGCCTGGAGTCGCAGGACACAAGGGTGAACTGGTAAGTATCTCATCGCAATACATCTCCTGGACGTTTAACACTGATTGATTTTGTTTCTCTTGTACTGAAAGATCCCATTCTTCAAGGATATTAAAAGCAATCTGATGTTCCATTCTGAATTTGCAGGGATAGATTTTGAGCCCATGTATAATTGGGACATGCGGGAGGGTGTAAGGGTGACTAGGAAAGGCTGGAGACCGGGTACGTAGGGCTCTGGGCTGGGTGGGGGGACGCAAGGACACCTGTGATTGAGCCTGAGCCTGAATTCCATAGCACCCTCCACATCACCCTCTACAGAAAGTGAGTCACTCTTTCTGCTGGGAGATGTTTGTATGAAAATCCTCTCCTCAGACCCTATCCCTCTCACTGGTGATGAAAATATTTTGTGAAAATGCTAATAGTGCAAAATATTAGAAAACTTCTGCTAACAGAAAGGATTGATAGAGTTTTTTGAAGAGTGAAAAAGAAGATTAATGAAGGCAGAGCAGTGGATGTTGTCTATATGGACTTCAGCAAGGCGTTCAACAGGGTCCATACGGTACACTGGTCAATAAGGTTAGATCACATGGAATCCAGGGAGACCTTACCGATTAGATACAAAATTGGCTCCAAAATAGGAAACAGAAGGTGGTGATGGAGGATTGTTTTTCAGACTGGAGGCTTGTGACCAGTGGTGTGCCACAAGGATTGGTGCTGGGTTCACTGTTTTTCATCATATATAAATGGTTTGGATGTGACTATAGGAGGAGTAGTAAATGAGTTTGCAGATGGCACCAAAATTGGTGGTGTAGTGGACAGCAAAGAAGGTTTTTTTCAGGGTGCCACAATGGAACAATCGGATGAGGAATGGCAGATAGAGTTTAATTTAGATCAATGTGAGGTGCTGCATTTTGGAATGGCAAATCAGGGCAGGAGTTATCCACTTAATGGTAAGGTCCTGGAGAGTGTTGCTGAATAAAGAGACTGTGGAATGCAGGTGGATAATTCCTTGAAAGTGGAGCTGCAGGTAGACAGGATAGTGAAGAAAACGTTTGGTATGCTTGCCTTTATTGGTCAGAGTATCGAGTACAGGAGTTGAGAGGTCATGTTGCGGCTGTACAGGACATTGGTTAGGCCACTTTTAGAATACTGCGTTATATACTGGTCGTGTTTCTATAGGAAGGATATTATTAAACTGGAGAGGGTTTGGAAAAGATTTACAAGGATGTTACTGGGACTAGAGGGTTTGAGTTCTAGGGACAGATTGGGACTGTTTTCCCTGGAGCATCGGAGATTGAGGAGTGACGTTATGGAAGGTTATAAAATTGTGAGGGGCATGGATAGGGTGAATAGACAAGGTCTTGTCCCCAGGGTAGGGGAGTCCTAAACTAGAGGACATAGGTTTAAGGTGAGAGGGAAAGATTTAAAAGGGACCTAAGGATCAACCTTTTCACACAGAGGGATGGTGTATGTATGGAACAAACTGCCAGAGGAAGTGATGGAGGTGGATAACAATTATAACATTTAAAAGGCATCTGGATGGGTATATGAATAGGAAGGGTTCAGAAGGAAAAGGGCCAAATGCTGGCAAATGGGACTAAGTCAGAATGGGATGTGTGCTTGCCATGGACAGGCTGCACCATATAATGGTTCGTTTTCATGCTCTGATAAAAAAATGGTGTGGCCCATGAAGAGAATATGCATTGGTGCAGTACCTCTAGTAATTGGCATACAAAGCCCAGCTCCCCTCTGCTATGAAATCTCACTGCACTTTTCGGTGTACTAAATCGAAACACAAGTACAGTTAATGGGCTGAATGTTTTAATATAGTCTCCTGTTGAAAACCCCCTTCCAAAGTGACTGATGATAATGCTGTGCATGACATTCACCCCTAAACTATTCAGTCACTTAAAAGCAGATGTGATCGTGAGTTGAGTTGATCCTGAAAGTATTAACAAATTGTTGTAATATTTCAGGGAATTCCAGGTCGGGATGGACGAGACGGAAATCCAGGAATCAATGGTGAAAAGGTGACTGGACAATTTTTGGCCTTCAAAAATTAATATTCTCGTTGTTAAAGGTGGATTAAAGACAACCAAGTAATTCAAAATGACAACAAGAAACAAGGAGTGTTGGTTCACTGAGCTGTGTCTCTTTGCCTTGGTGAAATAGTTTTCTTGTATTACAGGGCGAGCCTGGACGGAACGGGGCTCCTGGAGAGAAAGGTCCAGTGGGACAGCCAGTGAGTATCCTGCTCCTCAACAGGGTCACTGCTGATGTGCATTTTTTTTAAAAAATTGGTTCAAGAAATGTTAGTATCGCGGGCAAGGCCAGCATTCACTGCTCAGTGACATCCCTCAAACTGCTGTAGGCACCCCCATGATGTCCTTTAGCGAGGGAATTCCATGATTCGGATCCAGAGACACTGAAGGAACGGCGATATATTTCCAAGTCACGCTGGTGAGTGGCTTGGAGGGGAATTTGCAGGGGGTGATGTTCCCCTGTATCTGCTGCCCTTATCCTTCTAAAGGTCATGAGTTTGGAAGGTACTATTGTAGGAGTCTTGGTGAATCACTACAGTCGATGATATTCATTGCAGAGATTTGAGGTGGAAATGCAATTCACAGCCATGGTAACAGAGGAAAGGATGTTAACTGAGAGTGGGTTTGAAGAGGTTTAAAACTACGTCCCACAGTGCATCACCCTCTAAAACATTCTCCCTGTGTAAATATCTCCCTCCTGCCTTTTCCCTTACGATCTGACTCCTTGCTGGCATAGTTCAGTGGATAATTTACTGACCATCCCTTTGCTATGAGCTGTACATTGGAGAAAATCCCAGCAGAGCACAAACTGTTTGAAGACACACAATTCTCAGCACAAGCAGTGATGCAGAGAGGAAACTAAGCCTCGTTCTTCCTCCCCAATCTGGTCATACAGGCCTGCAGGAGAACCCCGAATCAGGAATCCAAATCATCGCCAAAGATCCCTCTCTGTCTCTGCAGAGAGGTGATTGGTTATTGGATAGAGGTAGAGGCACAGTCTGTATTATACTGGGCACACCCCTTTAATTATTTAGCTGGATTCCAGATGGTTGTTTGAAGATCCCATTGTTCTTTATTGATGTGGGGTATCTGATTTATGACTGGATGGTTAATCATTTGAATTTGTTCAAATTGAGTAACTCTAACATTTAATTGGCGTGGTGTGTTTTTGAGTTGAATCAATTTTGCTCAATACTCAGTCCACAGCTAATCAAAGGGAGAGAGGGGGCAATATCCTCCTTCACAGTCCAACTCCAAATTGGGTAGAATCATAAAACTCAGAAACAAGCCATTGGGCCTAACTGACTCCCAAAGCCTATCTACAAGGCACAAGTCAGGAGTGTGATGGAATAGTCCCCACTTCCCTGGATGGGGGCAGCTCCAACAACACTCAAGAAGCTTGACACCACCCAGGAGATTGCCTGACCAGAGGGGAGGCCATATTGGATTTGGTACTTGGTAACGAACCTGGACAAGTGATGGGCTTGTTAGTGGGTGAACATTTTGGTGATGGTGACCACAATTCTGTGACTTTCACCTTGGTTATGGAGAGAGATAGGTGCGTGCAACAGGGTAGGTTTTACAATTGGGGGAAGGGTAAATACAATGCTGTAAGACAGGATCTGAGGAGCATAAGTTGGGAGCACAGGCTGTCAGGGAAGGATGTCGTGGAAATGTGGAACTTTTTCAAGGTACAGATACGACGGGTCCTTGATATGTATGTACCTGTCAGGCAGGAAAGAGATGGTCATGTGAGGGGACCTTGGTTGACGAGGGAGGTTGAATGTCTTGTAAAGAGGAAGAAGGGGGCTTACATAAGGTTGAGGAAACAAGGTTCAGACAGAACATTGGAGGGATACAGGATTGCCAGAAGGGAGCTGAAGAAAGCGATTAGGAGAGCTAAGAGAGGGCATGAAAAATCTTTGGCGGATAGGATCAAGGATAACCCATTTTATGCGTATGTGAGAAACATGAGAATGACGAGAACGAGGGTAGGTCCGATCAAGGACGGTAGTGGGAGACTGTGTATTGAGTCGGAAGAGATAATTGAGGTCTTGAATGAGTACTTTTCTTCAGTATTTACAAACGAGAGTGACCGTATTGTTGAAGAGGAGAGTATGAAATGGACTGGTAAGCTAGAGGAGATACTTGTTAGGAAGGAAGATGTGTTGGACATTTTGAATAACTTGAGGATAGACAAGTCCCCCGGACCTGATGGGATATATCCTAGGATTATGTGGGAAGCAAGAGAGGAAATTGCAGAGCCGTTGGCAATGATCTTTTCGTCTTCACTGTCAACAGGGGTGGTACCAGGGGACTGGAGAGTGGCGAATGTTGTGCCCCTGTTCAAAAAAGGAAATAGGGATAACCCCGGGAATTACAGGCCAGTTAGTCTTACTTCGGTGGTAGGCAAAGTAATGGAAAAGGTACTGAGGGATAGGATTTATGAGTATCTGGAAAGACACTGCTTGATTAGGGATAGCCAGCACGGATTTGTGAGGGGTAGGTCTTGCCTTACAAGTCTTATTGAATTCTTCGAGGAGGTGACCAAGCATGTGGATGAGGGTAGAGCAGTGGATGTAGTGTACATGGATTTTAGTAAGGCATTTGATAAGGTTCCCCATGGTAGGCTTATGCGGAAAGTCAGGAGGCATGGGATAGAGGGAAATTTGGCCAGTTGGATAGAAAACTGGCTAACCGGTCGAAGTCAGAGAGTGGTGGTAGATGGTAAATATTCAGCCTGGAGCCCAGTTACAAGTGGAGTTCCGCAGGGATCAGTTCTGGGTCCTCTGCTGTTTGTAATTTTTATTAATGACTTGGAAGAGGGAGTCGAAGGGTGGGTCAGTAAATTTGCAGATGATACGAAGATTGGTGGAGTTGTGGATAGTGAGGAGGGCTGTTGTCGGCTGCAAAAGGACTTAGATATGATGCAGAGCTGGGCTGAGGAGTGGCAGATGGAGTTCAACCCTGCCAAGTATGAGGTTGTCCATTTTGGAAAGACAAATAAGAATGCAGAATACAGGGTTAACGGTAGGGTTCTTAGTAAGGTGGAGGAGCAGAGGGATCTTGCGGTCTATGTTCATAAATCTTTGAAAGTTGCCACTCAGGTGGATAGAGCTTGTAAGAAGGCCTATGGTGTATTAGCGTTCATTAGCAGAGGGATTGAATTCAAGAGTTGTGAAGTGATGTTACAGCTGTACAGGACTTTGGTTAGGCCACATTTGGAGTACTGTGTGCAGTTCTGGTCGCCTCACTTTAGGAAAGATGTGGAAGCTTTGGAGAGGGTGCAGAGAAGATTTACCAGGATGTTGCCTGGAATGGAGAATAGGTTGTACGAGGATAGGTTGAGCGTGCTAGGCCTTTTTTCAATGGAACGGAGAAGGATGAGGGGTGACTTGATAGAGGTGTATAAGATGATCAGGGGAATAGATAGAGTAGACAATCAGAAACTTTTTTCCCTGGGTACAACAGAGTGTTACAAGGGGATATAAATTTAAGGTGAAGGGTGGAAGGTATAGGGGAGATGTCAGGGGTAGGTTCTTTACCCAGAGAGTGGTGGGGGCATGGAATGTGCTGCCTGTGGGAGTGGCAGAGTCAGAATCATTGGCAAACTTTAAGTGGCAATTGGATAGGTACATGGATGGGTGCTAGGACAAATGTTCGGCACAACATCGTGGGCCGAAGGGCCTGTTCTGTGCTATACTGTTCTATGTTCTATGTTCTATGACAAAGCAGCCGCTTGATTGGCACCACAACCACAAGCATCCACTCCCTCCACCACTGACACTCAGTAGCAGCAGTGTGTACTATCTACAAGATGCACTGCAGAAATTTGCCAAATTCCAAACCCACATACATTTACACATAGAAGTACAAGGGCAGCAGATACATGGGAACACCAACCCCTGCAAGTTCCCCTCCGAGCCCCTCACTCTCCTGACTTGGCCTGGTACTTGTGTGGCATAAATGTTACTTCCCACTTGTCAACCCAGGCCTGGATATTGTCTAGATCTTGTTGCACTTGAACATGGACTGCTTCAGTACTTGAAGAGTCAGGAATGGTGCTGAACATTGTGCAATCATCAGTGAACATTCCCACTTCTGATCTTATGACGGAGGGAAAGTCATTGATGAAGCAGCTGAAGGTGGTTGGGCCTAGATCACTATTTATTAATCTTTCACACTCTGCATAGCCTTTTCTTTTTCAGTGAGTTTGTTTGTTGGGGTTATGTTCATTTTAATGCTTGTCTCTCATCGTCTACTTTAGGGATTACCTGGAAAGCCAGGACCTGAAGGGGCCAGTGGTGAACCGGTAAGCAGTCCCAGAGCCGTTACACTCATCCCATACAGTGCAGTCAATACACTACCTATCGCCAACCAGCCTGTTGAACAATCATCCCATCCATCAACAAAGCATGTAATACACACTACACAGGCTGTTGGCGATAAGCATTATGCCGAACAAAATATATTGGGTTAAGTGCTGGTCTTGACATTGGGACTTATGACTTGGCCACTTGATAAAAACTGCCCAATTTCCAAATAGGCTTCACTCCTCTGGATATAAAGACCAATATTCCATGAGGCTTTTTTTCCCATACTTGCTGTCCTTTTAACACTCTGTGTACTTGAACCTTGAATATCTTTAGATCTTCACAGTTTTTATCTTTTCACCATTAAGAAGCTATCAATATCTCCATATTCTATCTTTCATCCTCACTGCTTAACAGTATCACCTATCTTTGTGTCGTTGCTGTATTTGAGTACATGGTTGTCTTATTCCATTATCACAGAATCCCTGCATTGTGGAAGCAGGCCATTCAGCCCATCACATCCACAATGACCCTCAGAAGAACATCCCACCCAGACCCACCCTACCCCTGTAACCCTGTATTTGCCACCTAGCCTGCACATCCGTGGACACTATGGACAATTTAGCATGGCCAATCCACCTGACCTGCACATCTTTAGACTGTGGGAGGAAACCGGAGCACCTGGAGGAAACACACGCAGACATAGGGAGAATGTGGAAACTTCACACAGACAGTCATCTGAGACTGGAATTGAACCCAGGTCCCTGGTGCTATGAGGCAGCAGTGCTAACCACTGAGTCACCATGCCATATATGACCACTAACCACTGAGCCACGGCCCCATAATATAGCCTTGCGCGACACTGTTCGTCATATCCTGCCACTGAGACTATCTATGCAGTGTCCGTATTCTGGCTGAGCTGCCAGAGATAGTTTCTTAACCGTATCAATTATTTGCCTTTAGTTCAATGGCTTCAACTTCAGCCAAATGTCTCTTAAGAAAGACTTTATCAAATGCCTTCAGGAAGTCCAGGCAAATTATCTCCAAAGCTAATCCCTTGTTTCCTACTTCAGGCAAGTATCTCAATCACCAGACATCTCGTTACGAATCCATGGCAGTTTGGCCTGATTGGTGTTGCCTATCGTCCATGGACACATTTTAAAAAATGCTTTGTCCAATCAGCTGAAAAATTTAAAGATATCAAGCTATGGGCCAAATTCTGGCAAATGGGACTAGATTAATTTAGGATATCTGGTCAGCATGGATGAGTTGAACCAAAGGGTCTGTTTCCGTGCTGTGCAATTCTTTGACTCTATGACTGTATGCTCAGTCACCCTGACCCTAATTATAGATTTGAGTAATTTTGTGACAACAGAAATTGCTGGAAAAGCTCAGTAGCATCTGTGGAGAGAAATCAGAGCTAACATCTCAGGTTCGGTGACCCTTCCTCAGAACCTTCCTGAAGACTCTTCCTCTGGTCACTCGACCTGAAACGTTAACTCTGATTTCTCTCCCCGGATGCTGCTAGACCTGCTGAGCTCTTCTAGCAATTTCTGTTTTTATTTCTGTTATAACACGGGATTAAACCCCCCCATCCCCTGCTAATTTAAACCAGAAACCCAGAAAAGAGATTTAACCTATGTTGTAAATTCCAGAGGCAAGGAACTATTCCCAAAAGTCACTATTTAAAGTAAAAATTAACAACTTTATTTTTTAAAGTGTAACAGAGAATAATTAATTAACAACTATTTACAACTCTTTTCTCTAAACTATCTTTTACCTTCCCCTCTACAATACTAGGAGAAGGGCTTATGCCCGAAACGTCGATTCTCCTGCTCCTTGGATGCTGCCTGACTTGCTGCGCTTTTCCAGCAACACATTTTGCACCTCTACAATACTAGTCTGATAAAACCCCCAATTAAGATTTACCAAAATTCAAATTTCAAAACCAGCCAACTGTTGAATCTTCTCTTGATATCTTCCTCAGTCTTCTTTTCTCCTTCTTAGGGATTTCTGTTTCACAAGTAACTGATCGAAAAAGGTACCTTTAAGAGAGCTATTCTCCAGCAGTCTGTAGATGCTGGTGGTTTGGTAGTTCTCCCTCAACTGTTCAGGTTTTCCTGTTCTTAAACCCCAGAGCATCGGATTGTGTCATTGGCTTTTAATATTTTCAATATACTAAACTCAAACTGGATTGGAGTTTGGTTTTTTTAGGGGGTATAATTTAAATTGATCGGCCGCACTCGAATTTGATTTTGTATCCAGGCAACCAGCTACTCTAGCAATATTACATTGTAAATTTTCCAGCACTCTGTGTGCCTCTCTAAGTCCTTAATTCTCTTAAAGGTACAGTACACTTCTACACCTTCATAACATTGCTGATTTCCTACATCTGCAGTCCTTTCAGTTGTTATGATTCAGCGTATCTGTTATTTCCTTATTTTCATTGACAACATCACTATTATCAGCTGGCAGGAACTATTGTTTGAAAATTAAACATAGAATGTAATTATTTTGATCCAGAATTTGACAATTTAAATGATCTGATAATACAGTTTTTGTATGAACTTTTAAAATATTGCATAGTTTTAGATATTGTCTCCCTACATTTTTTCATATTGCTTTTTGTAGGTTGTTACTATCTGTTTAGTCATCCTTTTATGTTTGTTATACTTTTCCATATTGTTTGCTGCATTTATGAAAGTTGTCTCTTTTAGTTTAAACTTGTCTCTTGCTTCTTTAGTTATTCATGATGTTTTAACAATTAGAGTTCTTGTCCCTTAGGAATATAAACTAGTCACGTTATTTGTAAGCACCTTATATTTATTGATTATTTTTACCAATTTTTCAGTTTACTGCAGGCAGACTCTGACCTATCCCACTGAAGTCAGTCTTAGCTCAATCTAGATTGATTTGATTTTTCTTCATTTTAAACATGACATTGAACACAATCATGCTATAATCATAACTAGCTAAATTTCCCTGTCCTATTAAAACCCCGGTTAAGGGCCCTCTTGTAGTTCAGTGGCAATGTTTCTTACCCTGGCCTGGGTTCGGATCCCACCTGCTCCAAAGGTGTGTATTAACATGTCTGAACATGTTGATGAGGAAAAAGTAGGTTAACACCACAATTAAAATTATTCTGCTTCGACTGATCTCACCTCTGGATTTATTGGTCAATCATTTAACAGCCTGTATATAGTTCCTTTGGTTTTAAAAGCTGTCCTATTTCTCAATCCCTCCTATTTATTTCCTTTGCCTATATTCCAGCACCTTTAATCATTGAAGTGATTTTTTTTCCTTAATCACTAATGGTATTCCCACCCTTTACCATTTTCTCTTTGCCTGAAGCACAATTCTGACCTAATCTCCTCCCTTGCTCTTTATTTGTTTTTGAGCTTCCTTATATTAGCATTCCCACTTGTCTCCATCCCTGCCATTTACAGTTAAAACTGTCATTGCCCTATTTATGGTTTCCATCACGATCCTGGTCCCAGTCAGTTTCAGGTGAATCCATGTCCCAGTTCTGGTGTCTCATGAAATGGAATTCCTCCTTCCCATGTCAATCCTTCAGGCACATGTTCACTCTCTAAGCTGCTATTTCTGTGCCAAGTTGCACAGAACTCAGGTAAAAATGCAGTGCTATTATCCATTGGGGTCCAATTATTTAACTTAGCTTGTATTTCTCAGTGATATAGTGAAGGACAGAACAGGAGCCAATATTTATGGATATTTGTATATATTATTTGCAGAGATATAACTTTCAAATGGATATCCCTAGGTTCCTAATTATAGGAGTAGATGTGAATCCCAGCTAATGCCAATTAAATACAATTTATATAGATGTAACAAATGCCATTCTCTCTCTTTAAATAAAATGTAAAGTTTATCTGTTACAACCAAGATTCCAGATTCTGGAGAAAGTAACACAGTATAAGAATTCCTCCTCAGACCTCTAACATTTTTTTTTGTGCTTGCGTTTCTTTTTGTAAAACAATCACTTCATTATTAGTGTCAACAACGTATTTTGAGAGATTTACTGTCTATCTTTCATCAGTTTCAAGCTGACAAGGTTAGACCAAACCCTCTTCTTCCATTGTTCCCAGGCTGCACATTATTTAGATATACCATGTACTGCAGATCCTTTGGATAGAATTCCACTTGAAATACTTAACAAATGCTGGCTGCAGAGAAAGAATAGGAGATAATGCTTTGGGTTAATCAACCTAGCCGAGTAACTCTATTCTCTCCTGCCTGGCTATGTTTTATTGGTTTGATGTCACACAACACCAGGTTATAGCCCAACAGGTTTACTTGAAATCACAGCTTTCGGAGCATTGCTCCTTCATCAGGTGAAGTGACTTTGACTTTGTCCACCCCAGTCCAACACTGACACCTTCACATTGAGTTTTGTTTGTTCGTGGGCATTCCCGGCTGGGCCAACATTTATTGCCCATTTCTAATTAACTTTACCATGCCATTTCAAAGGGCAGTTAAGAGTAAATGCCATTACTGTAGGTCTGTATTCGCATGTTGACCAGACCAGGGAACAACAGCAGTTTTCCTTCTGAAAAAGGCAAAAATCAGTCAGATGAAGTTTTACAGGAACTGAATTTTTGTTAAATTTAAATTCCACCATCTGCCATGATGACCTCAGAACATTAGTCGGGGGGTTCTGGAGTGCAATCCCAGAGATGTTACCATCACACCACTGCCTCCCCACTGACACATTCCAGAATTCTCCTGTATAATTCACATTTCCAATGGAATCTGCATTTTTTTTTCTTTTGTAGTGGTTAGGAACGATTGTCTGTCTACGTGAGAGATCTCACACAATCCAGTAACTTAGACACCCGAACTGCTGAAGAGATTCCCTAACCTGGATTGCCAATCTTTTATGCAATCTGATAAGATCCATGAAATCCATGGAAGACCTCCTCAGGTACAAGAACCACTGGCAATGTTTACCTTCAGTGCTAAAAGTTAAAAGTCACACAACACCAGGTTATAGTCCAACAGGTTTATTTGGAAGCACTAGCTTTCGGAGCGCTGCTCCTTCGTCAGGTGGTTGTGAGCAGTGCTCCGAAAGCTAGTGCTTCCAAATAATCCTGATGGACTATAACCTGGTGTTGTGTGACTTTTAACTTTGTCCACCCCAGTCCAACACCGGCATCTCCAAGTCTTACCTTCAGTGCTGTACTGGCAGTCTTACCATGTCCCCAGTTTTAACACTCTGTTTATGATGCCCTCAATACTACCATCGTAACCGTCTCATTGGTAAACTAGATTCCTCTGAAGTCCCTATTGGATTTATTAACTTCAATTCAATACTTACGTCCAATTTTCACTTGCAGCTGGAGACAGTTTCTCTGTCTCTACTTTAATGACCCCCCTCATCGCAATAAAGATCACTATCAGGTCATTCCTCTCCTGATGTTTGGATGGTGTGAGGAAATCCTGTATCGGAGGGGAATGAGTAGGAATGTTTCCGATGGAAGCCTGTCTCTCCTCTGGCGTTACTCCATACGGTGATGTTGTTTTCTTTACTTGCAGGGAAGTCAAGGTCCAATGGGTGGTCCAGGACCCCAAGGACCTCCTGGGAGTGCGGTAAGTCTCTCAAAACTTGCAGTTCCCTGGCGAATGATTGCTCTACAGCACTCAGAACTCCAGTGCTGAAGATCCTCCTATAGTACACACAGCTGACAGTCAATGTTACAACATTGCCCAACTGGCTGGGATACTCTGGGTACGCCTGTACTGAGTGACTGCCCAATTTACCTGGACTGAGTCACTGTCCAGTTTGCCTGTCCTGTGTTATTCACTGGTTTACTGAGACTAATCACAGTCAGGTTTACCTGGGCTGATTCAGAGTTTGCTATACATGTGTAGGTTTACACACGTTGACTTACCAGGGTTTGTTTAGTTTGCTTGGCTGGATGGCTGCTTTACAATATGGAGTGATGCTAGTATGTGGGTTCAATTCCCACACTGACTGATGTTACCATGGACACGCTGTCTTTCCCAGTCTCTGCCTTGTCTGAAGTGCACTGACAATCATCTCCATATAACAGGAGAGTGAGATAATGGTGCCTTCACTGTGACTGATTTGTTACTGCTTTTAACAGAACTGCATCCCAGCTGGGTCCGTCTGTACAGATTGACTGTCAGGTTTGCCTGTACTGATTCACTGTTCTGATTGACTGTCAGTTTTTTCTGTACTGATCCAATGCTATGTGTGCCTGTACTGATTCACTAGTAACTACAACACAATCTTTGCTTTAATGGTTTAATTGTTTGATATTCATTTCAAAGGGACCTTTGGGAGACTCAGGAATGATGGGAGAACGTGGACCAAGAGGAGTTGATGTAAGTGAATGTAAAGAGAAAGTATCAAGGTTACAAGAGACCTCTGTCCATCTTGGTGTCTGTCCTGTGACTAGTAGCTCATTGCTTGAACGTTAATTACCCAATTGATCTTGAAGCTGCATTTCTGCCCTACTTTCTGAAGGTGGTGTTAGAATCAGAACAGATCTTGGAACCTCTGTGCACTTATTACCTACCTCCGATTATGCCCCAGGTTTCCTGAGGATTTCTTCACAGATAGAACTGGACCAGTTGCTGTAGTGGATGAGCCCAGAGCATGAGTGTTTCAAAGTACCAATAGCTCTTAGCCTCCTGTCTCTGTATCTCTGGCATTTCCCAATGTGATGAAGCTGGAGCAGCTACTGGGCTTCCCATCCCACTGAAGCGTTAGAGGGACAAACACAAAATCCCACCAAAGCTAGCAATCTGACGTTCAAACAGAAAAGGCTGCAACTCAAGCAGTGTGCCAAGAGAAACCGACTTAATACTTCAGGACAATGGACTTCTTGTCTAAATACATTCCAGGCTGAGATAGACAGATTTTCAATCAGAAATGGAATGACCAGGTTATGGGGAAAAGGCACAAAAATGGAGTTGAGGGTTATCAGATCGGCCATGACCTCTTTGAATAGCAGGGCAGGATCGATGGGCTGAATGGCCTACTTCTGCTCCTATGTCTCCAGCTTTAGCTAAAAAATGAGAGATAGAGCAGGTTTCCAACAAATACAGAGGCAGGGAAAGTAAAGAGGGGTGTAGGGAACAAAAAGGACAATCTAGGAGAGGGTGCAGTGCAGGAAAGATTAAATGAATAAAGGTAAGGCCAAAAGAGATGGGACTGCAGCAGGGAAAGCCACCAAAGATAGATCTAAAGGAGGTGTGAGTGGCAGCGACAGAATCAAGTATAGCCAATCACTATAAATCAGTGTGTGTCTCTGTGTCTGTGTTCTCACATGTTTGCATCAATGTCTGTCTGTGACTAAGTGGGTGTGTGTGCCAATGTCCATGTGTCTGTCTGTGAAAGAACTTCACAAAGGCTGGTGTCCCGTCACCAAGTCACCCTTTATTTATGCATGGAGAGTCATTGACCCTGATCCAGCCCCTTCAGAGCCAGCTCTCAGAGTGTACAGAACCTCTGACACTCCTGTTTATATCTGTCAGCCAGGGTTCCCTCACTGGATCAGATTAACAGCCCCAACCAGGGAACTCAGAGTCTCTGAGGTCCATCTCACTGACCTCGTTACACTCACTGCATCCCTCCTCCTCTGGGTCCAGGGGTACATGCTGGTTCTTTGTTCTTGTAGCTCCTCCTCCTGAGGTGTTTTAGTACCAGGCCAGGTTCCTTCCCCACTGCCTCAGATACAGACAGCGTGTAACACACAGTAGCTCACCTCTTGAACCCTGAGCATCTCGGGAGAAATGCATTTTGCTCTTCAGGCAGCAAAGGCATCAAGGCGATGACAGCCATGTCCACGTCAGATTCTGAGTTATCCTCAGAGACAGGAAGATCCCATGGAAAGGCTGTTGAGAGTTGGGGCACGTTTTGCTCCTTTAATGGAGTCAGACATTGGTATTCTGATGCCATGTCACACTCGCTCCCCGCACCCACCCCTTCCCCAAGGTCAGGGAAGATCAGGTTTAACCTGGTGTGGAATCTTCTCCCCAATAGCAACTCTGCTGGAGCTTTTCCTGTGGTTGCACGAGGGATGGTCCTATAATAAAATAGGAATTGGATAATTTGGTATCGAGTGAAGCTGAGGCTGTTTCTTTAAGCCTGCCTTCAAAGTTTGGACTGCTCTTCCTGCCAGACCATTGGATGATGGATGGTATGGAACTGTCCTTATATGTGAAATACCATTCGACTTTAGGAAATACTCAAATTCCCTGCTGGTAAACAATGGCCCATTGTCTGTGACCAACACGTCTGGGAGTCTGTGTATTACAAAAGATGTACATGGTTTTTCTGTCGTTGCCCCTGTGTTTGGTGAATGAACTCTCTGCACGGCCAGCCACTTTGAGTGAGCGTACACAATGACTGAGAACATGGAGCCATGAAAGGACCTGCATTGTCGCTGTGTAACCGAGTCCAGGGTTTACCCAGCCATTCCCATGGATGTGGGGGAGCTGCTGGCAGTAACTTCTGTCCTTGTTGGCACTCTGGGCACTGCCCCACCAATGCAGCCACATCTGCATCTAATCCTGGCCACCAGACATAACTTCTCACCAACATCTTCATTTTGGATACCCCTGGATGACCCTGGCGGAGCTTGGCCAGTATCTGGTGGCAATCTTTGCTCAGGACAATCACTCTCACTCCCCCATAACAATATCCTGTCCTTCACTGTGATCTGGTCTCTCTGGGTCCAAAAGGTTTCAGTTCTGGTTGTTACCGCCCTTTGGTGTTCCCCATCACCACCAGCTGGTTCAGTTTTGCCAGGACCGGATATTGTCAGCTGTGACTGGAAGTGTGTCCAGAAAATTTTAACCCATTACAGTCTCTTGCAGTGACGGTATCCCAGGGGTGTATCTGCTAATGGGAGGTGGCTCAATGCATCTGTATTCACTACTTGGCCTCCCAGACGATGTTCCAACTTGTAATTGTACACATTTAGTATGAGAACCCACCGCGGAATTTGACCTAAAGCTATGGACAGCACTGCCTTGGCCTCGAGAAGTCGACCTAGCAGGGGTTTGTGGTCCGTTATTATTATAAATTTACATCCGTAAAGCTATTGGTGAAAGTTCCTGACTCTAAATATGATTGTTAAACCTTCCTTCTCCATCTGGACGTGTTTACGCTCTTCATTAGCCAAAGTCCTGAATGTATTCGCTATTGGGTGCTTCTCTCCATTGGGCCACCTATGAGCTAGTACCAGCCCAATGCCATATGGGGAGGCGTCACATGTCAATACCACATCTCATTTGGGATCACAGTGTGCCAACACCTTCGAGGATGGTCACTGCTTCTTCACTTCCCTGAAAGCTATGGATTGGCTACGTGACCAATTCCAAGGCTGACCCTGTTTTAAAAGTTGATGCAAAGGTGTCAGGATGGAGGCCAGATTATGTATGAACTTTCCGTAATAATTCACCAGCTCAAGGAAAGTGCTAAGCTTCAGTACTGAGGTCTTCCAACAGGTGTAACCCAGTCTTGTTGGCTGTGTAGCCCAAGTACGTCACTCCGGGTGCCTGCAACACCCACTTTGGAGAAATGTTTAAGGACTATTCAAAGGTGGCTATGGCTCCTTTGATGGTTCCTAGACCTTCCTAAAAAGTTTCCAGGTATTTAATTATGATTTCACTCAGGCAGCCATTTTCTAACCAATCGAGGTGAATCTTTCTGAACCAATGTCACCCCATTGAGCTTGGGTCCCAGCCTTTTACTACAATCAGTGGTAACTGAACCAGCTGCTTCTCATACAAGACCAGAACTGAAGTAATACCCTTCATCTGTAGCGGTTCCCCGGTATAGGATCTCAGTCTGGCTGAGGTCTTGCAGAAATTTAGGGATTGGAGTCCAAAGCGAATCCTGTTAAAAACTGATTCTGAAGTGGCTGTGGTAGAATCAACCACCATTAGCACTGGGTGGCCATTTAACCAGATGTTTATTTTGATTGGTTCTGACCTGGATATTTTTAAGCAATTTATCTGTTCCAGGGTGTGCACTCTCCTAGATACCAGCTACTTAATTTAAGTCTAGTGGGACTTCTGCTGTCTCAAGTCTGCATACTGGCAGCAACTACAATGGTTTTCTGGCCCAGATCCTGAAGAAAATTGTAACCATTTGGCCGAGACTTGGCTTTATTTTAGGTTTTTGCTGTGGGCTGACCTAGAGTCCCTTTGATCAGGATATGTCCTGAGTGAGACTGTGGAATTGCATTCACTCAAGTGATGTTCCCCAAGCTCAGTCACACTGGCAAGGATATCCACTTCCATTGGAATACCCTCACCACTGGCTGCATTTCCCAATGATAAAGCCAGTGGTAATATCCAGTTGGAGTCCAGTTAGGCTTCAGCTAGTAGGAACTTCCACATTGTTACATCATTCATCCCATAATCCAAACAGTCTCTCAGCATCTCATTAAGGGTTAAACCAAAGTTACAAGCTTCTTGTCTTAACCTTGTCAAAAATCCCAATATGGATTCCCCTGGTTCTTGAACTGCTGATTTAAACTGAAGCATCTCAGAATTAGTTTGGGGTTGTAATGTTCCTTAACTAAATCTGTTAATCCTTGAAAGGTTTTAGTATCTAGTGCCTCAGGGAAAGTTACACTCTAATAACTGAAAAAGCTGCGGGTCCACAAGCTTTCAGGAGAATTACTCATTGCTTTTCATCTGCCCCAATGTCATTTGCCTGGAAAACATAACACACTCATACTGGACACAGTCTTCAACAGTAGGATTAAATGGGTCAAGCTTCCCAAATAACAGCATGATGCCAGCAATGTTTACCCTAACTCAAAGACCACTGTTGTGAGCGGATCTCTTCAGGATTGTGCTTTCCTCTCATTACCACTGAAATAACTCCACAGAGGCTGGCATCCTGTCACTAAGTCCCCCTTTATTTACACATGGAGAGGCTTTAACACTGATCCAGCTCCCTCAGAGACAGCTCTCAGAGTGAGCAGAACCTCTGACACACTTTATATCTGTCAGCCAGGGCTCCCTGATTGGGACAGATTAACAGCCCCAGTCAGGGAATTTATATTCTCTGAGGTCCACCTGGCTGACTCAGTTACAAACCCTACATTCAGTATTTGTGTTTCTGTGTCTGTGTGTGTCTTTCTGTGTGTGCATGGAATAGATACGTCTATGTGTGTATGCATATGTGTATGTGTGTATGAATATAGAAGTGCTTTAGAATGCATGTACAAATGCTTTGTTCATTCACAGGATGTGGATATTTCTGGAAACCTCAGCATTTATTCCCCATCCCTAATTATCCTTCAAATCCAACTGATTGGTCATTAAATGCTAGCCACATTACTGTGGTTCTGGAGTTACATGTAGGGCCAGACAGGGTCAGGTTTCCATCACCAAATGATGCTTGTATAAACATGGGTTATTACTCTAACCTGGGCGGTCACCATGATTCATTTAATTTTCCCAGCTGTCTTGTTGAAATTTACCTCCATTCTCCAGGTGATTACCCAGGTATTTCTGCTCTGCTATCACAATGCTACACTGTCCTAACATCTCACAGTCAAGTAAACACTTTCAAACTGCAGTCATTGTTAGAAATGAGAAATGGTGGAGCGATGTTAATAAAAGCTGGCCCTGAGATAGGAACCATTTCACACCAGACCAGGGGGGGGTCAGCATGGACCTACCAATAGTCAATACGACCATGTCACTGTTTTTACTGTCCTGGCACCAGCTCTGAATGCAATCCAATGATTTTCTGAGTTTGATGAGGAATGCCTGGATCTCCTCTTCCACTTCTTCTCCTTTTCTCCTACCTAACCCCTCTCTCTCTCTGTCACTGTCTTTCTAATCCTCAAGCTTTCACCGTTACACCATTTCCCTTTGCTTTCTCTGATCATTGCTACCTTTCCTCCTTATTTCATGCTTTATGGCCTCCTCACATTCTGCTCCTCCTTTTCTCTTTTGTTCTGCTTTATGTTTTCTCTCTCTCATTCTTTGATGTGTTTCATGCTCTATTCTCTCTCTGCCTCTTTCTGACAAAGCACTCCCTCAAACTATTCTGCTGTCCTCGTTTATTCATCCTCTGCTGCTATTCCCATTCTCATTCCTAGCTCTCCTTTCCCTTCTCTCACACACTGTCAGTCTCTCCCCATCCTCTGTCTCAATCTTATCCTATTTCACTCTCTTTCCCTCTTTCTCTCTCTTGCTATCCCTCCTCCTCCCAACTCCTTATTCCATTTCTCCCTTTCTCAATCTGTCTCTCTCTTCTCCATTTGCTGTACCCTGCTCTGTTGCTTCAGTTTCTCCTCTCTACTTCACCCACTTACTGTCATCTCCAAACACTTTCCAAAATGTATTTCTTTTCGTCCCGAATGTCTGTCTGTGCTGTCTGTCTTTCCCCATCCTCTTGTTGTTCTTTTTCCCTAACTCTCTCCCCTGACCTCTTTAGCTTCTAAACTTTTTGCACCCTCTTTCTCATTCCTTCTTTCTCTCCCATAAATTAAACAGAGAAGGACAAAGTTAAAAATCACACAACACCAGGTTATAGTCCAACAGGTTTCTCTGGAAGCTCTAGCTTTCGGAGCGACGCTCTTTCATCGGGTGGTCGTGGAGCAGAACCATAAGACACAGAATTCTCCTTTAATAGTTACAATTGAATCTGCTTCAATTAAAGGCAGCGAGTTCTAAATTATAAATCTCCCTTTCCACCTCTCCTTACATCTCTCTGACTCCCTCTGAGCCCTGGATAATGTGAGAAAGGTTTGGGCTGTCATGTCAGTTTATGCTATTATAGTGAACAGCTTCCTTAAAGAAACTGCCATTTCTGCCTGAAATGCATTTGACTGCCGGTTTTTCATGAATGCAGGATGTTAGAATGGTGAACTCCTCTGTTTAGTTCCCTCTCTCACTCGTATTCTCAAAGGCTCATTGTCCAACTTGTATACACAAGACTCAATGGTTCCCTGGAATATCCAGGGACTGACATTTGGGCAGCTCCACTGTGGGGGTTGGTTTTTCACTGGAATACAAGAGTCTCAGTGAGAACTGACAGAAACAGACCTCCATTCAGGATCCGGCATTCTGCTGGAACGGAGGGTTATGTCATGCAAGGTGAAGCAACTGGAAATTCCTTGCAGTATCAGCAGTGACCCAAAGGCGGTTCCTGAACACTCTGAGAGGCCCATCCTGAAGAACAGGGACATTTCCCTGTGTATGGCACATTCCATCCACTATGCTGTCCCCACAGCGCCCCACACGGGCAGAATCAGACAAAATTCAACATCAGGCCATAGGGAGTCATAACAGAACGGGGACCTAAGGTTTAGTCAAAGAGATAGGTTTTAAGGAGCATCGTGAAGGACAGTGGTGCTGAGTGCTCAGGGCCACGGCAGCTAAAGGTATAGCGGCCCATGATGGAGGGATTAAAGCTAATGATGCACCAAAGGCCAGGATTGTGGGATATCTGAGTACTCAGAGCATGGTGAAGCTGAAGGAGATGGAACCATCCCACAGTCACTCTGCTGCGAGTATAGGTTACAGGTTTAGTTATACCGAGTGCAAGTTTCCCAAATGGACTCGCTCCTGCACATCCAATGATGTGTTCCTCTTTTCCCTTCATATTGGCTGTTTTGGATGCTGGGCCAGCAGTTATTGCCCATCCCCGATTGCTCTGAGGGTCAACCACACTGCTGTGGGCCCAGTGTCACATGTAAACCAGACCAGGTAAAGACAGCAGTTTCCTTCCATTAGTGAACTAGATGGGGTTTGCCAACAACTGACAACAGTTATGTGGCCATCATTAAACTCTTAATTCCAGATTTTTATTGAATCTAATTGGCCATGATGAGATTTGAATTCAAGATCCCAGGGTGTCTCTGGATTGATAGTCGAAAAATAACACCACTAGGTAATCATCTCCTCTAGATTCATAATCACATGATTATAATTGGAAGACTGATGAAAAATTACATTCTCAGTGAACCTCACAGCAACACAAAGGGAGATGACATTTTTCAATCTAAATGCGATAAGAGGCCACAACTGGAACACCAGCAACTCACTGAGGCTCCTTGGCCAGCATGGCCAAAGCACAACTTGTACTATCCTGAAGGATAAGGACAGCAGATATATGGAACACTACCCCCTTCAAGTTCCCCTCCAAGCCACTCACCATCCTGACTTGGAAATATATTATTGTTCCAATGACAAGCATTCATTCAAATTAGAAGCACTCAATTCAATATGACCATGGCTGATCTGGTGACTCCACATTGGCACCAATACCTGAACACATCTTCACTCCTACCTGCTTACCACGAAGCTAGCTGCCTCTGCATTAACAATCTTCAAGGAGCCTGTTTCCACCACCTTTGTGGAATGCGATTCCAAAAGCTCTCGTATCTCGGAGAGAAAAAAATTTCATCATCTCTGTCCTAAGGACTGCTGTTTCAGTTCCTCCCTGTTAGCTCCAGGAGCAGGTGATGGCAGATGCAGAATGTGATGAGCCCAGGGTATGGGGGTGGGGGAGGTGGGTATAAAGTCAGAAGGCAGTATGTTTGTTGTGGTATCACCTGTGTACAAGTGAGGTTAAAGCCCTTTCGCTATTGGGTCTATATTTCCTTCACAAGTGTACTCGTGTACCTGGGAGTTTAAAAATCACCTTTCATAACCATGAACCATCCCAAAAGCCTTCACATCCAGTTAGGTAGTTTTCAGATGTGGTCAGTGCTGTAACTTGAGGTACACTGCAGGTCAATGTGCACTCGGCAAGCAGCACTCTTTGCTTGCTGGATACATTCTCAATGGACCTGTGAGTGTTTACATGCGTGTGTTCATGTGTGAGTGTTCATATGTGTGACTATTCATGTGTGAGTGTTCGTGCGTGAGTGATCATGTGTGTAAATGTTCATGTGTGTGCCTGTGCTAGCAGCTGTGTGGACTCCTGTTAATGTGCTTGTGTGTATAAGTGTGTGTATTCCTGTATCTCTCTTTCTTTTCCCTATTGGTGCTGTGGCCTGATTTCTGTCTGTTTTTGCTCTGATTTGTACAGGGGGAGATGGGACCTCCTGGGGGACGTGGAATCCGGGGTCGGAGAGGCTTCCAGGTAAGTAGAGGCCTTCCTGACTCACCAATGACCATGAACTGCAGTCACTATGGTAATATAGAACACATCACAGTCAGGTTACAGCCAGAAAGATCCCACAAATAACCATGTCATTAATGTTCTCAGTGATTTTAGTTGAAGATAAAGATTAGCCCTATGGAAAATTGTCCTGCTTTAGTTTGAGGTCATATCTGTGGGGTCTTTTACACCTACCTGACAGCATGGTGCTGGGAGTTGGTTTACTCTCATATGTGTAGGGCAGGGACTCTGAAAGTGCAGTGCCCCTGCTGGTCTGTAATGGGACTGTTTGTCTGGATCCTGTACTAAGGAGAATCCCATCCCTTCAATAACTAGCACTTGCTCCTGGATTGGGGCATGAACCAGTGAGACTCAGACTCGGGTGAAAGAGCTGGCATGAGGCTGGGCTAACAACCTGGTTGGGAGTGAGAGAGCAGGCTTCCCTGAATGGAATGGCAATGCTGGGGTCACAGGCTATGATGGCTACACTGTGTGAGGATGAATCTCTCCAATGTTCCCTCCCTATCGTGAATCCCAGCAGACTGGAACTGAGATAGAAAGCAGGGGCTGGTGGGCTGCTCCTGGCCACACACTGTTCCCAGTTGGCACAGCAGAAACCCAGCAGCCTGGTGTATCCGCACCCCTCCCAAGCTCTGCCTGCAGGTATCCAACAGCTCCCTGTGCATCTCAATGGTGCTGTCTTTATACTGAGCCTTGACTGAGCACGTATGATGGTGCGGATATTCCTTTAAGTCTGGCCATCATCTTGTCTTACACCCACTGAAACTGCCCAGGAGGAAGGCAGGAATATGAATGAAATTTTTACCTTCAGCCTTCCCCAGCCTCACCCCTCTCACTCCCCTGCAGTGTAGCCCACTCTCCTAACTTTGTACAGGTGGTGATGGCTTGGTGATATTATTGCTGGGCTGTTTACCTAGAGACTCAGATAATGTACAGGGGGCATGGGTTCAAAACCTACTATGGGATTTGAATTTCAATTTTTTTTTAAACATCTGGAATTAAGAGTCTAATAGTGACCGTGAATCTATTGCTGATTGTTCAGAGTTTCTTGAAAGTGGAGTCACAGGTAGATAGGATAATGAAGAAAGCATTTGGTATGCTTTCCTTTATTGGTCAGAGTATTGAGTACAGGAGTTGGGAAGTCATGTTGCGGCTGTACAGAACATTGGTTTATTGGATATTTGGAATATTGTGTGCAATTCTGATCTCTTCTTATAGGAAGGATGTTGTGAAACTTGAAAGGGTTCAGAAAAGATTTACAAAGATGTTGCCAGGGTTGGAGGATCTGAACTACAGGGAGAGGCTGAACAGGCTGGGGCTGTTTTCCCTGCAGCATTGGAGGCTGAGGGATGACCTTATAGAGGTTTACAAAATTATGAGGGGCATGGATAGGGTAAATATACAAGGTTTTTTCCCTGGGTTCGGGGAGTCCTGAACTTGAGGCCGTTGGTTTACGGCGAGAGGGGAAAGGTATGAAAGAGACCTGAGGGGTGTGGTGCGTGTATGGAATGAGCTGCCAGAAGAAGTAGTGGAGGCTGGTATAATTACAACATTTAAAAGGCATCTGGATGGGGATATGAATAGGAAGGGTTTGGAGGGATATGGGCCAGGTACTGGCAGGTGGGACTGGATTAATTTAGGAAATTAATGGACGGGTTGGGCCAAAGTGTCACCTCCTAGGAATTTGCATTACCATGATGTACAGACAGGGGGCGCTCCTCCCCAAGATTCTGTATTACCGTGGTGTACAGACAGGGGGCATTCCTCCCCAGGATTCTGTATTACCGTGGTGTACAGACAGGGGGTGTTCTTCTCCAGGATTCTGCATTACCGTGGTGTACAGACAGGGAGCGTTCCTCCCCAGGATTCTGCATTACCGTGGTGTACTGACAGGGGGTGTTCCTCCTCAGAATTCTGCACTGCCACGGTGTACAGACAGGGGCGTTCCTCCCCAGGATTCTGCACTGCCACAGTGTACAGACAGGGGGCGTTCCTCCCCAGGATTCTGCATTACCGTGGTGTACAGAAAGGGTGCGTTCCTCCCCAGTATTTTGTATTACCGTGGTGTACAGACAGAGGGCGTTCCTCCCCAGAATTCTGCATTACCATGGTGTACAGACAGGGGGCGTTCCTCCTCAGGATTCTGCATTACCGTGGTGTACAGACAGGGGGCGTTCCTCCTCAGAATTCTGCATTATCGTGGTGTACAGACAGGGGGCGTTCCTCCTCAGGATTCTGCATTACCGTGGTGTACAGACAGAGGGCGTTCCTCCCCAGAATTCTGCATTACCATGGTGTACAGACAGGGGGCGTTCCTCCTCAGGATTCTGCATTACCGTGGTGTACAGACAGGGGGCGTTCCTCCTCAGAATTCTGCATTATCGTGGTGTACAGACAGGGGGCGTTCCTCCTCAGGATTCTGCATTACCGTGGTGTACAGACAGGGGGCGTTCCTCCCCAGGATTCTGCATTACCATGGTGTACAGACAGGGGGCGTTCCTCCTCAGAATTCTGCATTACCATGGTGTACAGACAGGGGGCGTTCCTCCCCAGGATTCTGCATTGCCACGATGTACAGGCAGGGGGCGTTCCTCCCCAGGATTTTGCATTGCCACGATGTACCGACAGGGGGTGTTCCTTCCCAGGATTCTGCATTGCCACGATGTACCAACAGGGGGCGTTCCTCCCCAGGATTCTGCATTGCGATGGTGTACAGGCAGGGGCCATTCCTCCCCCAGGATTCTGCATTACCATGGTGTACAGGCAGGGGAAATTCTTCCCCCAGGATTCTGCATTACCATGGTGTACCGACAGTGGGCGATCCTCCCCCAGGATTCTGTATTACCATGGTGTACAGACAGGGGGCGTTCTTCCCCAGGATTCTGCATTACCATGGTGTACCGACAGTGGGTGATCCTCCCCCAGGATTCTGCATTACCATGGTGTACAGACTGGGGCGATCCTCCCCCAGGATTCTGCATTACCATGGTGTACAGACAGGGGCGATCCTCTCCCAGGATTCTGCATTACCATGGTGTACAGACAGGGGGCGAACCTACCCCAGGATTCTGCATTACTGTTGTGTGCAGGCAGAGGGCGATCCTCCCCCAGGATTCTGCATTACTATGGTGTACAGGCAGGGGGCGATCCTCCCCCAGGATTCTGCATTATCGTGGTGTACAGGCAGGGGGCGATCCTCCCCCAGGATCCTGCATTGTCGTGGTGTACAGACAGGGGGCGATCCTCCCCCTGGACTCTTCCTTACCATGGTGTACAGGGCAGTGGGCGATCCTCCCCAGGATTCTGCATTGCCGTGGTGTACAGGCAGGGGGTGATCCTTCCCCTGGACTCGGCATTACCGTGGTGCACACTCTGTCACCAGGGAAACGGTGCCTGTTCTGGTCATGAATGTCCTTGCTCATGTCCTTTCCATCCCAAGAGCCCTCAGCATTTCCACTGTTTTAAATTGGTGTGAGAAGTGAATTTGGAGGGTAGTCACATCGCTGTGCTTATTAAAATGTTGTTTTAACTCATTAGAATGAATGAATATTTGCTTCTAACCCATTTTTAAAGTTATTGAGGATTAACTTTGCCATTACCTTGAAGTATTATTTTCTACTGAGTCCTGATTGTCCTCCTGTCCCCACCTTGTGGTCCCAAGCACCATGCTCCTATCCCTAGTTTTCCTCTCCCTGCTGGATCTTTCTCGCTGTTTGTGCCTCTCCTCACTCTGCCTCTTCCCTTCTCCATATTGAACCGTTAAATCTATTATCTTACTTTCACTCTGCCTTCCATCCTCCCACTTCCATGTCTGGCCTTCCAGTCAGCACCCTCCAGCACCTATTCCTCTTCTCTCCCTCCACCCTTCTCTCACTATCCCCACTTTCACAACACTCCTGCTTTCCCTTTATTATCCTGCTCTCTCTCTCTCCTGATCTTGTCTTTCCTGCCTCTGTTCCTCTACTCCACTCTCACCCTATTAAATGTTTCTCTCCATTCGCCTTCTCTCCACTTCCCGGTCATAGCTCTTCCTTCTACATCTCTTGCCCTCTTCTATTCCCTTTCCCTCTTTTTATTTGAGGAGAAAGTGAGGTCTGCAGATGCTGGAGATCAAAGTTGAAACTTTATTGCTGGAACAGCACAGCAGGTCAGGCAGCATCCAGGGAACAGGAGATTCGACGTTTCGGGCACAGGCCCTTCTTCAGGAATTCCTGAAGAAGGGCCTGTGCCCGAAACGTCGAATCTCCTGTTCCCTGGATGCTGCCTGACCTGCTGTGCTGTTCCAGCAATAAAGTTTCAACTCTTTTTATTTGGCCTTTTTGTCTCCTATATCTCTCCCTTTTTCTCCTTCTCCCTTTCTTTCTATCCCTATTACATTCACACTTTCCTATCACTCCTCTTTTACTTCTCGCTCTGTCATCCTCATCTTTTCTTTCCTCCTCTTTCACCCTGTTTGTCCTCTCCTTCCTCCTTACATTCTCTGCCTCTCCCTCCCTCTCTTCCACTTCCCCATTCCTTCAACTTACCCCGGTCTTCCTGCTTTATCTCTTCCTCCCCAGCTTTTCCCACTTTTCTGTCTGCTCCTTGACATCTACTTTCATCTTTTTATCTCCTGTCCTCTCATCTCCGTGCTTGGGAAAAGCTCAACCTTTTGTTAATGCAAGTGCATTTCTTCCTCCAGGGTCGTAAAGGTGAAAGTGGTGAGCCAGGTGTCCCAGGACCTACAGGAATCCGTGGGGACTTTGGGGAAAGGGTGAGTGTTGTTGTTATTTAGTGAAGAAATGAACTCAGTTCTGAAGACACTCACCTCTTCGAGAACGTTCCAGTGTCAATTGAGATTGCACAATAATTGATCAGACTGAGCCTGTTCAACACCATTGAGCATCATTGAATCTTCCAACACAGAGACAGGCTATTCAGAAAATACCTCTGCACGTTCCCTGCAATGTTTCTCTTTCCAACTATTTACCCAAGCCTCTTTGGAAAATCTTCTGTTGATAAAAGGAAAGATCTGATAACAACTGCTGGGAATCAGAAGGAAAATTGACCATTATGTTATTTCCCTGGATCTGTTAGAGGAGCAGGGAAGCTCTCAGTACCTGACAAAGACCTCATTGTGAGGATTAATTGTCCTCGGGATGTGGTCCTTTTGATGGGACTGCTGTGAAATGCACACCCACTGCTGTCCTGTGATTGGTCACTGAATGATGAGGTGTAAGGGTACAGAAGGAGGCCATTGGCTTGATGTGTCTGTGTTCCTGAAAGAGCCATCCAATCAATGCGACAAGTTGTTACAGCTGAGGGTTGCCATCTCTGATCTGAGATATTCCTGGAGATCCCATCACGTTGATATCTACCCTGACATTCCAACATGTCCATTGCGGGGACTGCCCACCTTTCCCAGTGAAATGGTTTGAAAGCAGGTGGACTCTCTGTGCACTGAGTGGATGTCCTCATCACCATGATTCCTGGGGAGTGCAAGGCAGCTCCACTCCAGCCTGTATTTTCACTTGGTCAAAAATCACACCACACTGGGTTATAGTCCAACAGGTTTCATTTGAAAACACAAGTTTTTGGAGCTCTGCTCCTTCTTCAGGTGATGGTGAGAGAAGAGATATCGCACCCTCCCAGAGCTCTGATAGCTCAGTCTCACACAGTGCCTGCCCCATGTTCTGACTGCCTCACAGGCTTGCATTCAGAAACACTTTTGGATAAGCTATCTCCGGTTTGACCCAATCTTGATCTGGTGGTCCGAAGTTTACCTCTGATCCTGTCTAGATGTTTGAGAAGATGTGTCTGCAGCTCTCTGGCTCCTGATCAGGCTCCTGTGTTCCTGATTGCCAGGCCCTCCCTGGGTTCAGGCAACCTCTCTGTCTCCTCTCCTGTAGTCACATTCTCTGCTGGCACTGATTCCCTGTACTCTGTTCTTGAGCACAGGCACATCATTGTTTCCGTAAGGTTCTGTCCAGAAATGAAAACTTTCCCTGGGATTTTGATGGATTTACTCTCTCCCTTCTCAATGAACTCTTTGAGACCAGAGCTGTGGATGTTAGTCTACCTGACCAAAATAGTCTGCCATGTCTGAGCCTCAAAGTGAGTGCCAGTGGACAATTAAACTGTGGAAGGCTTTAGAGTTCGGTCTTTCTCCCTCTCCCCACTCTTTTGAGTGGGTACAGTCACATCACAGAATTACAGAATTGTCATTATGCAAAAAGAGGCCATTCAGCAGCAATATATCAGTGGGCTAGTAATCCTGAGGCCTGTACTGAAGAGATAAACTGGTGGGTTTTAAATTCAATGAATGAGTAAGTCTGTATTGTAAATAAACGATCCAGTTGGATGAGTTCATGGGGACCATGAATCTTATGGATTGTCATAAACACTCATTTGATTCATAAGTGAGTTTCAGGAAAGAAAATGTGCCACACAAGCTCACACATGACTCCAGACCCAAAGTTAACTCTGCTGGGAAAGGGTCCGAGGGCTTTCCTACCTCAGCCCTGTGTTTCTATCGGGGAAACCCAGCCTTAAAGGGACAGGCATGCAAACACAGTTCCACCTTCAACGGCCAGAGCAGCCTAGACTAAGGTCATTCATGAACGGGGGCAGCGGAAACCTTTGCCAATGAAGTTGGCAGATGCCAGCCTTACCAGTGAAGTTTACCTCCTATGAATAAGTAAAATAAAACGTGACTGTGTGGGTCTGTCGATTGAGATGCTGAGCCCAGGGTACTAAGGCTAATTAGCAACATTTGAAGTCACATAATGTTATGGCCAAGGATTTATACACCCCCATTCTTCACTGCTTCCTCTCTCAAGCCAGTTAAAGGAACACAACAAGCCTGTTACTTGGCTATAGTAAAGTTATTGGAGAACATAGAACATTACAGCGCAGGACAGGCGCTTCGGCCCTCGATGTTGCGCCGCCCTGTCATAATCTGAAGCCCATCCCACCTACACGATTCCATGTACGTCCATATGCCTGTCCAATGACGACTTAAATGCACTTAAACTTGGCAAATCTACTACCATTGCAGGCAAAGCATTCCATCCCCTTACTACTCTCTGAGTAAAAAAACTACCTCTGACATCTGTCTTATACCTATCTCCCCTCATTTTAAAGTTGTGTCCCCTCGTCTTTTCCGTTCCCATACTTGGAAAAAGGCTCTCCCTGTCCACCCTATCTAACCCTCTGATTATCTTGTATGTCTCTATTAAGGCACCTCTCAACCTTCTTCTCTCTAACGAGAACAGCCTCAAGGCCCTCAGCCTTTCCTCGTAAGACATTCCTTCAATACCAGGCAACATCCTAGTAAATCTCCTCTGCACCCTTTCCAAAGCTTCCACATCCTTCTTATAATGCGGTGACCAGAACTGTACACAATACTCCCAAGTGTGGCCGTACCAGAGCTTTGTACAGCTGCAGCATAACCTCCTGATTCCAGAACTCAATCCCTCTATTAATAAAGGCCAAAACACTGTATGTCTTCTTAACAACCCTGTCAATCTGGGTGGCAACTTTCAGGGATCTGTGTACATGGACACCGAGATCTCTCTGCCCATCTACACTCCCAAGAATCTTACCATTAGCTCATTAGCATTCCAATTACTCCGTCCAAAGTGTATCACCTCACACTTGTCCACATTAAACTCCATTTGCCACCTCTCAGCCCAGCTCTGCTTCCTATCTATGTCTCTCTGCAACCTACTACATCCTTTGTTACTATCCACAACTCCACCGACCTTAGTGTCGTCCACAAATTTACTAACCCACCCTTCTAAGCCCTCATCCAGATCATTTATAAAAATGACGAACAGCAGTGGACCCAACACCGACCCTCTGTTTTCTTTCAGCAAGCCAATTACTGATCCAAATTGCTATGTCTCCCACAATCCCATTCCTCCGCATTTTGTGCAATAGCCCACTGTGGGGAACCTTATCGAACGCCTTGCTGAAATTCATATACACCACGTCAACCGGTTTACTCTCATCTTCCTGTTTGGTCACTTTGTCAAAAAAGTCAATAAGATTCGTTAGGCACGACCTACCCTTCACAAAACCGTGCTGACTGTCCTTGATCAGATTATTCTTTTCTAGTTGGTTATAAATCCTATCTCTTATAACCTTTTTCAACACTTTACCAACAACTGAAGTGAGACTCACTGGTCTGTAATTACCAGGGTTGTCTCTACTACCCTTTTTGAACAGGGGAACCATATTTGCTATCCTCCAGTCCTTAGGCACTATTCCTTTAGACAATGATGATTTGAAGATCAATGCCAAAGGCTCAGCAATCCCTTCCCTTGCTTCCCAGAGGATCCTAGGATAGATCCCATCTGGCTCAGGGGACTTGTCTATTTTCACACTCTGCAGTATTTCTAATACCTCTTCCCTGTGAACCTCAATCTCTTCTAGTCTAGATGCAAGTATCTCTGTATCTTCCTCGCCAACATTTTCATTTTCTATAGTGAACACTGTCGAAAAATATTTATTTAGTGCTCCCCCTATCTCCTCTGACTCCACACACAAACTTCCCACTATTATCCTTGATTGGCCCTAATTTAACTCTCATCATTCTTTTATTCCTGACATACCTATGGAAAGCCTTCGGGTTAACCCTGATCCTATCCGCCAACAACTTCTCTTGTCTCCTCCTGGCTCTTCTGAGCTCTCTTTTTAGGTCTTTCCTGACTTCCTTGTAACCCTTAAGCGACCTAACTGAGTTTTCACATTTTGTCCTAAGCCGCCTTCTTCTTCTTGACCAGGGATTCCACTTCCTTAGTAAACCACGGCTCACGCGTTCTATATCTTCCTCCCTGCCTGACAGGTACATACTTATCTAGGACACACAGGAGCTTTTCCTTGAATAAGCCTAGGCTGAGGGACGTAACCTCCCAGAATTTTATCTCCTATTATTTTAAAAATTCTTGGATGGAGCGAGCTTGTTTAGACAGCCTTTTCTAATAAGTGAGGAACTCCGACTGGAAAAGAACATTGTTTATTGTTAAACAATAAAATAGGGTAACCTTGCAGGGTGTACATTGACTAGTGCCAGCCTGGGTCAGGCAGCTCTGTAGACTCACCCCTGGGTCTGCTTTGCACTGGCTCAGGTGATGAGTTCCATTGAGGCCATTGCCTGTTACACAGAGAATTCTCAACAAACTCCACAGGGAGATTCCCCACAGGTCCTGTCGGTGTTATCACAGCCTTCTGACCAGACTCTGGAACTGAGCGACAGTAAGTGTGAATCCCACCATCACCTCAATTTAACACAGTTCCTCAGTGAGATCAGTGGTTTAAGTAGATCTCCCTTTGAAGGGTAGCACATCGGCAGCTGTTCCTGTTAAGGCTACAGAAGACAAACTGGGCAAACTGAGCCATTATTTCCAATGTCAACTTAAAATTCAACATTTAGTTTTCAAATTTCTCTTTCATCACTACTTCTGGTTAAAGAAATAAATGTCCTTTTTTAGTTTTGTTTTTACATACCCACACACACATGCACATGCACTCTCTCGCTCTTTCTCTCTCCAGAACATTGCTGTGAGAATGTGCTGAAGTCTGCTCCCTTGTCCATGAGTAATCTGCTGTGTGACAAATGGCTGTGAAGATGGTGAGACTGATCCTTGCCTATCCCTCTGAGGTTGTGTCTTCCTCTGAGGGGGCAAATGACCTGAACAAGAGGGTAGAGTCGAGAGTGTGGTGCTGGAAAAGCACAGCAGATCAGGCAGCATCTGAGGATCAGGAAAATCGACAAGGGGAGGAGTTCGGGCAGGAGTTTCAGGCAAGAGCCCTTCATCAGGAATGAGACTGTGAGCTGAGGGGATGGAGAGATAAATGGGAGAGGGCTTGGGTTGGGGGGAAGGTGGAAGAGTGACCTGATGAAGGGCTCTTGCCCGAAACGTTGATTCTCCTGCTCCTCGGATACTGCCTGACCTGCTGTGCTTTTCCAGCACCACACTCTTGACTCTGATCGCCAGCATCTGCAGTCCTCACTTTCTCCTGCCTAAACAAGATGGTGACTGATGTCACCAAGGGAAGACTGTCCACCTCAGTAGTGGTTCACAGCTTGCACCAGTGGGGATGTGACAGGTTCCAGGGGCTATGTAAAAGCAGCAAGTCATGGAAATGTTGCTCAGGCATTCTGATTCAAAAAGTCCAATCGACAGTGATCTGTTGGCCTTTTCTAAACATTGATCTATGAGTGGGAGAGATGCCTTGACTTGTGTCATTCAATGTCCACAAAGTTGGTTTCTGGGGCAGAGATACTTTCCAAGGCAGGTGTGACTGAGGGCTGTTAAGACCAGGAGTTTGGTGCAGAGGAGGTTCACTGTAATGGTCCCAGGATTGAGTGACTGCATTCATACAGCAAGCTTAGAGAAACTGAAATGGTTCTTCTCAGAACAGAGAAGATTTAAAGAAGGGATCCAAATTCAGAAGGATTTTGATGGAGTAAACTGGCAGGAGGGTTGATAAGCAGAAGGCACAGAACCTAAAGTAAACTGCTGAAAGAATTAGATGGAAGATGGGAAGGATTTCCTCTATGGGGAGTGGGGGTAGTTTTAGTTCTTTCTAAGTGCCAACACAGACAAGATGGGCCAAATGGCTTTCTTCTGTGCTGCTAGATTCTCTGAACAGAAGTAAGTACGAACAATCGAACGAGGAGCAGAAGTTTAGCCCCTTGAGCCTGGTCCACCAATCCTGAAGCGAGGTTATTATCTGATCGAAGGTCCTCAGGGCAAGGGTGAGGTGACCATTGTGGTTGAGAGTGGGTTGGTCCCTCAGTCACATGCTAACAGTCAGTTCTCACCCCCTCAGTGACCAACTGTAACATTGTTTTCTCCATCGTTCTGGACGGTTTACAGCCGGCTGATGATCTGTTTCATTTTTTCTTTCCTCAGGGCCCTGTTGGAGCATCAGGTCCCAAAGGTAACCAGGTAAGGAAGCGATTGTATTCATTCCTACAGTCAGATTGCTTTCAGGCACTGAGCCCTTTGGCTGAGGTATTGTTGCTGCCAACTCTACATTCCTAGAGGATTCATCCTGTTATCTCTGTGCTGCAGCCTCGTCCCCTCTATCCTCCTGTCATTCTCAGGGGAGAATGTGGGTAAGTGGAGTTGAAATGTCCATCAGCCATGATTGAATGGCGGAGTGGACTCGATGGGCCAAATGGCCTTACTTCCACTCCTATGTCTTATGGTCTTATTGCCCCTGGTCTGTCGATGGTGTTTCTGGTTATACAGAGCTGAAAATGTGTTGCTGGAAAAGCGCAGCAGGTCAGGCAGCATCCAGGGAACAGGAGAATCGACGTTTCGGGCATAAGCCCTTCTTCAGGAATGAGGAAAGTTTGTCCAGCAGGCTAAGATAAAAGGTAGGGAGGAGGGACTTGGGGGAGGGGTGTCGGAAATGTGATAGGTGGAAAGAGGTCAACGTGAGGGTGATAGGTCAGACTGGGGTGGGGGCGGAGAGGTCGGGAAGAAGATTGCAGGTTAGGAAGGCGGTGCTGAATTCGATGGATTTGACTGAGACAGGGTGGGGGGAGGGGAAATGAGGAAACTGGTGAAATCCGAGTTCATCCCTTGTGGTTGGAGGGTTCCTAGGCGAAAGATGAGGCGCTCTTCCTCCAACCGTCATGTTGTTGTGGTCTGGCGATGGAGTCCAAAGAACTGCATATCCTTGGTGGAGTGGGAGGGAGAATTGAAATGTTGAGCCACAGGGTGGTTGGGTTGGTTGGTCCGGGTGTCCCAGAGGTGTTCTCTGAAACGCTCCGCAAGTAGCCGGCCTGTCTCCCCGATATAGAGGAGGCCACATCGGGTGCAGAGGATGCAATAGATAATGTGTGTGGAGGTGCAGGTGAATCTGTGGCGGATATGGAAGTTTCCTTTGGGGCCTTGGAGGGAGGTGAGGGGGGAGGTGTGGGCGCAAGTCTTGCACCTCCTGCGGTTGCAGGGGAAGGTGCCGGGAGTGGAGGTTGGGTTGGTGGGGGGTGTGGATCTGACGAGGGGGTCACGGAGGGAGTGGTCTTTACGGAAAGCTGATAGGGGAGGGGAGGGAAATATATCCTTGGTGGTGGGGTCCGTTTGGAGGTAGCGGAAATGACGGCGGATGATGCGCTGTACATGGAGATTGGTGGTGTGGTAGGTGAGGACCAGTGGGGTTCTGTCCTGGTGGCGGTCGGAGGGGCGGGGTTCAAGGGCGGAGGAGCGGGAAGTGGAAGAGATGCGGTGGAGGGCACCGTCGACCACGTCGGGGGGGAAATTGCGGTCCTTGAAGAAGGAGGCCATCTGGGTTGTGCGTTTTTGGAACTGGTCCTCCTGGGAGCAGATGCGGCGGAGACGAAGGAATTGGGAGAATGGGATGGCGTTTTTACAGGGGGCAGGATGGGAGGAGGTGTAGTCCAGGTAGCTGTGGGAGTCGGTCGGTTTGTAGTAGATGTCCGTGTTGATTCGGTCGCCTGAGATAGAAATAGAAAGGTCGAGGAAGGGGAGGGAGGAATCTGAGACTGTCCAGGTGAATTTGAGGTCGGGGTGGAAGGTGTTGGTGAAGTGGATGAACTGTTCAACCTCCTTGTGGGAGCACGAGGCGGCGCCGATACAGTCATCGATGTAGCGGAGGAAAAGGTGGGGGGTGGGGCCAGTGTAGTTGCGGAAGATGGATTGTTCCACATATCCTACGAAGAGGCAGGCATAGCTGGGGCCCATGCGGGTGCCCATGGCTACTCCTTTCATTTGGAGGAAGTGGGAGGATTGGAAAGAGAAGTTGTTCAGGGTGAGGACCAGTTCAGTCAGTCGAAGGAGGGTGTCAGTGGAAGGGTACTAGTCGGTACGGCGGGAAAGAAAGAAGCGGAGGGCTTTGAGTCCTTCGTGATGGGGGATGGAGGTGTACAGGGACTGGATGTCCATGGTGAAAATAAGGCGTTGGGGACCGGGGAAGCGCAAATCATGGAGCAGGTGGAGGGCATGGGTGGTGTCCCGAACGTAGGTGGGGAGTTCTTGGACTAAGGGGGACAGGATCGTGTCGAGGTATGCAGAGATGAGTTCGGTTGGGCAGGAGCAGGCTGAGACGATGGGTCGTCCGGGGCAGTCAGGTTTGTGGATTTTGGGCAGGAGGTAGAAGCGGGCGGTGCAGGGTTGTGGGACTATGAGGTTGGAGGCGGTGGATGGGAGGTCCCCTGAGGTGATGAAGTTATGGACGGTCTGGGAGATGATGGTTTGGTGGTGGGGGGTGGGGTCATGGTCAAGGGGGCAGTAGGAGGAGGTATCTGCGAGCTGGCGTTTGGCCTCAGCGGTGTAGAGGTCGGTGCGCCAAACTACTACCGCGCCTCTCTTGTCTGCTGGTTTGATAGTGAGGTTAGGGTTACAACGGAGGGAGTGGAGGGCTGCGCGTTCCGAGGGTGAGAGGTTGGAGTGGGTGAGAGGGGTGGGGGAGTTCAGGTAGCGGTTAATATCGCGGCGGCAGTTGGCTATGAAGAGGTCGAGGGCAGGTAGGAGGCCAGCACGGGGTGTCCAGGTGGATGGGGTGTGTTGGAGGTGGGAGAAGGGGTCGTCAGAGGGTGGGCGAGAGTCTTGGTTAAAGAAGTGGGCACGGAGGTGAAAGCGGCGGAAGAATTGTTCGATGTCACGCCGCGTGTTGAACTCATTAATCCGAGAGCATAGGGGAATGAAGGTGAGGCCTCTGCTGAGGACTGATCTTCTGATTATACAGCTTTTTCCAAAATTTGGTTAGAGAGCTCAAGCACTGAAAGAAATTTAATTTAAACGTGATCTTTCTGCTGGGCTGTTCTCAACATTATCCCAACTCTATCTTCAAATCCTGCAAAGTCCAGTTTTGGAAATGGTAAGGACGGCAGATGCTGGAAGTCAGAGTCGATAAAATATGGAGCAGGAAAGGTACAGCAGGTCAGGCAGCATCAGAGGAGCAGGAGAGTCGTTTCGGGTCAGGACCCTTCATCATGGGACACCAACGACAACATCACTTTCACTGATGCCACTGAACATGCCAATCCCGCTGATGCTGCCAAACATTATGCCAATCAAGTGATGACCGCTGACACCCACGTGACACATACCCATTTGAGAAGCAGTGTCCACCCCCACTCCCAACTCCAGCTGAACACTGAGCCCCAGCCCCAAGCCCTGCTGGTTATTGACCATTCCCCCCAGCCCAGACCTCCCCCTCACTGAGGGTGAACAATCAGTCCTCAGCAAAGAACTCCCCTTCATTCCCCTGCACCCACACATCAATAAAGTTTACACACTCCATGATGCTGAGGAGTCCTGATGAAGGGTCCTGAAGCAAAATGTCGACTCTCCTGCTCCTCCGATGCTGCCTGACCTGCCGTGCCTTTCCAGCTCTACATTTTGTTGACTCCAATCTCAGTTTGTTCTCTCTGAGGGAAGTCTCAGGGATATTCGGGTTCATTGTGAGAATATAATATCAACCAAAGCCTCTCTGAGGGAGTGTGAGGGAAATGGGTTTGTAGTTTTGGAGCTAAAGATCTCCATTGCCTTTTAGATTGAGCTAGTGACTTCATTTAATTTATAATTTTAATAGATTTGCCAGAATGATGACTAGACTCGAAGGATTAATTTGCAATAGAGATTTCACAAAGGTTGGATTATTTACGACATGGATAGGTGAAGGGTGGGTTGCTTGAACCTTTGCCTCCACCCTCTCCCCCTTTGGTTCAGGCACTTCCAACCTACATCCGTGACACCAACCCCACCCTCCATCCCTTCAGCAACTTCCAGTTCCCCGGCCCCCAGCGCTTGATCTTCACAATGGATATACACAACCATACCCCACAAGGATGGTCTCTGCTTCTTCCTCTCCAACAGACCCATCCATTTCCCCTCCACCAATACCCTCCTCCACCTCAATGAACTAGTCCTCACCCTCAATAACTTTTCCCTTAACTCTTCCCATTTCCTTCAAATCCAGGGGGTGTCCATAGGCATCCGGATGGGCCCCAGCTTTGTCGGCTATGTTGAACATCCCTCTTCAGTACCTACACAGGCACTGTGCCCCAACTCTTCCGTTGTTACATCGATGACTGTATCAGTGCAGCGTCCTGCACCCAGGCTGAACTGGAGCAGTTCATCGACTTCACCCACAACTTCTAGCCTGCCCTTAAATTCACTTGGTCCGTCTCAGACACCTCCCTCCCCTTTCTTGACCTCTCCATTTCCATCTCTGGTGACAGTCTCCAGTTGGACATTTACTATAAACCCACAGACTCTCACAACTACCTGGACTATACCTCTTCCCACCCAGTATCCTGCAAGAACTCCATACCCTTTTCCAAATTCCACTCGGATGAGGAGACATTCCACTCCTAAGCATCCCACCTATTTCGACCAATGTGCTTTTCCCACCTCTGTCATCCAGACAGCCCTCCACCACACCACCTCCATTCCCCACTCCACTGCTCTAAACCTCCCCCCTCCAAACGCAATAAGAAGAGTTCCCCTTGTCCTCACTTACCACTCCACCAGTCTCCACATCCAGCATATCATCCTTAAATACTTCCACCAACTCCAACCAAATCCCACCACCAAGAACATCTTCCCCTCCCCTCCCCTCTCTGCCTTCTGCAAGGACCGTTCCCTTCGACATCCTTGGTTTGCACCACTGTCCCCACTGACCCCCCCCCCGAGGTACCTTCCCCTGCAACCAGAAAAGATGCAAAACCTGCTGGTACACCACCCCCTCACCTACATCCAGGGCCCCAAACAGTCCTTCCAGGTGAGACTGAGGTTCACCTGCCTCTGCTCCAACCAATGTGCTCCCGATGTGGTCTTCTCTACATCGGGGGGAACCGAATGTAAACTTAGGGAATGGTTCACCGAGCATCTCAGCCGGGCCCACAGGAGCCAACCCGATCTCCCAGTTACCGGCCATTTTAGTTTCCCTTCCCACTCCCTTTCCAACATGACCGTCCTTGGCCTCCTCCATGCCACAGCGAATCAAACCACAAATTGGAGGAACAACCTCTGGAGGGCAGCCTACAGCCCAGAGGACTCAACATTGAGTTCTCCAATTTCAAATAACCCCTCTTCCCTTCCCCCGACTCCCTTCCCAGCCCCCCCACTCCCTTCCATTCCTCTTGGTCACCTACTGGATTCATCCCTCCCATCGACCAACCAAAAGGAGCTCAAAAGGACCATGGTGGTTGGGAGTCAGTGATCTCAGCCCCAGGACATCTCTGCAGGAGTTCCTCAGGATAATGTCCTAGGCCCAACCATCTTCAGCTGCTTCATCAATGACCTTCCCTCCACCATAAGGTCAGAAGTGGGAATGTTTGCCAATCATTGCACAATATTCAGCATCATTTGTGACCCCTCAGACACTGAAGCAGTCTATGATCGAAACCTGAACAATATCCAGGCTTGGGCTGGCATGGCAAGTAACATTCATGCCACACAAATGCCAGGCATTGTCCATCACCAATAAGAGACATCTATCTATCCCCATCCCTTTGTCATTCAATGGTGTTACCATCATTGAATTTCCCACTATCAATATTCTGGGGTTACTCTTGACCAGAAACTCAACTGGATTAGCTGTATAACTACTATGGATACAAGAGCAGGCAAGAGGCTAAGAATACAGCAACAAGTCAGCACGGTGGCACAGTGGTTAGCACTGCTGCCTCACAGCGCCTGAGACCCGGGTTCAATTCCCGCCTCAGGCGACTGACTGTGTGGAGTTTGCACGTTCTCCCCGTGTCTGCGTGGGTTTCCTCCGGGTGCTCCGTTTTCCTCCCACAGTCCAAAAAAGGATGTGCAGGGTCAGGTGAATTGGCCATGCTAAATTGCCCGTAGTGTTAGGTAAGGGGTAAATGTAGGGGTATGGGTGGGTTTCGCTTCGGCGGGTCGGTGTGGACTTGTTGGGCCGAAGGGCCTGTTTCCACACTGTAATGTAATCTAATCTAATCTAAAAAGTAACTCACCTCCTGACTCCCCAAAGCCTGTCCATCATCTACAAAGCACAAGTCAGGAGTGTGATGGGGCCTTAACAGCCCCACTTGCCTGGATGGGGGCAGCTCCAACAACATTCAGGAAGCTTGACACCATCTGGGACAAAGCAGCCGCGTGATTGGCACCACATCCACAAACATCCACTCCCTCCACCACTGACACTCAGTAGCAGCAGTGTGTACTAACCACAAGATGCACTGCAGAAACTCACCAAAGTTCCTCAGACTGCACGTTCCTAACCCAAGACCACTTCCATCTAGAAGGGCAAGGGCAGCAGATACATGGGAACACCACCCCTTGCAAGTTCCACTTCAAGCCACTCACCATCCTGACTTGGAAACATATCGGCATTTCTTCACTGTTGCTGGATCAAAATCCTGGAATTCCCTCAATTAGGACATTGCGAGTCTACAGCCCTTTCAGAATCAAACCAGAAAATTTGGCAGCGGGTCAACAAGGAGATGGAGCCTAACTGTCCCCCTGTCATATAAGCTACTGTCTATTTCCATAACTTGCCATCAGCCTTCAAGCAAGCAATATCAGCAGGGAGATTGAAGAAAGCATAGGTCAGCAGATTTTGGAAAAGTGTGAATGTACTAGGGTTGTTGTAATGGGTGACTTTAACTTTCCCAATATTGATTGGAACCTCCTTCGAGCAGATGGTTTGGAAGAAGCTGTTTTTGTAAGGTGTGTTCAGGAGGGTTTCCTAACTCAGTACGTTGACAAGCTGACAAGGGGAGAGGCCATTTTGGATTTGGTGCTCGGTAATGAGCCGGGGCAGGTATCAGATCTTGCGGTGGGAGAGCATTTTGGTGATAGTGACCACAACTGCCTCATATTCTACATAGCTATGGAGAAGGAGAGAAGCAGGCACAATGGGAGGATATTTAATTGAGGAAAAGGAAACTATGATGCTATCAGATGTGAGGTGGGAAGCATGGACTGGGAGCAATTGTTCCATGGAAAGGGCACTATAGACATGTGGAGACTGTTTAAGGAACAGTTGTTGCGAGTGATGCACAAATGTGTTCCTCTGAGACAGGCAAGAAGGGGTAAGATAAAGGAACCTTGGATGATGAGAGCCGAGGAGCTTCTCATCAAAAGAAAGAAGGCGGCTTACATAAGGTGGAGGAAGCAAGGGTCTTGCTCAGCTCTAGAGGATTACAGGCAGGCGAGGAAGGAGCTCAAAACTGGTCTGACGAGAGCAAGAATGGAGCACAAAAAAGACTTGGCAGGAAGGATTAGAGAGAATCCAAAGGCATTTTACACTTATGTGAGGAATAAGAGAATGATCAAAGAAAGAGTAGGGCCGATCGGGGATAGCATAGGGAACTTGTTTATAGAGTCTGAGGAGGGAGGGGAAGCCCTAAATCAGTTTTTTGCTTCTGTCTTTACTAAAGAAAAGGACCTTGTAGTGAATGAAACCATTGAGGATCAGGTAGGCATGCTGGAACAGATAGAGATTGAGGAAGATGATGTGCTGAAAATTTTGACAAACATTAAGATTGACAAGTCGCCAGGGCCAGACCAGATTTGTCCTCGGCTGCTTTGGGAAACGAGAAATGTGATTGCTTCGCTGCTTGCGAAGATCTTTGCATCCTCGCTCTCCACCGGAGTCGTACCGGAGGACTGGAGGGAGGCAAATGTAATTCCTCTCTTCAAGAAAGGAAATAGGGAAATCCCTGGCAATTACAGACTAGTCAGTCTCATGTCTGTCATCTGCAAGGTGTTAGAAAGGATTCTGAGGGATAGGATTTGACCGTCTGGAAGAGCATGGCTTGATTAAAGGCAGTCAACAAGGCTTTGTGAGGGGCAGGTCATGCCTCACGAATCTTATTGAGTTCTTTGAGGATGTTACTAGACAAGTTGATGAGGGTCGAGCGGTGGATGTGGTGTATATGGACTTCAGCAAGGCCATTCAGATAAGGTTCCCCATGGTAGGCTCATTCAGAAGGTCAGGAGGAATGGAATACAGGGAAATTTAGCTGACTGGATACAGAATTGGCTGGTCGACAGAAGACATCGAGTGGTAGTGGAAGGAAAGTATTCTGCCTGGAAGTCAGCAGTGAGTGGTGTTCCACAGGGATTTGTTCTTGGGTCTCTACTGTTTGTAATTTTTATTAATGACTTGGATGAGGGGATTGAAGGATGGGTCAGCAAGTTTGCAGACGACACAAAGGTTGGAGGTGTCATTGACAGTATAGAGGGCTGTTGTAGGCTGCAGCGGGACATTGACAGGATGCAGAGATGGGCTGAGAGGTGGCAGATGGGAGTTCAACCTGGATAAATGCGAGGTGATACATTTTGGAAGGTCGAACTTGAAAGCTGAGTATAGGATTAAGGATAGGATTCTTGGCAGTGTAGAGGAACAGAGGGATCTTGGTGTGCAGGTACATTGATCCCTTAAAATGGCCACCCAAGTGGTCAGGGTTGTTAAGAAAGCATATGGTGTTTTGGCTTTCATTACCAGGGGGATTGAGTTTAAGAGTCGTGAGGTCTTGTTGCAGCTCTATAAAACTTTGATTAGATCGCACTTGGAATACTGCATCCGGTTCTGGTTGCCCTATTATAGGAAAGATGTGGATGCTTTGCAGAGGGTTCAGAGGAGGTTTACCAGGATGCTGCCTGGAATGGAGGGCTTATCTTACGAAGAGAGGTCGACTGAGCTCAGACTTTTTTCATTGGAGAAAAGGAGAGGGGACCTAATTGAGGTGTATAAGATAATGAGAGGTATAGATAGAGTCGATAGCCAGAGACTATTTCCCAGGGTAGAAATTGTTAACACGAGGGGTCATAGTTTTAAGCTGGTTGGTGGAAAGTATAGAGGGGATGTCAGAGGCAGGTTCTTTACACAGAGAGTTGTGAGAGCATGGAATGCGTTGCCAGCAGCAGTTGTGGAAGCAAGGTCATTGGGGACATTTAAGAGACTGCTGGACATGCATATGGTCACAGAAATTTGAGGGTGCATACATGAGGATCAATGGTTGGCACAACATTGTGGGCTGAAGGGCCTGTTCTGTGCTGTACTGTTCTATGTTCTATGTTCTAAACAAACTACACTAGCTCTAATATTCTCTGAGCTATGTTTTATTTAACTCTGGGAATGCAGCTAACATTCTGTTCTTTAAGCATTAATTAACCTCGATTGTATTTACTATTTTACAGGGACTTGCAGGTTCTGATGGACTTCCAGGAGAAAAAGGAGAAATGGTGAGTTAAAGTCTACCATGAGCTCAGAATTTTTTTTTGATTTGGCAAGCCCTGTTATTCACAGATACTGATCACAGCTGACAACTCAATATCACCCTCTGCCATAGAGTAGCAATAATTGCTGCCAGCTCTCTCAGTTACATGGTCTGGTTACAGATTCACCTGCCTGTCCAGTCTGATCATCATCCGATAATTCACTGTGATATAATGAATATAAGGCCATCAAATGTAGGAGCAGTAGGAGGCCATCCAGCCCATCGAGCCTGCTCCATCACTCAGTAAGATCACAGCTGGTCTGATAAGCCTCAATTTCACTTTTCCGCCTTTTCCCCAGAACCCCGACTCCCTTACTGATTAACAATCTATCTCAAACCTGAATGCACCCAGTGACCCAGCCTCAACAGCCCATTGTGGTAAAGAATTCCACTGCCTCACTCCCCTCTGAGAGTAAGGTGACCCCCTTACTCTGAGATGATGCCCTCTGGCCCCGGACTCTCCCACAAGAGGGAAAGAACCTCTACACATTTCCCCTGTCAACATACAAGGTGCTGAATGCTACATATCAGTGAGTTATTTACAGTAAGGTGCTGCTGACAGTGAAATATTTGTGACATGCCAGTTATATTATAATAATGAGATGTAAATGGTTGTACAGTAATGAGCTACTGGTCGCAATATGATAATGAGATATTGCCAGAACAAAATTAGCCCATTCTGCATAGCCCTCATTGATCTGACCAAGGCTTTTGGCTCAATCAGGAAGTACTGGGGAGGATCCCGTGAAAGACTCGATACGAGCATAAGATGTACAGTTAATAAGTTTGCAGGTGACACCAAAATTGGAGGTGTAGTGGACAGCGACGAAGGTTACCTCAGATTACAACAGGATCTGGACCAGATGGGCCAATGGGCTGAGAAGTGGCAGATGGAGTTTAATTCAGATAAATGCGAGGTGCTGCATTTTGGGAAAGCAAATCTTAGCAGAACTTATACACTTAATGGTAAGGTCCTAGGGAGTATTGCTGAACAAAGAGACCTTGGAGTGCAGGTTCATAGCTCCTTGAAAGTAAATTGCAGGTAGATAGGACAGTGAAGAAGGTATTTGGTATGCTTTCCTTTATTGGTCAGAGTATTGAGTACAGGAGTGGGGAGGTCATGTTGTGGCTGTACAGGACATTGGTTAGGCCACTGTTGGAATATTGCGTGCAATTCTGATCTCCTTCCTATCGGAAAGATGTTGTGAAACTTGAAAGAGTTCAGAAAAGATTTACAAGGATGTTGCCAGGGTTGGAGGATTTGAGCTGCAGGGAGAGTCTGAACTCGCTGGGCTATTTTCCCTGGAGCATCAGAGGCTGAGGGGTGACCTTATAGAGGATTACAAAATTATGAGGGGCGTGGATAAATAGACAAAGTCTTTTCCCTGGGGTGGGGGAGTCCAGAACTAGAGGGCATAGGTTTAGGGTGAGAGAGGAAAGATATAAAAGAGACCTACAGGGCAACCTTTTCACGCAGAGAGTGGTACGTGTATGGAGAGGATGTGGTGGAGGCTGGTGCAATTGCAACATTTAAGTGGCATTTGGATGGGTATATGAATAGGAAGGGTTTGGAGGGATATGGGCCAGGTAATGGCAGGTGGGACTAGATTAGGTTGGGATGTCTGGTCAGCATGGACAGGTTGGACCAAAGGGTCTGTTTCCATGCTGTACATCTCTATGACTCTATGACTGTCTGTCCAGTGGAACTCGTCAACATCCTCCACCACCTTCACAACTTGATATCGGTGATGGTCCTTACCAATGGTAATATCAGAGAAGCCTTTCAGGTTAAGACAGGGGCCAAGCAGAGATGTGTCATCACCCTCATCCTTGTCTCCATCTTCACCATCACCATTCCTCATGTAAAAACCGAAATAACTGCAGACGCTGGAAATCAGAAACAAAAATGGCTGGAAAAGCTCAGCAGGTCTGGCTCACCTGTGGAGAGAAGTCAGAATTAACGTTTCGGGTCCAGTGACCCTTCTTCAGAAATGGAAAACTCACTTCTCAGGAAGGGTCATTGGACTCAAAAAATTCACTCCGAATTCTCTCTACAGGTGCTGCCAGACCTGTTGAGCTTTTCCAGCCATTTTTGTTTTGGTATTATTCTTCACCTTGTCAAGAACAAGTTTCCTATCAGTGTGGACAATGTCTACCCGATGGGGCAGAAATCCTTTCAAGCTCAACTGTTTGAAATCCAAGAGGAAAACAACACTGACCTCGCTTGTGGAACTTCAGTATGTGGATGACAGCGGCATCTTTGTTCTTTGAAGAGAATCTTCAAGCCTCCCATAACGTTATTGTGGACGCTTACTGAAGAATTGGTTTCAGCTTCGACTTCAAGAAGATTCACGTCCTTTACCAATTTCTGGTTCCATCCCAAATGTAGGTATAAGGCAGTTTTCCTTCTTGGAACTTGGCAAGCTCAGTTGGCTGGATGGCTGGTTTGTGATGCAGAGTAACGCCAACAACTTGAGTCCAATCCCCACACCAGCTGAGGTTACCACGACAGATTCTCCTTCTTAACCTCTTCCCTCACCTGAGGCATGGTGTCCCTCTGGTTAAACCACCACCAGTCACTTCTCTCTAATGAGAGAGTAGCTCTGTAGTCTGGTAGGACTATGGCTACTTTACACCCTTCTGAGTCTTCCACGTGGCCCCAAAACTTGGACTACA